>NC_143402.1:72693573-72995227 GCF_052110815.1 Crocodylus siamensis | reverse complement strand
ACTTCCCAGTAATGGAATCCAGAAGAGAAGCTTTGGGAACACATGACCTGGCTAATGCGAAACCTATTGGGAGAGTCTTTGTAACGTGGGGGATAAAGAGACACAATCACTTTCCTGTTTTCATCCTTGACCTCTAGCTGGTGATGAATTCTTTCAAGATCAAAGGTCACATTTTCTGCCCCTAAAAAAGATAAAGAAAATATTCTGATCCAAAGGCAATGGGGAGACTTGTCAAGTCAACGTTTATGAAACTTGGTAAACAGAAATGCCTCTTGTACACTGCTGGAGTTGTGCCCCATTAGGTAATCAAAATGAAAGTTGGCCACCAAACAAGAATCCTTCACCCAAATTGCAACCCAGAGCCCAATCTTGCAAATTGCTAAGAATCTTCAGCTGAACAGTAAGAGCCAGATCCTGAGCCTGGTGCTGACTCAGGCAAACTCCTATTGACTGTGACCACTGAGACTGAGCAAACCTTTGGTACTGACCTAAAGATTAAGCTTGTGAATTCCAGTGGAAACTAAGTATGGTAGTGCTACAGTGATGCAGTAGCCGTGATGGTCCAGGAATTAGGCAAGAGGCAAAAATGCCTTGGGGTGATATCTGTTATTGCAACAACTGCATAGTTGGGATAGGGTTAGATAAGCTTTCAAATGCAAAACAGTTTTTATCGGGCCTGAGAAGTGACAGCCAACACAGTATGGTAAAAAAAACAACTAACCCAGCTATAGGAGGGGAAGCTGAGGTCACTTAATACCACACAGGGTGGACCCTGTTCCCAAACGGCAATCTTACAACCAAATTGTGTGTAACAGAATAAAAAGTAAGAGGGTTACCATGCCCAACCGAGACTATAAAACTACTGCTTCATTGGAATCATGTAAAAATAAGTCTGGAAAGGATCTTGTCATGTGAATCGGTTCAAAATCTGGCTCGAGACGAGATCTCTCCCATATAAAACATCCCACACAAATGTCTGGTGAACCCGCTTTATAAAACTTCTTATTGCTGAAATGATACTACCTTTCTAGGTAATTGGTTCCTGTACTTAACCACCCTCTGAGCTGGAAAGTTCTTCCTACTATATTACTTAAATTTCCCTTGTAATTTCATAGATTTCATAGACATCAGGGCTGGAAGGGACCTTGGGATATCATCGAGTCCAGCCCCCTGCCCAAAGGGCAGGAAGTCAGCTGGGGTCATAGGATCCCAGCAAGATAAGCATCCAATTTACTCTTGAAGGTGTTCAATGTAGGTGCTTGAACCACCTCTGCTGGCAGACTGTTCCAGACCTTGGGGGCTTGGACAGTAAAGAAATTTCAGCCCATTACATTTTGTCCTGTGCCCTATGGACATGGAGAACAATTGATTGCCATCATTTTTATAACAGCCCTTTTTGTATTTAAAGACTGTTATCAACTTCCCATTCAGTCTTCTTTCCTACAGAATAAATAAGCCTTGCCTCATGTATCATGTTTTTGAGAGCTCACTCATTTTTTGTTGGTCTTCTCTGGGCTTTTTCTAATTTGTCAACTTTTTCCCTGAAGTGCAGTGCCCAAAATTGGATATCATACCCCAGGCAAGGCCTCACCAGTGTCTTGCACATTAATAACTCCCAGAATGTTACTAAGCTTTTTGGGAAACAATATTACACTACTGACTCCTGCTAAGCTGCAGTCCTCCATAAACTCCCTGCTCCTTTTTCTGCAGTACTGCAGCCTAGCTAGGCACTCCTACTTCTGGATTTGTGCAGTCAGTTGTGCCATCCCTTTGCATTTGCTGAGTGAATTTCATCCACTTTATCTCATACCCTTTTTCCCTCCATTTATCAAGATCACGTCAACAGGGCAACCCAGCTTGGTGTCATCTGCCAATGAGTGTACACTCAGTCCTAACTCAAAAATGAAGGTACTGAACAGAACCAGACCCATGTTACTGACTGGTTCTTAGACAAATAATTTTGCGTGGTGGTTACGCTACAAATTAAATGGCTGCTACAGTGTTGTAAAATGTTCTCATCCTTTAAATGAGGTAATCATAAGCAAACATCCAGATCCTCAGCTGTGTTATACATGCACATCTCCTCCATCAGTAAAGCTGCACTGATTCCCAGCAACTGAAGAACTTGCTCAAAATGTTCTAGAAAGTTGTTGGTGAATGGGCCAAAGCCTTTCATTTGGAACATCCTTTTTATTGAATTGTCATATTGGCTCACATACTTACACGGAGCAAACTGACTTGAAATAACTGGGTCTGGACTACTGTCTGCAGGCTCTGGACATGAAGAGGCAACAGTGGTCTCAGCAAGTAAATCTCCAGGTTGTACTAAACATGAAGGGAAAAATATATATATATTAGGGAACTTCTTCAAATAGCAGATCCTTAAAACTAAACACAAGGCAAAGGCAATTGCCAACAGTTACAGTGTCTGTAACTGTGAGGAAATGTAGTTAAGTATATATCATTTACACTTAAGTTATTCAAGCATTACGTACGCAACAGTGGTCACTGCACTTAGAAATGACCGGTTAGATGCATAAAGGACCAATTGGGCATCTGAGCATGGAAACAATAAGGGCTATTATGCATACAAATTAACCATGCTGTTCTACACAGGTTCTTACACTGTGCTCAGCACTCTGGTGTCCACCTGACATAGTTTTAATGTGTGATTTATTTCCAGTGTATTTCATAAACACTAAATAATCCTTCGCTCTAGTTACCCAAGTACAGAGTCTCCTAATAGTCAGCTCTTAAATCTCATAGGGCTCTCTCTTAGATTTGCACAAATACCGTGATGCATATTTGATAGACTGTCACTTGGCACTTTCACCATACAGCTAAATCATTCCTAGCAGTAATCTGTATGGGGCTGGAGAAAGCTTTTTTGGCAACTATGTCTTGGGAACAACTTTGCTTTTATATTAATCCTCTATAGTCTTGTTGCATAAGCTAATATGCTCATACTTAAGCATCCGCATGTATTTTTACAACAGTGGTTATTTAAATAACCAGAGTGCAAGAATCATATTGGAAAGGAAAGGAACAAAAAAACCCCAAACAACCAGAAAGAGGAAGCAGACTGCAGGTATTCTTTATGGAGGATATGCTCTGAGCCCACTCAGTTTTAATCCTTTGGTGTCACGACTGCTGAAAATTTGTTTCCAACAAATCAGTAAGAAACAAAAAGCATATCTTTTTGTTTTATGCCAAGTCTTTTTTTAGTTAAATCTTCAACTCTGAGTGTAAATTTCCCCCATTGCAGTAGGATCTTAACAAACAAGGGACAGAAAAAAAGGTTGACTTCAATGGGAGATAACTGTGTTCAGTACCTTTGGGAGCTGCTTGGTACTTTGCTGAATCAAACCCTGTAACGAGACAAGAGATTCCAAAATAAAAGAAAGATATAAGAACACAGCATAGGAATATAAGAAATGCCATTTATAAGGGTTCATCCAGCTCAGTATCCTGTTTCAGTGGCATAGAGAAAAGGCTGAAGTGGAGGGTGCACAGACGATGTCCAGAATCTTCCACCCCCGGCCCCTCTCCTATTGCAGCTTCCAGCACTCAGAGGTTTAGGAAGTCCCAGTCCAGAGACTGTACTCCCATCTACCATGTTAGGGCCTGTTGACGGAACTTTCCTCCAAGAATTGGCCCAGTCCCCTTTGGAACTGGGTAAAACTACCAACCTCCACAACAGTTTGTTAGAATGAGTTCCACGAGTTAATTAAATCATATATGAAAAATAACTTCCTTTGATCATTTTAAACCTACTACCCAATAGTTTAATTTTATCCCCCCTAGTTCTAGTATTTTGAGAGACCATAAAGAATAAATCCCTTCTTACATTCTCTGCATCATTTACTATTTTGTAAATCTATATCATATCCCTACTCAGGCATCAAACTGCTAGCCTATTTAGTCCCTCTTCACATGAAAACCATCCATGCCCCAGTCAATTTATGTTAACCCTCTTTGTACCTTTCCTAATTCTGCTATATTTTTTCTGAAGTACGGACACCAAAACTGTGCTCAATATTCAAAGTGTGATGCACCATAGAGTTATAAAGGGACACAATATTTTGTTTTATTTACAATTCCCTTAACAGTTCCTAATTTTTTATTTGCTTTTTGGGTGGTTGCTAAGCACTGAGCTGATATTGTTTTTAGCAAACTGTCCACAATGATGGGATATAATGTTGAACCTCATCACCATATATGTATATTTTGGATAATTCTTTCCCATTTGCATCACTTTGCAGTCATCAGCACTGATTTTCATTTGCCATCTTGCTGTCTATTCACTCAATTTTGAAATATCTTTCTGTAGGTCTTCAAAGTCCACTTTGGTCTTTACCACTCTGAATGATTGTGTCACTATGCACCCCTCTCCCCCTTCCCAGATCTTTTATAAATATATTAATATATTAAACAGCACCAATCCCAACAAGACCCCACTGTTTATTTCTTTCCATTCTGAAAGATGACCATTTATACCCACTCCTTGCTTTCTGACCCTAGAAAACATGACTAAAGCAAGCTTACCTGATGGTAGTTGCCTCGGATACCTCTCCAACATTGATTCCAATTGTTTCCTGAACTGTTCTACAGCACTTGTGATAGCAACAATCTTCTCACCATTGGGTGTTACACGAAAGCCTGTGCATATTTCTCCTTCAAACTAACAGTAACAGAAGAGAAAATTTCTGGTGACTTCATAAGGTCAGGATGGCAAACCACTAGCGAGCTCTCCATAAAGCTTATGATACACAGAAGGGATAAGGGTTCCTGAAACTTCTGAAAATACTCTAAAGATATTTCTTTGAACTTACAATACCTTTTTGTCCCCAGTGGAAGTCACAAAGGGATTTCTTTGATATATATAGTCAGAGAAAATGTGTTTAACTAAACAGCTACTCAACACATGCTTTCTCTCCCTCTAGACTTTCTTCTCCAACTCCAGGCATATGAAACTCAAGAGGTTTTTAACATGAATTTGGACTGGATACAGCAATAGACCTCTACCTATATAAAGGTGCAATTGTTGGATCTGACACTAAGTTCCTATTTCCCACCACTCCTAACAACTACCAATTACCAGGTCCAGTTTAATCAACAGGATTGTTTCCACACACTCCCCAATATGCTCTGCAAGAGGAGTGGCAAAGTGCTTTTGTCATGGGCTCTCTTAAGAGATCTGCTCTTTCTGCATGATAAGATTCCTGCACTTCTCCATCTATACATGCCCTCCCTCTGGAAAGCAAATATGTTATTGGATCTCATCTGAACCTTAGATTTGACTGAACTAATTTAAACAGATATGAGAGAAACAAGTTTGTCTTCCTACTGTATTCCACCCACTCATTGGCTGTGTCTGCATTAGCATTTTATTCTTCCTAAATTTCCCACCACTGGTAGCAACAGTGCAGACCAGCTGCCAAATCTGGAAACACCATATGGTTCCATCCTACTCAGACCGCGACAATGCTGCCCTATTCATACCAATGCATTTATGCCACCCTTGTGCAACAGGAGTGCAGCTTTGAGAAACCTGAAGGAAACATGAGAGCACGATACACCACAAAGGATTTAGCCCCATTTCTACGTACATTCAGCTGCTTCAGCAGGCTGTTGTTTGCCCCTCTTTCCATCTGGGTTTTGATTTCTGTGAGCTTGTTCAGTTTGCTGGTGAGCTGGCTAATTATTTCTTCTGTTTTTTGCTGGGCTGTTTGCTGCTCTTGTGCAATGATCCTCAGTGTTTCTCTCTCTTCCTGGGCAAGACACTCTTTCATGGCACTAAAGTCTTCAGTAATCAAGCCTTTAATCTGAGAGAGATTTTCCTGAAGGGAGCAGATCAGGACAGTGAGGACAAAGAAGTTTGGAACTTGGATATCAAAGGCCTTGTTTTACCCACGTTGGCAACTGACAACTTCATTCCAGCACAGTTATTTTTTAATCAAAGTGAAGAAGATACTAGTTAATGAAGATTCATATTTGGCACAAATCTTGTATTGCCTGCAGTGGGAATTTGGGGTACACAGGGAGCATAGGATTTGGCCTGTTTGAAAGCCAGTGGTTCTTAGTCACTATCAGAGCATGTTCTGGCTCTCAGATGTGCAAAAACATACGCTACTCCCTGGATAAGGTGGACGAGACAATGACATGAATGGCTTTATCGTACCCATACGGACCACTGGAGGAACATAGCTATCCCAGTCGGTGCTGTATTAGCTTGTCTCAAAGAAAAAAACACAGGAAATGTAGGAGTGAAAAGGGAAAATATATCTGCTGCATTCTAAATAAAGCAGGCTGTATGTCTACCTCCAAATATCAGGCTGACAAACATCCACACGTACATTTATTTCATCCATGTCCTTCTCCCGGCTGTGGATGGCATCTTTGACCATTTCAATATGCCTGGAGATCTCACTCATTTCCTCTGTCTCCTTTAAAGGGAAACATATCAGTGCATGTTTATACAACCATTACAAAGAATATCATAGGCTAAGGTAACAAGGTGGTAAAAACACCAGGGTCTTTTGTACCTTCCACTACCTGGACACTGCTCCACCCAGTTAAAGATGCAATTAACTTTCAGAAGATGTCTAATCTACAGGAAGCCAACAGGAAGCTCTTGGGCTTAGTGTTATGCAGGGGTTTAAGTGCTTTGCTGCAGATATCAAAGAGAAAAAAGGGAGAAAGGAAATTAAAGACAGTGAAAAGGGAGATAGGAAACAAAAGAATGGAATGGCAGAGTTGAAGGAAGAGAAACAGGAAACTTGAGCAAGGAAGAGATAAGAAAGGTATTTGTTAAACAGGAAAAAGAGGAGGAAATGAGAAGGAAAATGGCAAGCAGTGAAATGAGAAAGCAGAGTAAGGGGTATGGGAAGGGGGGCAGGAGGGGGGAGATAGGCTGGGGGAGAGCAGCACATGAAGGTCAAAGGGCCGGGAGCCTTACCCACCTGGATGCCCCTGCAGCTACAGGCAGTGGCTGTGGGCCTAGGTGGAGTGGCCAACACAGTTGGGGTGTCCAGCAGGCCTGGGCACAGAGAACAGCCCTGGCTGACCTCCCCTCCTTCCACCCACCCCCGGGACCCTGCAAGTCCCAGGCTTCAGGAGTTAGAGCACCACTCTCCCAGGATAGGGTGAATTGCAGCACAGGCTACAAAGTCCCCCGGTTCCACCCAAGTAGTAAATGCCCTTTTCACTCCCTTAGGGCTTATTTCCAGCGCTGAGGGGCTGCAAGAATAAGCTGAGGGAGGCAGGCTGGGCTCGCTTCCCACCAGGTTCTGTGTTACTGTCAGTAGCAAAAGTGTCTGTTCATGATGTCACTCCCTAAGGTATCACCAGGTCAAAGGGGCAAAGCAAGTGAATAAACACAGGGTGGGGAGGAAGAAGCAACTCATGGCAACTAACTCCAAAAGAAGACCTCTAGGGTCCAGGATAGATGGACCTCAAGGCCTTTCCAGATGCCTAGAGTTTGATGTCAGGGGCTCTGTGAGGAACTGCCCCCAACATTCAGCTCCCTCCCTTCCAAGGGCAGCTCTCAGCCTGTCACAGGCTGTGCTGTCAGACTTGCCTAACTGTAAAGAAATTAAATGCAAATAAATCAGATATCAAAACCCTGTTCAGGCTGAAAACTGAAACACTGAAAAGGCAGGAAATGCAGGTGTGAAGTCTCTCATGGCAGCAGATTCTAACTGCTTGCAGACATGCAACATTTTTGATTGCATAGCAGCTGGGCCCTAGCTGATCTAGTCAGCTCTCATTTACTGTCTTATTGGTTTAATGTAGGTTGGCTTGGTCCCTGTGCCTGGCCATCACTATGGTATCTAGTTGCTAATCTTGGAATTATTATTAGCTAGGCTGCAATACTTTACTCTGTACAGTGCATTTAAAATACATCTCTACAGCTTCCGCCTTCTCCTTCTGTGGTCCTTCAAGTTCAATCAACATCAAAAGAAATACCACTTTAAGGAAAAGTAATCCAGCTTCCCATTCCCCCTCAATGTACCCAACAATATTGCAGCACTAATGCAACATCCAGCAAATAGAAAAATAATCTGAGAACAATGTTAACTTGCTCAAACTGAGATGGGCTCTCTTCTTATATCCCCAGAAAAGTACTTTCTGAGATATGGCCCAGACCTGTTATACTCTGAACACACCAAAGTCCTTCATTTCCTGATTTCATGTCCTAATGCCTCCTGCCTATATCACAGCTATGTACTATTAAGTAATTAATCTAGATACGCAGTGCAGAGTATGCGTCCTGTGCTCCCATCTGGAGGAAGCCCAGCCTGAGTATTCTGCTCCCAAGATGCACTGGTTTCTTGCTCATTGGAGCCAGAGTTTCAATACATTTTACTGGTTCTTCAACTCACCCTTCCCATCTTCTGGATTATTTCCACGATGTTGGCCAGCTGTCTGATCGCCATCAAGTCTTTCCACTGAAAGATCTGCATGCAGTGTGGGCACTTGACATCTGTCCCCACCTCCTTGTAGTGCTTGCCGATACAGTCTCGGCAAAAGCTGTGGGAACATTTTATAATGATCACTGGATCTTTAAAGTAGTCCAGGCAAAGAGAACAGGTCACTTCTTCCTGGAGATTTTTGACCAGATTAGCAGCAGCCATGACCCCCGCCAGAGCGAAACACAATGAACTTTCAGTTTCCTTTCTCCTGCTGAAAGACTGTCTACCAATAAACACAGAGAGGGCGGACCCTTGCAATTCTCTCTCCAATCAGAGTCAGCTAAATAACCACTTCCCAAGTTGAAACTCTGCCTTGGTGAGCATCTGCTTCCCTATAATTTAAACCACTGTATCTTTCACAATATTCAGTATTTGTCCTTATAGGTGGTCTGTAATTAGAAAGTTCACATCAGCATCTGAATCAGCATCAGGTCTAGGATCTGGTTCAGGTTGAGACTATCGTACACTGTTTTGTGATTCCTGCATCCCCCCATGGTAGTACTCATGGGTGGTTGTCTCAGTGTCATGCTATAAGCCACCGTTTCCTGGTCACACACAGCCTGGGTTTGAATTTTCATTTCTTTCTGAATTGAATTGTCACATGCTTAAACACTCAGTCTCATTTTAAAGAGAAACCTTTACAATGGAAGCTGGACTCAGAATCATATAGAGTTATGGTTTTCAACATTTTTAGACTCGAGGACCCCTCAGAAAATGCCACCTCCTAGCTTTCACTGGTTTTTTTGATTACACTAAAAAAAATAAAGCAATTCTAATATTGCAATATAAAGTAGAAAGATCACAGCAGGTCGGACTATTTTAGACGCCATCAATTCCTATTTGAAATCTCTAGCTTTATTTTGTGAGTCATGTGCAGGTCTCTTCACAGATAACAATGCTAATATTGCGCAGAGCCCCATGGCATCCTTCAAAGGATTTCACAGCACCCTTGGTGAGAATTACTGGTATAAAGAAATATCTCAAGGCTTCTCTGCCTTTTGTAGACAAAGGTCTAGTTTTCCCAATGAAGTGCTCATTTCTTGTTCTCTGCTGCTCTCTTGTGGCTGTTTAATTTAATTTAGCATCAGCTTGATTCTGATAAGAGTTGAACCCCTGTTTTCTATGGAAGAGAGGATCTGCCCTTCAATCAATAGCATGGAGAGTTTTTTATTTTCTTTGTTGCAGACAAAATTTTAAATAGTAACTCAGAATTTCAGATATACTGAAAAGGACAAAATATGTTAAAGGAACAAGCAAAACCCAAGAAATACAAACATTTTTTAAATGACATTTAAAAAAATGAAACCTTCATAATTTTACTAGGAGGAAGCACCTTTGACCATCTGAAACCAGAGGGCACCTGTACACGCCATGGGTTTTTTAATCCTCATTAAATAGGTTTATAAAATTTAAACTTGTTTATTTTGGAGCATCACACCTGTATTAATACACACTAGGTTTTTAAGCTAATTAAGCTGGGTCCCAGTTCAGCATTGTCCCCCCCCCAGCCTGGGGCCCCCCACCCACCCTGTGCCTGTGCCCTGCAACACAGCTGTGGAAGCAGGGACCTGGCAAACAAGAAAAAAAAGAAAAAGCCACACAAGAAAAAAAAAGTGGAAGCAATTTGAAAGTAAAAGCAATTTGAAGGGGTGAACTAGAAAAAAAAGTGCAGTACCATCTGGTGGACAAAGAGGCTCATTTGCACGTCTGTGAGTGCCTTTGTGTTTGCACGCAACGAATCCATGGACACGATGCTTTAATTCCCCAAGAGCCAAACTAAACTACAATTGAGGAGTTTTAATTTAATGTACAAAAAAGACTTTTAAAGCATCGGGAAATCCCGCTCATGCAAACAGACACACAGTTGCAGCCCATGAAAGGGCAAAAATCATGGCGTGTACATAAGCTCAGAGATACCACTCCTGCCTTTGTTTGAGGTAATTTGCATCTTCACAGAACCTCACATCAACAATTCCTGCCCAGGAACATCCCATCTACTGACTCCTCTGTGAAATATGAAACATCATAACCAGAAGGAAATATGAACACGTCCTGCTTACCAACAAAACTGCGAGGTAAACAGGCTATTCCAACTTTTCTCTGAGCCTAATCTGCATATAACATGAACTTTTCCTAACAGGAGATTTTACCACCTTCAACTCTCCTATGAAATATGAACTTTAATTTCTACCCAGGAGAACTTTTACAATCTTTTCTGCAATGCCTGATGAAGGGTGTTTGCACTCGAATGCTTGCAATTAAAGAAATTTCTTTTTGCAGAAAATCTAGTTGGTCTAATAAAAGATAACACCATGAGTCCTGATTGTAAAAAATAAAAACAAAAACTCAACCTGTGCTAATGAACACGTCAGAATGTGGTCCACTGAAATGATGTAGAACAGGAACCTGCCTGTAACCAGGACCTGTCACAACGGAAGCCCAAACCAGCACTTGAACAAGAGAGATCTGAGCCACCAAGTTCAGTATTTCACTCAAACTTCCCCAGTTCTGGGGAACTCTGATCCAAGAACTTGGTTCAGACCTCTCTCTGCTTCAAATGTGGAAATAATCCCAGTCATGCAAAGCTTTTCCAGGCCCCACAAAGCTGTAAGAGAAACTCAACAAGTTTTGCTGTGTTTGCATTCATTCATTTCTCAGAAAGTTATCCAGTTTGTAACAGAACTCCCCAAAAAGCTGGTGACACAGCAGTTCTTCTGCACCCCAGCAACTATCAGGACTGATAGAGAGTCTGTAGAGATAAGCTTTTACTGGGCAAAATGCTGTCACCTGTGTTATGCATGATGCTCTACAGATTCCTTGCAGTCCTAGGGAATGGATATAGTCTTTGATTTTGCAGTGCTCAGTTTGAATAAACTCAGATAAAATCTCAATGGTTAAAAATAAACATGTGAATTAACACCGAAACAAAGCCAGCTACCACACACCATTCAAGTCAGTGGGAGCTTTGCTATCGATTTCAGTGGATGCAAGATGAGGTTGCTTTCTCCTTCTTTCCAATGATTTTTCAAAGGTTAGGAGAATTGACACCAGCATAATTCATGAGGCTTCTGGACAAGAAGCAGCTCCAAAGACCAGTTTATGGTGGGGGACAAAGAGAAGAAAAGATGAAGACTGCTTGTGGCTGGGTGTGGATGAGCAAGCTGGGATCAGTACAATGAGAAATCGAAGCCAAATCTTTTTTTTCCAATGTAAAAAATGTTCAGTAGAAATAGTTCCCCTATCCCCACGTGCACGGTCACTTCCTCATTCCGGCTAGAAGAGAGGGAACTATTCTGAGCATTTCAGCCTGCTTGGCATAGATCAGGAAGCTCTCGCAGCCTCCCTTCCCCTCTCACCCAACTTTCTTTGAGAGATTTCTGGCCCGATTTGCAGATGTAAGCAGTTCAGGTAAGAAAAGCAATGAATGTTAGGCTGCTTGGTTAAACCAAATCTCTGAACTTCTTGGCATGTCCCAGCACTAGTTGTGATAGGAGAGGAGGCAGTTCATTCAGCTGGTTCCCTGTATTCATTCAGCACTGCATAGAATAGGTGTAAAATCCGAACAGCAGTGTTTCTGCTCCAATTAGCAGTCATGCAGGGCGGGGCCATCCCTAGGGGGAGGTGAATCGGGGCAACTGGCCCAGGCCCCGCGCTTTGGGGAGCCCCCTGGAGCTGGGCGGAGCTGCCACAGCAACTCTGCACTGCTGCTGGCGGCTTTGCTTCCCACCCCCCGCCACTGTAGATGGCGGCAGCAGCTTCTTCAGGTCTGGGATGCATGGGATTGGAGCAGGGGTGGGGCCCCACATGGGCTTGCCCCAGGCCCAGCACCCTGCTTGGGTCAGCTCTGCCACCGAGTGCCCTTGCACCCAAAATTTGGCTAAAACTTCAGAAGTGGCATCTGACTCTGTGTGCCCACCTCAGATGGAATCTAGGACCTGTTCTTCCAGCTGAACTTCCCAAAGTCAGGAGAGCTCAGCACTTCTGAATAACAAGCTCAGATGTCTCACCTCAGGCCCCCAGAATCAGTGGTTGCTTTGGAAACAAACTGGCGACTTCTCTGTATGTCAGATTCTCAAACTGCAAAATGCAGATGATAATTGAGATTCTTGGAGAGTCTTAATGTGACATTATAACAGTCTGAGTAAGGTAAAACTATCTTTTATTTTTACATAGCTTGGGATTTATGTAATCAGAAATACAAACAGCAAAGGACCTGAGACTGTTCTGTAATAAAAGCCAGCGTTCATGTCCTGAGAGAAGGTGAGAAACCCAGTGAAGCCCAGAGGAGTTGCAGCTACTCAGCACCTCTTAAGAAGTCCAGGTGTTTAGCTCATGCCTCATTCTCCTCCTGAAATCAATGGTAAAACCTGCACCGACTTCAAGAGAGCAAAGTTCAATGAGGCCAGTGCTCAGCACTCTTGAAAATGGCACCCAGTGTGTCCTGACCCCAGAATACACAGCCCATCATCTCTTGGTTACTGGCTTCATGCAGTCCATGTCAGAAGTGGCTGAAAGCCTTTAATATAATGTAACAGCTGCTGATGCCCCACAGGAAGTAAGGTCGGTTGTCTCAGGCTGGTTCTTGGAGTGCAGGAGGTCATAGCCACAATCACCATTGCTCTTGTGAGCTAAACAGTCTCAGCAAACAGTCCAAGGACTGAATATGTCCTGAAACTGGAATCCTTTTTACACCTGAGAGAAGACAACAGCAAAACCAGCATCTCTTGGTTTATCGTAGTTTATCTTTCCTCTCAACTGATATGTCAAATACAACTTAACTGGCTGTTGGCGCTGCCTGAGACTGGCTTCTGATGCAAAGTGAATGAGACAAAGAAAATCAATGCTTCCCAGAGCTTTTTAAGAATGACTGCATGTGAAATCAAGAAGTAGACTCTTGGCTACAAACCCAGCTGAACAGACCATCTAAATACCTACCACTTGGCCTGCGATAGCCTCAAGGAGTAGAGCCAGGGCTGCACCTCAAAGCCCGAAGAGGGAAAGGCTATGGAAGAGGACATATCCAAAGGACTCTCTACCCAGCTCACCTGACAGCTGAATTGATCTGCTGAGGCTAAGGGTGTAAGTTAGAGCCAGCTCCAGAAAAGGGGAGCCACGACTTCTATCCTACTTCCCTACCCCAG
Source organism: Crocodylus siamensis (assembly GCF_052110815.1). Classification (NCBI taxonomy): domain Eukaryota; kingdom Metazoa; phylum Chordata; order Crocodylia; family Crocodylidae; genus Crocodylus; species Crocodylus siamensis. The sequence continues at coordinate 72,981,612 of NC_143402.1, read as the reverse complement.
GTCTCCTGTTAAGCAGAGCTGGGCTGGACAGAAGGCTGGACCCAGGACTTTGGACCTATAGTCTGGATTTGCTCTGCAAATTCAGAGTACTGTACATTATTTCAACCCTCTGAACCCTGACAAGTTGGACCTGTGCATCCCCCTTTTCCTCAGACCCTTCTTGCATTCATTCCCCTGCTCTCAGCTATGGCAACAAGCCTCATTCAAGATGAGGGCTCCATGGAATGTTTCCTGTGCTCAGTATTTAGCACGCAGTTGGGAGGGTTAAGGACGGTCTGCTGAGGATAACTGTAATTCCATATCTGTTAATCCCTTGGTTTGTCATGACTTTAAGCACATCCTTCCATTTTCATAAAGCAACAGGGGCCAATTCATCCCTGTATTGGCACAGGGGCTTGATCAGGAAGAGGCAGAGGCTGCGTGTACTTCTGTTCAGGAGTGAAGGTCGGGGCTGGTGCAGTCTCCAGTTTGAGCTATAGCTGCCTTGAACTAAGCCCCTGTTACAGTGACCCCCACACAAGCTGTGCAAGGACACCAGTCTGCCTGGGTCCTTTCGACTCTGTATCTACATCTTTAGAGGAAAGAAGCCTATGTGCCCACGGTGTTCAATGATATGACCTTTGTATCAGCTACCTGGAGAAAAGGTCACCATGTAACAGTGAACCAAGAAGGCCTGTTTGCTGGAACTCACCACTCACCTTAGGCAGTCACGGGCTGGGAAATGATTTCATTCAAAGCCTCCATCCACTCCTTCTGCTCCCTGTCATTCTCACATGTAAACACAAACTCCCTTTTTGGTGTGACTATGGTGAGTCCAGCTTTCCACCTCTTCCCTTTGACTCCTCTGGGTAAGCTGGCCCGGACTTCATACCCATGCTCTTTGCTTCCAATAATCACTCGGCCTGTTTCAAAGGCAGCCTTAGAGGGAGAAAGCAGGATAGTCGCAGGCATCCACAGTTGCTCAAAACTGACATCAGACTGTCATTTGATGGCAGCAGAAGTAGGTTTAATTTGGAGGGAACACTGCCATGGCTCCAGGTATGATGGGACTCAAAGGCATTCCCAACACAGAGAACTAGGAGACCTGAGTTCTCTGGTCTTTGTCACTAACTTACTAACTTCTTGCCCAAGCACAAAGAATGAGGGCAAGGATCTGCCTTGTGACCCGAGGTGGCTGACTCCATATGCCCTAGTACCTGAGAGCTAAGTTCAGTCATTTAATACAAACTCCTCAAAAGAGCCAGAACACTCAGCACCCTTCCCCCTCCCCACCAGGCCAGCTTTTCCAAACACCTCAGCTCCTGAGGTGCACAGGTCTCCTGAAAATTTGCACAATTATTTTAGAGCTGGTGTGATCACATGCATGGTGGGATCAGTATGATACAGAGCCCCTTTCAAGCAGTTCTGTTCATGAAATAAGGAGTCCTCCTTACCAATGGGTCTTTAAAGTAGATCAGATTCCTCTCCTGTGAATCCAAGCTAAACCAGCGCTTCTTGAAGACCTCCTTGTGCTAGATAAAGAATAAGCTCTTTAATGATCCAGCTTCCAGGAGCAGGGCTCCACCCACTCATGGCAGGTCCTTGGCCACCTCCTCCTAACTCTGTGCTCTGGTTCACTCTCAGCTTCTCATGCAGTTCCAAGACTCACCAGCACACCTACAGCCTCAGCTCTCTTTCTTCTCAAGGTTAACAATAGTGACACCATGAATTCTTTACCAATGTATAAACCTTCCACTGGAAGCCAGAGCTGACACTGAACAACTGCACAGCCCCACTAAGGGTTCAGCACTATTTCTCCCCACTGTAAACATTCAGTTAAGAAAAGTCTTGCCTTTTTGGCTGGTAAGAATTCACGTGTTATGTGCTGTAGTAAACCTACAGGATGAGGCACTGCAAAAAGATCTGAGAGAGATGAAATTTAACAATGGCATATTCACTACCAGCATGAAGTATTTCACTCATGATCCTTTTAGCAGTACTGACACAGGCTGGAGGCTGGGTGTATAGGCAGAGTCAGAAAATATGTGGAGAGACAACAAGAATGGGCACTGGGAGAGAGAAATCTGCATGAAAGTCTCTGCTGTAGTGGACACCTTGTGATGATGGAGTTGCAAAGTTACTAGTATTAGCACTGAATGGGTGGCTGTCATGTGCCTGTCTGTTAATTGCAACTCCAGAAACACTGCCAATTATTCCATCACACCGGCAGTTTGCAATGAACCCTCAAAGTTATATCTCATGCAAAAGTGAAAAAAAAACCCTCTGCGCTCATTACAAACTGAGACTCAGTCCATCCAGGTTAACTGGAATGCACTTAACTACAGCTCCCAGCAAATTGTTTAATCATAATCATGACAACATTAGTAAACGTTCTGCTTCTGTGAAAAAGTTATGCTTGACTAGTGTTAAGCTTTTAAATGGCGCTCAGCCATGACATTCAGGGGGAAATTTACCGTTGGTCCCGTTTTCTTCATGTAGCCTTCTTTGAAATAACGCCTCGTAATCTTGGGTACAAGCTAGAAGAACAAAAAAGACATTGGCTACCATCTCATTTAGACTCAGCTTTTTCTTCTAACTTACCAAAGCAAATCATCAACAGTTTTTGTGATTTGTTTTATCTGCATATTAAAAGGAAGTCTAAAGCAAAAACAAACAAATGTTTTTGTTTCTACAGGCCAAATTTTAAACAGACAATGTGGACGTATTTAGCTCCTGAGTTTGATCTATTCTGTGCACCGAGTACAGGATGTTCCTCCATTCTACAATGACTTGATCACTGCAAAAAATAATCTACCATTTGGGGCTAAACTGAAACTGTTTTCTGGTTACAGTGAAAGATGAGAAGTTAATTTTACCCACACTTGGTCAACATGAACTATAATAATAGTAATAATGTGCTGTGAAGACAAGCTCTGCAATAGCAACAAAAGGGGAGGGAGGGTGCGAGCCTGCAGCCAAAACCCAGAAATAGCTTGGACGCTTTCAGATTAGTTTGGGAGAACCCAGAGTGTCTGTCTCATTGTATAAGTAACATATTGTGACATTCTTCTCTGTATGGCTATCACTGTGATGCTTCTTCAGATAAGGATCTGTGTGCTCTCATAAACATGAGTATACAAGTTAGTGGCTTCTTGCCCAGGTGCCAAGAGATTGGTTGCAACTAACACAATGGAGAGAGATGAGGAGGAGTCTTGGTGCTTGTAAAGCAAGATCATAACTGACTGTTGAGCAAGGTGTGGAACAAGGGATTAGAAAAAGAGTATAGGAAGAAAATGGAAAATGCCTAATAAAGAAGCAAAAATGATATTATGCTACTGATTTTCAATTTTGAGCTAGAAAAGCCTCGATATATTTCTAAAATGAAGATTATGAGCCCTACTCACTATTATGGCCTCCATTTTGCAATTGCTAACATACACAAGTTCCATTTGTCCAAGCACACGTTGGCTCACCACCCAACCTGCATGCAACAGCACCACTTGCCACACAGCACTACCTGTGCACGCAAACCTTACCAGTAGTCTTAACAACCAGACTAGTGCTTACTGGAAATAGATGCCAAATGTATCCCCATAGAAGCCCAGAATTAGGGGCCGACCCACCCCCCAAGAAGGGGAAATGAGTTCATAAGAAGTTCTCAAATCCATTCTCTATCCTGAGGGATAATACCATAGCACAGTGCATGAGCAAACGTGTTTCATGATGTCCAGATCAATTATTTCAAGCTTTTTCAGTTCTCACCTCAGACACAGGGACAGTGGGGAAGGTGGTTCTAAGATAATGGAAACGCGCTGCCCGAATGGCATTGAACCAGTCAACAATTTCCTAAGGAAGATAGCAAATATAACTGTGAAGACAGGAATAATGCAATAAGTTACAAGTGTTGTCTTCTAAAAAGTATCTTCAGACTCTTTGCCAATTTGTCTTGCGTCTCCTAACACTGCAATGTAGAACCTAAAGGGAAATGAAGGCAAGCAACCTGCCCAGGATCACACAGTGATCACTGGTAGAGCTAAAAACAGAACAAGGTAGTCTTGCCATATACTACTTCACTGTAACCCTTAGACAAGTGATAGAACCAACATTTCTCAGTTACTACAAAAGCAACATTGCCTTTACCTTTCCACTCTCATGATAGACAAAAAGGTTCCTTGTCAGACCACCTTCATTGTATGTGATCTGCAGCCCATGGGGGTTCTGGATTTTCTCCGTCTGGAACATTGCATTCAGATCCTTAATGCTGATCACAGCTTTTGGACTTTCAGACTGTGGGTCAAAAAATATTCATGTGTTAACAGTGACTTTGTGGGAAGCAGTCAAGGGCAAAGGTGCTAACCAACTAGCATTTCCTCAATGAGCTAAAAACCAGCTTCCTCAAACAAAGTTGGCAAAGGCTAAATCTTTGTTACTTGTTTTGTGTCCATCACACTTCATTCCAAAGAAAGTCTTTTTTTCCTTGACAAATGATGCTGCACAGTTTCCTTAGAAGAAAGGGCCTGGTTAGCGAGTCCTGTCCTATCACCTGCCATCTCTCAGGTGCCAGTCTCCTTATCACTTCATTAACTTCAACACTCTCTAGTATGATTTTCCAAAAGAGCCATAAACTGTAGTTTTGCACAGAAGGGAGATGTGGTTTATGCAAGAAGGCAAGAAGTGGAGTAGTGGGTGCTTCATGAGATTAGTGCTGGTAAAACAGGAAGTAACTCCTGCCAACTTAACCCTTCTCCCTCTTCCTGTCCATCAAATATGAGGGTGGAAGGCTGGTGGGCATAGCAACAAAATCTAAGAGCCAGCAAACTGTTCAGCAAGTTGTGTGTGTGTGTGGGCCAGGAACTTGGCTACAAAACCAGACTTTGACCAGTTTATGCCTGAGGAACTTACCTCTTTGGTGTAGTATTTCAGTACCCCATCGCTTGCTGACAGGATAAATTGCCTTGGAAGGAATTGCTTGCTATCCCGCCCACGCTTCCACAGAAATCCTTCACGGCTGCCTGAAATGGAAGCTAGACACCTCAGTTTCAGTGAAACCACATACTTGCTGAAGAGGAAATGTGACTTTGTTTCTAGTCTTATTTCCATCTCCGGTTTTCTGTTTTAAAGAACACTATTGAGCAGTGGAGGGAGAAAAATGTACCTCCAGCCCATGCATCTGGGTCCTCATACTGGAGCTCAGAGGGGTAAATGCCCATTTATTAGCCTTAGGGTCAATCTGAGCTTCTCCATGTGCAATGTATCATCTACCTGTAAATGAGGTTTTCCAAGTAAGCATATACTGGCTGCACATCCTGACAGAGCATGTAGGAGGACAGTTTCTCAGCAAGGTGAAAATAAGACCACCTCAGCCAACCCCAGCCACTGAGAAGAGGTTTTCAGTCCTCTGTAGCTTTGGCTTCACAAGGGTAACAACCCTCTATAGACAATCAAGGACTTTTTACCTGAGGTACATGCTTCACGGCTGATGCTTGTGGCAACAAATTCTTTCCGCTCATACTTAGCTCTGATCCATTGTTCTCTTAAAACCCTGAAAAAAGAAAAACATGGATTAGCTCAATCCAGATCCACCTCTGATTGTTGCCCCTACCCCTTTCCAGCTGCATATGGAAACAGGCTAACCAACACCATTCAGCACAGCCAAAATACCTGTATTTTCTCATGTACAACATATAACTTCAAAAAAAACATGTTGCTGGAAACTGCAGTTTGCACTGTAAGTAAAGAAATAAGGTAACAATGTTTCTATCAGTCAAGACTCTGCTGGACAAAAGCAAAACTAACTGCACAGCATCATCAGGGAGCAGAACAAGCAGGCTTAGCTCTTTAACTGCTGCTACTCAGTTACTTAGTACGAAGAAAAATCTATTTTTTTTCCATTCTGCCTTTCAAAAACTAGGTTATTTTATTCTTTGACATGTTGCATGCAAGAAAATATGATACTAATGGCGGCACAAGCAGGGAGAAGCAAAAGTACAAAAGCTTATGAAGGTCTGCAGCCCTCAAGTCAGCAACTTACAGGCAGTCTTTAGACTGGGGAACATAATAGAAAGGAGGGACTTCTGCCTCATAGATAGCCTTTGCACAGAGATTCCCATGCTTCTTCATAAACTGCAAAACAAAAGAAGTTCCTCAATTGGGGGACTGGCAGCCAGAAAAATAAGTATTGTTTCATAAACATACCGTGAAACTAGGGACAAAGGCAGCAGCATATTTATTCTGCTCAGCCTTCTGTACACACATGCAGGTATGAATGAATGCTTGTTGTGCTTGTGTTTGACCTTTCTTCTTTCCTGTGTTCTAACAGGAAATATTACCCTTCTTTATGGCCTCTGCCCCAGCTGCAGACTGGGGATAACATACATAAATGTCTCGGTGGGAAGATGTGAGGTTTAATTTGTTAAAAAAAGAGACTGGGAGTCTCAAGGAAAAGACCCTATATATGTGAAAGTCATCGCGTGCTTATAAAGCACAATGTGCACCTACCTATGTGCTCTATAAACATAACCTAATAACAGGATGGAGGATAAGCACTTCTTAGCATGTCCTAATCTGACCATGTATCACTATGGGTTGGAAACATCACTAGAAACCCCAGAGATTAATGTTATTCCACGTTTTTTATTGACCTGACAATGTCATGACCAGGAGACAGAAAAACAACATGCTGAAATGCAGCAGAGAGAACTTGAATTCTTGCTTCCCCATCCATACCTCTACAAGATCATGCTCCCAGAAGTCAAGGCGGAGGGATTTGACCCTGCTGATTTCAGGAAGATTGCGATGAATCCCAGAGCAATTCAAACAGATAAATACTCCAAGTTTGTAAGAGGCCCATTCAGGATCTAAAGAAAAACATAAGGAAGTTTGTAGTGCCGCGCAGCATGTAGCAACGCACCGGCAAAGGAATGCCAGTCTCTGAGATTCACATCCAAAATAAAACCACATTCACGGTGCAGTCGCTGGAGTCAAATCCAGACCCAGCGTATGTGGAAATGACTCTGTTGCCGTCACGACCCATTCATCTGTTGGTCCTTCCACCAAACACTTGTTCAAAAAAAATAAATTTAGATGACACGATAACCAGAAACCTGTCCGTACGGGCCAGCCGGTGACTGAGAAACAACCCGGTGACAGACCTAACAGGTGCAACGTCTATTGGGCTTCAGCATCACTAAAAACCTAACAGCCCAATGCTGAGGTTGGTAGAAATTCAGCCTTCGGGGTACAATCGTCTATGGGCAGAAACGCCCTTTGCCAAGGCAACTAGGAGGCTTCGCAGCTTCGATGTTCTGGGCTAGGCATTTCGAGACCGAGTGAAATTGTGGAACTATCTCCGCTTCTTCCGGCTGCAAAACAGACCACCTAATCTTCCCCTGATCTCGGAGGACTCTCACACCGACTGGCTAGTCATCGGGGTGACGTCTCCCTCCTACTCCTCCATCTCTCCAAGGGGCCTCCCCACACACGGCCCCGCGGGCACGGCACAGCCGGGCTCTGGGCAGCTCCTCCCTCCCACCCAGCGTGTGGCAGAGCTGCTCCCCCCGCAGGCACCTCAGGTGAGAGGCAGAGGCCGGGTCAGGCTCACCTGGCACCCCGCAGTCGGCGCAGTGGGTGTTCCCGGCACCGCTCGCCCGCAGCACCTCCAGCAGCGCCATCCTACCGCTGTCGCGCTCCATCTCGCGAGGAAGGAAGAACCGCCCCAGGCGGGCAGGCGGTGGGGGAGGGGAAGAGGAGGGAGAAGGAGACCGCAGCCCACACGCCTCAGCCCCCTCATAGCCGCGGCTTCAAAACTAGAACCGGAACCTTGCCCTCAGGCTCCAGAACCGGAACCGGAACTAGAACCTTTCCCGTCGGGGTTGGGACCCGGAACCAGAACCGGAAAGTCCCGTTCCCCACCCCGGCCTCTTAGGAACCGGAAGCAGAGCCTTCCCCTCAGAGTCACCGGGGCCGGGAGCGCAGTTCTGTCTGAAGCCGCGTGGGCGCCGTGATGCTGCGGCGAGGTAGTGGGGCCTGCTCGGGTCGAGGGTCGTTGTAAGAGGATTTCACGCCTCTCCTCCCTCCGTGCTTGCCAGCTCTGCGAGCTCACTGCAACGTGCTCTGCCTCTTTCCCCAGGAAGCTTTTTCTTGCACCTCGGCGCGGTGTCATCCTGGTTGCAGCCCCTGTGCCGTCGGGCCGGCCTGGAGACCCTGGGGCCCGCGCTGCAGCAGGACCGCCCCCGCGCCCCCACCAGAGACTGGAGCACGGAGCGGCCCGAGAAGCCGCTGGGCGCGCTGTTCTCCCCGGAGCAGCAGGCCGCTGTCCTACAGGCGCTCAACACCGCGTCCGAGGAGGAGCTGGCCGCCATCGGAGAGCTGCAGGGCACCCTGCCGGCCGACATCGTTGAGTATCGCCTGCAACACGGGCCCTTTGGGGACTTGCCGAGCTTACTGAACGTGCCTATCTTGCAACTTCAAACCCTAGTTAACGTCTGCAACTTTATTCTGGATTCATCTGAGGAAGTGGAGAGGAGAGAGGGAAAAATGCAGGGCGCTAAATTGTCGACGAGGTTCTTTAAACCTAAAATAAAAAACGCGGAGGTATGTAGCCGCCTGTAGATATGTAGCCGTCCGCACGGTTGCGGGGATGTAGCCATTTCAGCACTGTTCAGACTCCTGGTGGCTGGGTGAATTCTTCGGACAGGTTTCCCTTGCTTTATGTTGTACATGCGTTCCTGGAAAACGGCGCATAGCTCGAATTTGTATAAAGGGACCCCACTTTACAATGTCACCAATAGGAATACATCCCAAGACCTCAACTGTACTGACCCCCAGGCCCATTTCTGCCAATTTTACAAGACAGTGTTGGTATGCACTCACAACAGACAGCACATACAAGCACAGGGCACTTTCATAATGGGGATGGTAATTACAGAAACATATTTCAGACAACAAGTGAGGAGAATAGGTCTACACCGGAGACATTTTTTGGTGCATGTCACTCTCACAAGGCACCGCACAAAGCAGCTGACTGGGAGTTTCCACTGCACTGATCGCATAAAAATGAAATTATGTTGCATATAACTAATTTTTTTTTATATAAAAAGGGTTATCACGTAAGAGTGAATTCACACATACAGGACCTGCATAAACGAGGGAAGCCTGTATCAGGACCCCCTTCACCAGAGATAATGATCATAATAATTCGTATTTTCACCATTTTCAGGCCCCCTTTCTGTCTGGGCCCTGGGCAGCTGCATGGTTCGTCCATGCCTGTGTCCAGTCCTGATCCATTTGATCTAAGACACCACTCTTATTTTCAGAATAATTTTTGTTAGTGCTCTAAATTTAACACTTCTAGAAATTATATTTTATCAACCTGAACTCTGTATAGTTTTGTAAAAGGTGGTATTTTCATCTAAGCTATTAAATAATATTCAGCACATAATTCGTACATACACCATCAGAAGGCTGGAGATATTAACTGCTGAAAGAACTGACACCACCTTTCTTCTATTCAGGCTTTATCTAGCATCGTGTCTATTGTTTTTGGCCCTTGCAAAATTGCATGGGCTCATGTGGATCGCGGCTTAGCAGTTCACAGCTGGGAGCAAAAAGAATACAGATTTATAAAGGGAACCTATCAGCCAGCAGTGTATCTGGAAAATGTAAGTAGAAGGTCTTCTGGATGTTTTAAAAATAAACTCTTTAAGTTTAATTTTTACTAGCTCACTTTTATAACATATAGAAAAGTACTTCATTTTCCAAGGGAGACCTTTTCTAAGCAGCATTTATTTTGCTGGTTTATTCTGTGAATTGCACATAGAAAACCCAGTTTTGCAAAAGGAATCTGTATGAGATATAGCCTTTAAAAGTTTGTTTATTGGCAATGCGTACAGCACTCAAGTGGTAGAGCTGCTTTCTTCAACACTTGTCTTGAACTTTCTGCAGGTAAACAAAACTTTCCATTCTAGAACTCCATAAGAAAGATGTGACGTCTCTTGTACCAGAGGACCTGAAGTATTTAGAAACATTCAGAAGCTGTGAGGAGCTGCTTGCAACAGTCCTTCTTGCACCCTAATTATGAGCTGTGATTTGTTACTAGTGCAATGTGTGGCTGCAAGAAAGTGAACAGCCTTCTCCACGTTCTTCAATAATTATAAATAACATTTAGACTTAAACAACCATTTTTTAAAGTGGCAAAGAGGAGAACTGGAAAGAAGTTTTCAATTTGATGTGTCTTATTGAAATTTTAACAAAAACATGAGTAAAACTTGATGAAAACTGGAATGCCTTTTTGCCAGCTTAGTACTTTATCACTCATCTGAAATACGCTAGTTAAGAAATCTTTCGATTTTGGTTTCTAGATCAGCTGATTTAGCTAGTGTTCTGGCTAATGTGCATATTCTTCTCTCTCTCCCTCCTCCCCAGATTTCTTCAGTGGTTTCCAAACTTCCTAAAGCTGATGTTTATGTTCTGGAAAAAAAAAGACTTTCTAATCAGAATACAAATTTGTTTCCTGTAATATTACATCTTCGCACGATCGAAGCTATGCTGTATGCCCTGTTACATAAAACACTGAAGTTAGATGTCCAGGACCAAATACTAGGTATGTCCCGAACTGTTGTAGGAAAACACTTTGGGTTGATGGTGGGAGATTTCCGGTCAAGTGGAATGGAACTTGTGAAGCAACTTCTCCTAGAATATGTTACCCAAGAACAGCCACGAATATCCTTTCCCCTGAACAAGGTGGTGACGTATAGAAACTTACTTTCTTCAGTTACACAAAACAGGGAGGAGGAGATGTGTGATTCTCTACTACAGGCATTAGCCTTTTATGAACTCCTAATATTAAACAACACTACTTGAATCTTTTACTGTTGTAGAGCCAAAGTAAACTGAATGTTGTATTTTAACTGAACATGTATTTCCTCTTACTTTACATATAGCTAGGGTTACCATACATCAGGGTTTTCCTAGACATGTCCTCTTTTTGGGTCCTCCCATCTCTGTCCAAGTGTTTTTTGTGTTTTTTTAAATATCAACAAATGTCTGGGATTTTACTCTGCTCCTCATCAAAGTTTTTCCTGGCACTTCCCAGCTTGCCCTAGCAAGGAGCTGCTTGAGGCAGGGGAGGGTGATTGGAGGCAGGGGCATCACATGTGCCTGCCTGCGCACACAACATACAGCCAGGCAGGGTGATGGAAGCAGGGCAGGGGGGCCCTGTGGGTCAGGTTTGTGGGGGCTGTAGCTGGGGAGTAAGGGGCAACAGCAGGGGCAGGGCACTGGCCTGTCAGGGCTGCTTAGTGTCATAGAGCAGCAGGGGGAACAGCCACAGTTGGACCCATGTCCTGTTGCACAGGGGGAGCTGCTGCTGGGAGGGAGCAAGCGGAGGATAGGCAGGGAGTGAGGGGTACTGTGGGGGGTGGGGAATGACTTGGGACTGAGGGGCAACAACATATCAGGCCTATTCACCACCACAAAGCAGTAGGGGAGGGCAGGGGGACAACTGCAGCTGGACCCAAGTCCTGGTAAGTGAGGGTGGCAGCAGCTCTGATTTTTTCCATGATGAAAAATCCACTACCCTGTGCTTCTTATCCATGTGGCCATGAATGACACTGCTCTGAGCAATCCCAGCCAGGTCATGAATGGCTACAGGGCTTTGGGAGCAGGGCTTAGGGGTGCAGGTGGTTTTTTCCTTTATCCTCCCAGTTATGGGTCATGGGCTACAGGAGACAGATCAAGGTGGTCAACTGAAGACTGTGGCACTGGTGTGATTGTGGAAACTGAAGCTTTCACAACGACAGTCTGCTCTTCGGTGAGAGCGGCAGCAGTCTGCTGGGAAGAGACACCCTCCGCCTTACTTCACTAGGGACAGCCAGAATGGCTGACCTGCTCGACTGGGCTTTAAACTAAGCCTGCTGGGGGATGGGTGGACAAGCACCAATGCAAGCCTGTTAGGCAATACCTACAAAACCAACAGGCTAGGACACGCAAGGGATTCCACTCCTACCCCAGCCCTGGAACGGTGTCCTCCTTAGAATGTGAGGAAGCCTAGGGCTCCCAATGGGATATTTACATGTCTGTACACCAATGCCGGGAGCTTGGGGTATAAACAGGAGGAACTGGTCCTACCAAACAAGAAAGACTACAATCTCATAGGGATAACAGATCTGGTGGGACTCCACCTGGACAGAGCCACAGGTATAGACAGAACCATAGAAGTAGGGTCAGAAGGGACCTTGTAGATCTTCAAGTCTGACCGCCCGCCTGGGTGGGAGAAAAGACTGGACTCAAATGAGTTCAGGCAGGTAGTCATCAAGCTGCTTCTTAAAGATCCCCAGGGTAGGAGCCAGCACCACTTCCCTAGGAAGTTGGTTCCACCTCCTAGCCGCCCTATCTGTGAAGCAGTTCTTGCGGATGTCTAATCTAAATTTACTCTCTAATAACTTGTGTCCATTGTTCCTTGTCATGCCAGGGGGTGCTAGGGGAAACAGTGTCTCCCCTAAACCCTTCTGGTCCCCCCTAGTGAGTTTATAGACAGTCACCAGGTCTCCCCTCAGCCTTCTCTTGTGAAGGCTGAACAGGTTTAGGTCCCGCAGTCTTTCAATGTAGGGTCTGCCCTGTAGTCCCCGGATCATGCGGGTGGCCCTCCTCCGGACCCTTTCAATGTTGTCCACATCCCTCCTGAAATGGGGTGCACAGAACTGAATGCAGTACTCCAGCTGGGGCCTGACCAGCATCGCATAGAGGGGGAGGATCACCTCCCTGGCTCTACTTGAGATGCATCTGCGGATGCACGACAAGGTCTGGTTAGCCCTGCCAACCGTGACCTCGCATTGTCAGCCTATGTTCATCTCGGAGTCAATGACTCCAAGATCCCTTTCCGCCTCCGTGCTCTCAGGAAGGGAGTTTCGCATTCTATAAGTGTGCTGCTGGTTTCTACTGCCTAAGTGCAGCACCCTGCACTTGCCAGTATTGAAACGCATCCTGTTTTATGTCAGCCCACTCTTGTAACCTATCCAGGTCTTGTTGCAGTCTTTCCCTCCCTGCTAGCGTGCTCACCTCACCCCAAATTTTGGTATCATCCGCGAATTTAAATAGGTTGCAATTCACCTCGTCGTCCAAATCGCTGATGAAGAAATTGAACAGCGTGGGCCCCAGGACCAAGCCCTGGGGGACGCCGCTGCCCACTTCCCCCAGGTCTAATATGACCCATCCACCACCCTCTGAGTACGACCCTTGAGCCAATCTGCAATCCATCTGACTGTATAGGCATCAATGCCACAGTCGCCTAGTTTTTTTAATGAGGATGGGGTAGGAGACGGTGTCAAAGGCCTTGCTGAAGTCTAGAAAGACTACGTCCACGGCAACACCTGCATCCATTGCCTTTGTGACCTGATCATAAAAGGCAATCAGGTTGGTCTGACAAGACCTGTCCCTAATGAAACCATGCTGGTTGCCCTTGAGCATCATCCCTGAAGCCGGCCCATCACAGATGTGCTCCTTGAGGATCTTCTCAAAGAGTTTCCTAAGGATAGAGGTAAGACTGACGGGCCTATAGTTGCCCAGGTCCTCTCTCTTCCCTTTTTTGAAGATGGGGACCACTTTGACTATCTTCCAGTCATCCAGTACCTGGCCGGAGCACCACAAGCGCTTGTAAAGCCGTGCCAAGGGCCCTGCAATAACCCCAGGTAGCTTCCTCAACACCCTGGGGTGGAGAGCATCTGGACCCGCTGACTTGAACACGTCCAGCCCCTCCAGAAGCTCTCTAACCTGGTCCTCCCCAGCCTGAGGTCTGGAGGCGTTCCCCTCGAGTCCATCTGGCATCACAGCAGGGAAGTCCCAGTCCCTGCACAAGAAAATGGACATGAAGAATTGCTTAGAGTTCCGCTTTTTCCTCTGGCGCCACCACCAGATTGCCCAGTGTACTTTGCAGGGGCCCCTCATTACCCGGTGCCTTCTTCATCCTCCCTATGTATTTGAAAAAGGACTTGTTATTATCCTTGATCTTGGATGCTATTTCTAGCTCTATGTCTGCCTTAGCTTTCCTGACAGCCCTCCTACAGGCCCGAGCAGAGGAGGTATACTCCTCTTTGGAGATAGCACCCCCCTTCCACCAGGTGTACGCCGCCTTTTTGGCAAGTAGGCATTCCCGGACAGCCTTGGTGAGCCAGGGGGGCTTTCGGGCACTCTTGCCCCCCTTGCATCTTGTCGGGATGGACTCCCCTTGGGCCCTTAAGGAATGACCACTCGTCCTGGACACTGAGTTCCCGTGCCCTCCAGGACCCCAGCGCCTCCCCCACTAGCCTCCTCAGCTTGTTGAAGTTGGCCCTCCTAAAGTCTAGGGCTACCGTCTTGCTGCGGGCCCTTGATACCCTGTGCTGGATGGTGAATTCCAGCAAGCGATGATCGCTATCACGCAGGTGGTCAAGAACCTGGAGGCCCCTTACCAGGTCGCCTGTGGCCAGGACCAGGTCCAACAGGGCGTTTCCTTTGGTGGGACCATGCACCTCCTGGATTAAGTAGAGGTCCTGTATCTCAGCTAGGAACCTCCTGGAACAGTCCATCCTGGCTGACTGTTCCTCCCAGCAGATGGCCGGTAATTAAAAAATCACCCATGACTACTACATCCCTTGCCTTAAGTGCCTCTGCAAGCTGGCCCGAAAATTCCCGGTCCAGCTCCTCCCCTTGGTTGGGGGTTCTGTAGTAGGCCCCCACTGTCAAATCGCTCTCCCCACAGTCCCCTTGAATCTTAACTCAGAGCACTCCAGCCTGCCCTTCCTCTGACCCCATTCTGCTGGCAGAGGATGTGTAGTGCTCCCTGACACAGAGTGCCACACCCCCACCTTTCCTTCCTTCTCTATCCCGCCTGTAAAGCCTATAGCCCCTAATGCTAACTGTCCAGTCATGGGACAAATCCCACCACATTTGTTAGCCCTATGACATCTGGGTTTGAACTAGCTATTCTGAGGGCAAGTTCCTCCTGTTTATTCCCCATACTGCGAGCATTGGTATATAGGCATTTGAGGCCTTGCAAGACTGTGTGTGCCACCCCCCCGTTCAGGGAGACGGTCTGGACCCTCGTTTCTTACCTTAGCACTCCTTGCCTTGGTCACGTGTCCTGCTCGGATGGCGTCTTCTTGTCTTCCTGCGGCCCCCTATACAGCTATCTCTTGTATAGGAGAGATTGTGCAGATAAAAAGGTGTGGGGGTGTAGCTCTATGTCAAGGAAAGCTATGCATCCCTGCAAGCCAACATTGGCACCTAGCCAGCACTAGATACATTCCCCACCTATTTTAACCCAGAGGGTGACACAGGACACGATGGTAGGAGTCTGCTATAGAGTCCCCAACCAGAAACAAGAGATTGACCAGGATTTCACCAGGGAACTGACTGAAGCTATGTGCTCTCCATGCATGGTTGTCATAGGAGATTTCAACTACCTGGACATCTCATGGGAAGAGCACTCAGCCAAATCTGAACAATTGCAGAGCTTCCTCCTGTGCATAGACAAACTCTACCTGAACCAAGAAGTCTATGGACCAACAAGAGGTAAATAAAGTATTGCTGGGCCTGGTAGTGAATAAAGGGGACCTGGTAGTGATTAAAGGGGATGATCTAGTTGGCAACCTAAAAATCAAAAGAAAGCTGGGAGACAGTGACCACGAGCCAGTTGCTTTTACTATCCATCGCAAAGCTGGCAAGTCAGCACTGCAGAAGTCCTTGACTTTAGGAAAGCTGACTTTGATAAGCTCAGGAGGCTTGTTGTCAAGGCCCTAAGGGACCAAGACTTGGCAGGGAGAGGAGTGCAAGAGGAGTGGTTGTTCCTTAAAGGGAGTGATCCTGGAAGCACAAAGGATGTCCATTCCTTCTCGGAGGAAAGGTAGCAAAAGGGCAGTGACCCCCTTGGCTCAGCAGGGAACTCGTGGACCTCGTACACCAAAAAGAGAGGCTTATAAAGGATGGAAGATAGGAATCACCACAAAGGACGATTACTCTGTACTGGTCCGTGCCTGTAGGGAGTGAACCAGGAAAGCCAAGGCTGCAACCAAACTCCACCTGGCTACACGTATCAAGGACAATAAAAAGTACTTCAAGTCTGGCAAGACCTCTCTCATCTCCATGTATGAACAGGTGACATATCACCTGGACAAGGGAGAAAAGATTGACATCATATCTGGACTTTAAAAAAGCCTTTGATCTGGCATCCCATGATCTCTTGGAAAAATTGGCCAACTGTGGCCTCAGCTACATGACAGTCCAACGGCTGGGGAATTGGCTCCGAGGCCAAACCCAGAGAGTGGTGGTTGATGGAAGCGAATCATTATGGCGCTTCATGACCAGTGGTGCCCCGCAAGGCTGTCCTTGGACCTGTTCTCTTTAACATCTTTATCAACAGCGTGGATACTGGGCCAGTCCACTTCTGACACGTTTGCTGACAGCACCAAACTTTGGGGTAGTGTCCACACCGGAGGACAAGCTGGGGATCCAGGCTGATTTGGATAAACTGAAAAAGTGGGTGGATACAAACCTGATGATTTTCAATACTGACAAATGTCAGGTACTCCACCTTGGGTGGAGGGAACCCTGCAGCATGTTTATAGGCTCAGCAGTGCTACGCTTGCTAGCACCATAGCCAAAAGACTTGGGGGTCATGATTGACCACAAGATGAACATGAGCCACCAATGCAATGTTGCAGCTGGTAAAGCAGACCAAACTCTGGTTTGCATCCATAGATGATTCTCAAGTAAATCTCAGGCTGTTGTCTTCCTGCTGTACTCAGCCTTGGTGAGGCTGCAGCTGGAGTACTGCATCCAGTTCTGGGCTCCCCAATTCACAAAGGATGTGGAGAAGCTTGAGAGAGTCCAGAGGAGAACCCCACACATGATCAGAGAGCAGGGGAATATGCCTTATGAAGAGAGGCTGAGAGCCATGGGACTCTTCAGCCTGGAAAAGCGCAGGCTCCAGGGGGACCTGGTGCCTGCCTATAAGTACATAAGAGGTGTGCATCAGGATCTAGGGGAATGCCTGTTCAGCAGAGCACCCCAAGGGATGACAAGGACCAATGGTCACAAACTTCACCAATAGCGTTTTAGGCCGGATATGAGGAAAAATTTCCTTACTGTCCAAGCCCCCGAGGCCTGGAATAGACTCCCTCCAGAGGTGGTGGATGCTTATCTTGCTGGGATCCTTTAACCCCAGCTGACTTCCTGCCCTTGGGGCAGGGGCCTGGACTCCATCTCCTGAGGTCCCTTCCAGCCCTAATGTCTATGAAAATCAAATGCTGAAATATACAGGTATTTAGAATGCATTTTATAGTGACTAAAGCACTGGTAGACTTCCAAACTGCTTTAAAACTGTAAATATATCAGTAAAACATTATGTTCAACTCTCTCACGCACACTAGGGGCCTTTAGTTTTAGTCACAGATTTGGGATTTTTCCATCAGAGAATTTGTGATTTTTAAAGAGAAAAGCAGGATACCTGCTGTTCATACAAGCCTGTTTACCAAACTAATAGATGCTGCACATTTTGTACAGTCATTTATTCCAGCAAGGTAGCCAGATCAGAAGAACAATGTGGTACAGTTACTCTGCATTTGTGTGGAGGACTCCACACCCTACAAGGAAGTGGCTGAAGAGTACAATTAGAACAGCAAAGGTCAGGCCTGGGACAAAGTCTGCTTCCCACCAGTGGGAAAATGAGGAAGCAACTGAGCGTCCTGGACATTTTTTTTGGACCTTTTGGGTTTCATGTAGACTGTTAAAAGCAAAGCAGTATTATGTGAGGGCAGGGGTTTTCAACTTTTTTAAACAAGTGTACCCCCTCTCTCTCAAAGTTTCAGCTCATGTACCCCTTTATATTTTTTCCTCATTTTTAATGTTCTTGTGGAGACCAAGCAAGAATGTGACTGGTAGCTGAAGAGATGGAAAACTAAGAACTTCAGATTGCTTTTGTGGTCGGTCTCATCTCTTAGAACATAAACTCTTTAACACAGGAACCATCTCATTGCTTAAGCACAATAATGGGTCTGGTTCCTGCTTTGGACTGACAGGTGCTACCATAATGCTACTGTATTGTTACCCTGTACTGTGTACATTGTAAAGCAACTTACGATTAGATGAATACCATAAAATTAATATTACCCAATTGGGAGTGGTATAGTTTAAGTACAGATTACCAGCGTGCTAGTGGAAGTGTAGCATACGAGAGGAAAAAAAAAATACAAGCATAACCTTTTTCTGAATGTAAGCAGAAAGGAACAGAAAGAGTAAGAGGCTAACTCTTTTGCATTATATATCTTGTTACCAATCTGTGCGTTTGTTCAGCAAAATTCTTAATGAGGGGGAATAGTGTGGCAACCCACCATGGCACTTTTAATTCCAGTTGCAATCCAGAAAGTAATCTCCCCTTTGGGTAAGGCTCAAGAGAAAAAAGGGGAAGATTTACAAAAGAAGAAATCCAATACCTTTATCTGCATTTCAACAGTTTACCATCATGTTATATCTGAGGTTTCCGTTCCTAAAAAATGCTTTCCTTTAATAGTTTCTTCTGCTCTTTAGCAAGTTTTAGAGGAGAAGGAAGGGTCATGGATGTTCTAATCAGAAAATTATAATTAGGCTTAAGTTCTGGAAGAGGAATTGGTGGTGTGGTATTAAAATCTTTGTACAACTCTTCATAAAATGATGCCCTAACAAGACATTGTGAAGGCAAGTACACATTTACAAACAGTGGGAATATAGTTTTTCTAAAGCTGCAGAATCTTGGCCACTGCTACAAACAACTCAAGATTTAAACTAACACTGATTTATATTAGCCACTTGCTGTGGCTCCAAATGCTTGGCTGCCTAGCCACAGGGGAGATCAACTATATGCAGCAGTTTCAGACAAATAATTTACTGCATCCAAAAGCATGTTCACAGGTGAAGTGCAAGAAAGAAGCAAGATCACAGGAGAAGAGGTAGCAGTTGCAGTGTGGGCTAAACTTTGGTCTTCCCAAGAATTACAGCAGTATCTGATGAACCCAGATGCAATTTTACACCTCTATACTGGCTTGTTAATCTTAGAAAGAACAGCTCAAGTGTGATAGTATTCATGAAAAACACAGAGGCATTTCATTTAGAAAAACCCTTCAGGCCACAGACACCATCCTAAACTGTAAAGTCTGACTTTTCAAGTAGCAGAATTATTTAAAATGGTACAGATATCTCACCCACAGATTTATTTCAAGTCACGAAACAGATTCAAGCACAGGTAACCAGGCTGAAGTCTTTATCAAATATAAAATACAATAAAAAGCAATATACAAGACTATCAATAGTTGACATATTACTAAACTCAAAAAAGTGATGCAGGTATAAAAATATTGTTTACAAAAAAATCTTGCCAATTCTTTGATCCCCATCTCTTGAGCTACAGTGTTTCCTCACCATGTTGGAGACAAACATACTGGCCTGACAACTTTAAAAGACAAATACATGACTGTAATGAAGTAGATCCGTATACTCCAAGACATCACTCCAAAAGACTTTTTTACTGCCTTCTCCCCTCCCGCTACTCACTGTTTTGATTAGAGGCTTCCAGTTTTAAGTTTCTGCTAGTCTTTCATCATGCTGGTTTTCACCACTATTCAAAGATCCAGAATGGAACCACCAGACTGCAATTTCATGAAGCCCTACCTGTGAGTGGATACTTAGACAGTGACTCATTCCCCAAACACACCAGCCACCAGAAACATGGATCACTTGTCCTTACTTGAAAGTGCACTTTCAGTGCAGCAATCCAAAGTAATATGAAGTGGTCCAGATACCCGCAAAAAATAAAACACTTTTGAGCTCACTTAAGACACACCAAAAGAACCCACCACTTTGGCCATGGAGGGCAATACTACCACAGCAGATATATACAGTTTGTGTTTTTAAATACTTATATAAAAATTTAATATACAAATGTCTCTTTGAATGTACAAAAGATTAATATGCTAAAATCAGGTTGCGACAAGTACTATATAGACCCACTGTACAAGGCACTTCTGGTGTCCAACACTCTAAGGGAATTCAGCTGCTAAACTGCTCATTGTTTCTTTTGGTATTTCAAGATGAATTCCTTCCAGATAATGCAGAAACCTGTCCAAAAAATCAGGAGGAGAAAGGAATACAAGTGTCTATTAAGAAACACGCAGTAATTTTTAGCATACTGTGGAGAGAAGCAGGTCCTGAATCCACCTCCCCCCCCTCTGAAATTCCAGATGAAGAAAAAACATATTTGTAACAAAATTTACCAAATGCTACTGCATGGCAAAACATAGCAGATTTAGAACAACCTAAAACCTACCTTCTTTTAATTTTCCCCTGTTCTTTAAGTTTCTCTGATCTACAGATGCTGCGGAGTGTGGGTAGGTATTCCACTATGCTGGCTTGCCTGTTACACAGGTGTGAAGGAGTTCTATTGGAAAACACAGTTTGGATAATTTCCAGTCTCTTCTCTGCTTTTCTGTGAATACTGAAGAGATAGAAACAAGAGGGACATACTTAGTGTTACTCTTTAATGAGTAAAATGGTGACATTTTAATGCCATGAATACAAAAAAACCCAAAACATTGATTTTAGGTCTCATTAAAAGATGTAATCATACAAAAGGAGTCCATGAAATACACAAACTATCATGGGGTGGGCAATTGTTTTGGACAGAGGGCTGCTTACTGAATTTTGGTAAGCCATTAAGGGCCATTTAACAGGCAGCCAGGAACAGATAAATATTAATTTTCTAATTTTTTAGGGGCCCCACAGGCTGGATAGGAGTGGCCTGGTGGGCTGCATCCAGCTTGCAAGCTGCATTTTGCCCACCCCTTTACTATTATTATTATTAATTACACAGCACTAAGTAGAAGTTGTCTGCTCTCTAAATCCTTCAGGTTAAACCACAGAAAAAAAAGTTTAGGGAGAAGTTTTTACAGCTAGAGTGCTCATGTATAGGAGGTTTAAAACACATACCCTGAGCCTGAACATATCAAGGCATCCATTCTGGTCAGGAATAAAGTGCCAGTTACAATGTTTATTAACATTCATGTTTCCCACTATCAGAACAGCCTCTGTACAGTGTGACAGTGCGCACACAAATTAGGTTCTGAATCATGATATAAAAGCCATCTAAATATATACAACATATTTTTATATCTTTCATACAGCGACTTCTTCCAAAAAAGACGTGTTAACAGCAGCATAGGAATTAATTTATTGCCCTATTTAAATACTTGTACAGGAATTATTTGTTAATGTATGCAACAAAGTTTGGGATAAAACGGTGGCTAAGTCTATTAAAAACGAATCCTTTATGTTAACACTGAAAACAAATGTCTTTGCTAATATAATATTATATTCAAGGTTTTTCTCCTCTTGGTTTTAAGGACACATGCTACTACTACAAAGATACCCACATTTGATACATTCCCCCCTTCAGGTCTAATAACACCAATATATTATTTGGACTCTCTAACATGTATAAGTGCTTGAAGGATTACGACACCACACAGCAAACTATTTAATTGTCTAGGTCTTAAGAAAAACAGCTTTAAATTTCCTGCAGTAGACTAGAATGGTGCTACTACCCAACCTCAGCATAGCCAACTGGGTCAAAACATGGACATCACTTTGGCAACAAACCCAAGCAGTTAGGAAAAGGAACATTTTTAAAAAAATGGAATCCCTTTCTAGCATCTTTTCTGGAACAGGGAAAGAATGGGCTATATTTAGCTGTTTATAAATCAAAATTCTACATCTGAAAAAGTTCCAGCACTGATCAGCAAAGAGAGAAGTGAACCTTCCTCCTCCAACCACTACTTGTACAGTATTCCAGGAGACAAGCAAGGCACCGGTCTTACCTCGAATCAGCTGATTGACCAAAGTATATATTATTTCTTTCTTCTGAAATACACAAAGTAAGTTCCTCCATTTGATCACTTCCTAGTGTTTTAGGATTCAAGGAGGCTTCCACATCTTGTGAAATATTAACAAAGCACTTATTAAAAATGAGTGCTTCAGTAGCTGCCTTAAGTTCACTACAGCGTTGAAAACTCCACCAATCACTATCTTCTGTACTGTGCTCATCACAGAGACCATTTTTAATTTTTCCATGTGTCCAATTAAACCCTTCATTTCTACAATATTCTTTGGGCTCCCTTACATTAGTGCTTAGACAGCAATCTAAGAAAGACATGTCATCCACAAATTCAGTCAGTGAATGCAGGCAATTAGAAACAAGAGCAGAGCTTTTTTTCCTTGTTGGGATTTTAACTTTTTCTTCTTTATTCATCTTAAGTTTTAATTCATCTTGCTTTTTTTCTGAGCATGATTTAGGACTGTCTGATGACAAGCTTATAAATTCAGCAGAGTAGTTCAATTCATTATCAAATAAGTCACTATCTTCCAATAAAGCTAGCCTTCTCTGGTTCTTTGTCCTTTTAGACTTTTTCACAGGGCTAGCTTTTTCCAGCTGATCAAGGGATCTCTCATTTGAAGAAACTGCTGTAGCCTTTTCAAATAAAGGGTTAAATGTTTGTGTTGGCTCTGGAAGAATCTGAACTGGTAAAGGAAGAAGAGACTCAAGATTGCTATATATGAAATCCACTTTCTTCATCTGGAATTCTGCAAGCAGTTTTATCAATTTAGTGCAGTCTTCTGTTGTCGTGATTTTATGCTGTGAAAACATTAAAATTTCTTTTAAAATGTGCTTAATATCACAGTAGTTTTCAATCAATTAAATGTAAACCGCACTTAAGTTAAAGACAAAGACATCAGAGAAATATTCATGGTTTACTAGTCAATTAACCAAAGAACTGACTGCCTGCTTGTTAGCTTGACTGAAACGACCTGCTTTTTTTTTTTTTAAATTCCTTAGGTACAAGTTAACATTCTAAAGATTGTTGCTAAACATGCCTACTCTAAATAGTACTGAAAAGTGTTACATAATCCATTGTAAACCCATTCTTCAGATACAATTTTGTTCAAAACTTTAGCAACCAGAATTACAAAAATACCTTGAGAAATGTAAACAAATCTTCTGAGGGCAAACAAATATTTTTAAGGCCAAGCAAAGTTTCTGTGCAGCCCGTATCACATTTTGGAAGCTTCTGAAGATATGCATCAGTTTGAGGAGCACCACGCTTTGACTCCGTCTTTTCAGTAAGAGTTAGCTGATCTGACCCATGCGTCTCATGGCCTCCTCTTCCTACACAAAAGATACCACATTTAATTTACAATGGCATGAAAAATTCTGGGGCCAAGACATTATCCCTTTTTTGATTCTCCTCATTCTTTTCGAAGCTAAAGAAGTAAAACCTGATTTTTAAATTGCTGTAATCTTGAATTTTACTAATTTAATTTTGTTTCTTCTCCCTCTTCTTTCTTCTGAAAATCCTATCAGTTTGTTCACTCTGCCTTTCCTAACTTTTCCTTTCTTCCCCCTTTACTACTAGTACTTTACAAAACCGGGGGCTCTCAACCTTTTCTGTACCAGGACCCAATTATAAACATTGATAGCCAGCGCCCCTCACTCCCAACTCGCTGCCCCCTGCCTCCCAGTGTGTGGGGAATGGGGGCCCCAAGCAGCCCCTCGCAGGCTGGAATGCTGACAGCCTGCAAGGGAGAGGCCACAGTTTCCCATGTTTTTCTTCTTTAAAGGAGAATCCATTTTTAAAAGTTTCTCCGCAACCCTTTCATACATTAAGACCTACAGGTTGAGAAATGCTGTTCTAAATAATCACTGCAAATGCTGTTTCTTGCTCTTTGTATTCTGCTTTGGTTTCTTCCTCTCTCATTGGCTGAAAATACATTTACTGCTTCCTTCTGAGAAAGGTTCTGCTAACCTTTCCTTTTTCCTAGCCCCCAGTTCTGATATGCCTGCATCCCCCCAGCTTTCTGTTCTCTATTCCCCCTTATCCTTCAATTCTGCTTCATCGACAAGAACAGCAGCAAGATACTGTGGTGAACTAACTGCAGCCCCAAGATGATTTTTGCTATAATTGTGTGATTTACTCTCCATGTTGAGAGGGAACTGGCCTACTCTTGTTACTCATAGGAAAAAGAGTAAGGGGTAACAACTGGGAAAGTTCCTGATATCAGATACCACAGTGATAGGTAATGAACAGATGTAATAAATGCAGATTTCTAGTCCTTTAGTGACTGTGACTACTGTGGGATTTTAGATTACCATCTCAACTTCTTTCAGGAAGTTACCAATCATTCATAATTATTTAAAAACTCCTGCATAAAACATGCACACTCTTCATTTTAGTATAAATATTTTAATAGCCTGGCCTTTATTTTACTCTGGATCAACTTACCATGAAGTGCTACATCTTTTTCTTTCAAGCATCCACCTCCACTTCTAATCCAAAATTGTAGGTAGAGAACACTCTGTCTGATATCACAGTTATTTGTAGTTAACAGAGTAGCTAAGTCTTTTATATCTGTTCGCAGATTCTCAGCTAGACACAGCACTTGCAAATAGCTAGCAGCATTTATCTAAAGTAAAATGTCAGATAAAAAACCCTGTTAAATGCATTTGTCCATTTAGACTATGGCAAGTTACCAGAAAAAGCTGGTCTTGTGTACTGGAAAAATTCAATCCATTTGTGAGACAATGGAGAAACAGCTATGAACTATAGAATTGAGTTTTCAAATTCTTTTTATTTTTGTTAGCCTTTCAACCATGATTAAGCCATTCTTGAAAGTCATGTCACACACACAATATAGCAATATCTGCTGGAATCTAATAAGACTCAATCTATTTCCCATATTTACTGCCTGTGAAGTAGTATAAAAACTAGCTCAACCTTTTAATGATTGGTATCACATATTACTTTGGGACAGGGACACCTAGGAAATGTACAGAGCTTAAATTTGGTGAGTCCCTCTGCAGGAAAAAAACCCCAAAAAAACAAAACAACTGAACAACTAGCCTTTATTTTCTACAGTTTAAGAGGGGATGGAAGGAGTGTATAATGGCTAATAGATAGTATTAAAATACCCAACCTCAACCTCAGACCCACTGCAGTAACTCTCAACAAACCTTCACAGAACTGGACTTATGGCAAACAAACAACACTAAGTTTTTTCTTCCTGGGTTCCTCAAGCCCTAGTGCTCCCAAACTCCACAAACAGGCATGAGCAGCCCAGTTTAAAAAGAAAACAAAATTAAAGGACAAATTATCTTCAGCTGACCTTGTAGATTTAAAATCTAGATATTGGAAAGTGAATGAAAAGAATCTTTTTAGGATGTTTCCATTTTTTTTGTTTTAGACATGTTGTACAATTTACACTTGCCCTTAACTGAAGCAATCTGCCACTACAGAATGTTGTCACGTATTGGGCTCTTTCCTTTAATCTAGTAATATTTTTATTAATATTTCTTTCATTGTCAGTGCCCGATTCATTCTCTTAAGTTCAAATCTTTGAAGTGTAACTACTACAGATGTAGAAATCTTCCCTTACAAAACTTGGACAGTTTGATTATGAAGGACAAATTTTTTTATTTTTGTTTTAAACAAAACCTCTCAAATATTCAGGTATGCAAATATGCCCGTGAGCTTTCTAGCTAAAAGATAGAATTCATTCAATTTGCAGTAAAAAGAAACAATTCACATTTTTAAGGAATGTAATGAACAGCATGTGTTTTTAAAAATCAACATATTAACTTCAGTTGCAAAATCTCAAAAACGTATGATTTTCAATTATACCAATTAAATCCAAACAAGGGGATCTGTATGTCAAAACAGAGAGACTTACCAGAGGGGGTACTTTAAAGTTGATTTCTTCAAAGTATCCATCAAACATTAAACTAAAAGTTGGATCTGCACGAAAGGTACAAATTAGATTTGGTGAAATTTTCCTCTTCAAAATTGTTTATCTTTTGTTTAAGAAAGAAAAAGAAAGTGTTGTATTTTTACCTAAATACTAACATACATTTAGCATTTATTCTTTGTAGAAACCTCACAAATTTAACAGAAACAGTTTGTGCTTGCATAGAAAATTAGAGTTTCACTAACTTTTGTAGTCACAAATTGTATTCTGCTCACTCCTAGTCAATACTCTACTTCATAAGAGTTGACCTTAAAAATGCCTACAGGGTCCCATTACTGGAGACAAGGGACACTCACCGTTTGTAGTAAGTATTATAGGCCTCTTTGCAGTAGCCATGAAAGTCTTGATTGCACTTAGAAACCCAGCATCTTCATCAAAGATTATATCAACCTATGGGAATTACCAAATACGTAAAAATGCTTAATGATAGCTTATGAAAATAGTACTGCAATGTATTCCAGTTACCAAATACGTAAAAATGCTTAATGATAGCTTATGAAAATAGTACTGCAATGTATTCCAGTTATAGTGTCCAGCTTTTACTGATTACAGGGTTTTCCTCGATTTATGCAAGTTCTTTATATGCGAATTTGCTCTTATGCAATGAGCATATTTAAACCCATAATTCATTATGGGCTAGGTAAATTTGCTCTTATGCAATCAGCATAGGCACACCCCCTCGCCCCCCAAGCAGGTGAGTCTGTGTGGGGAGGGGAAAGGGCCATGGCCCCACTACCCCCAGCCCTAGCTGCAGTGGCCCCAGGAGCGGCCTGTGCCAGCTGCAGAGGGAACTGTCGGGGGTGGGGGGAAACACGGACATGCGCCTCGTGCTGCTCCACGCCCCCCACACCTCCTGGAGGGCTGCGGCCTGTGCCAGGTTCTTCCCAGGGAGTGCATGCCCCCAGATCTGTGTACGGGAAGACAGCAGGCGGCCGCTGCAGGCTGCGGCTGGTGGCAGGACCAGGCTGTTCCCGGCACTCAGTGTGGCCTGCCCTGATCGCTGGGAAGAGCCCGGTGCTGCCACTGGCCCCAGCCTGCAGCGGCATCCTGCTGTCATCTTGCGCACAGATCCGGGGGCCTGTGCCCCCTGGCAAGAGCCCTGCGAAATTATGCGCCATTCTCTGGGAAAACATGTGCCACATAAAAATTGAGGGAAACCTGTACAAATAAAATTTTCCTAAACATATTTAAATAAAGGAAATATACCCACTCCAAATGAAGCTCATTAGATATATATACACATACTATTTGTAGTAGGTGCAAAAAAAAGGTTTTAGCAGTCTTATCTATATTCAAATCTAACAATATTTTAATTTTATATCATAGCAATTATGACATTCTAGAAATAAGCCAAGTATCCTTAACATTAAGTTGGTTTTGGGCTGTAATGTCTCACTCTTTAGTCTATACCCCACAACAGTTTTTTGGGGCAAACATTAGCTTTGTGTGTAAAGAAGTATAGGGGGGAAAAAAGAAAGAAGAAAAAAGAAACACAGTACAAGCTGTTATCCGGCATCCCCCAGGAATGAGGGATGCCAGTTAATTAAATGTGCACTGACTGGTGCACTCCCCAGCATCAGTGTGCCGGGGCACAGGGATGGGTGCCCCTGCGCAGGCTGCTTTGCCCTGGGCCGTGGGCCAAAAGAAGTGGCAAAAAAAAAATTCGGCTCACAGCGGCGAAACAGGAAGTCCTCTGGAAGTGGTACTTCCGATTTCACTTTTGCCACATCCCTTGGGTGCCAGTTAATAGAGTTTTCCAGCTAATAAACTGCCGGTTTACAGTAAAAGCTGTGTTATGGGCCCGGGGGGGTGAATCCATCTATTTACAAAATAATAGTTAAATATTTCTGTTTGGATCTTTAGATGTTGCATCTAGGATATATATTTATAGACCAAGCTTGCAAAAAATTTAGTGAGTGAAATTACTTCCAGCTGAATTTTTTCAAAAGTTGCTAATTCCAATACTGAAGTCTACCCAAAGTCTCAAGGAAAAAGAAATTCTTTAAGTATGAAAATATTTATTTTCCAAAACAGGCAGATAATTTAAGATTTACCTCTTCAAAAAGAATGAGAGATGTTGCACTTTTTCTATTGAGTTCCTCTCCTCCCACTTCCTTGCTCAGTGATCTAATCTGAATATCCACTGTTTCTTCAGGTGATTTTTGTATAGTTTCTGAATATTAAGAACAAGCCATGAGATTAATGTAAGACCAAAAAGCAATTCAAGCACTTTACTATGTAAAGTCCTAGTCCTGCAGAGTTGTGGAAACCTGCATAATATTTCACATGTTAAACTGTCACAATGAAGTCTGAAGACACTACTGATGCATAAAGTATATCTATCAACTTCCATAGCTACCATAACATAAGTACAACAGATTTTCTAGTCACTGTCCTAGTTATTAGTCCTTAATATTTGTGCAACTCTGAAAGATTATCTGCAAATGGAAAAAGGTAACAAACCAGCATATTAAATGGTAATACCTACCCTTGTTTTTTTCTTGAGATTTTACTATTTCTTCATTATTCTTAGACTTAGAAGATACTTTAAAATAATTTGCTAGTGTTTTAGAAGGAAAACTTCGTTTTATTCCTGTTCCTTTGGGTGAAAGTGGAGGTTTCCTTGGTGAAACAATTTTCTTGGGAGAATTTACTTTTTCTGAAAGACAGGGTTTGCATTAGTTTCAAGCTTAAAATACATTTCTCCAACTGACATCTCTGATAAACTGACAGCCTGGTTTAATTTAGCTACTCTCTCAGCAATCCAAAGATAATCTAAAATAAGCAGCAAGAGTCAGAATAACTTTTCTCCCTCCTACTCCTCATCAATACAGAAGTATTATTAGGAACAGTCAAATTAAAAATAATGGGGAATAAGTTTAATTCAGTAAGTGTGGGTAAGCTTTACCTAAAATCAACAAACCACATTTCCCAACATTAAAACCATAAGATAAATGCAAGTTTACCACTTTTTATGCTGCCTTTTACTTTTCTTCTACCAACTGCTAAAAAGGAAGAGATCAACACAAATGACACTTACTTGGGGACTTGGTGCTACAACTGTTAAAGAAGCAAGGTTTATGTGCATTTACACCTTGCTTGTCCACCTGATGAGACTGAGTGGCTTCCTTTAGCTGAGATAAGATCTGTCTACCACTGCGCTGGCAAGAGGCATTAACTTCAAATATCTGCAAGAACATTTAAAATAAATTCAAATACTTTTTATTAAATATGTATATACATACATACATATACATATCTTAGTAAAGCAACAGTAAAGACGAACCTTAAACCCAAGTTCCTGAGCACAAGCATACACTGCAGCAGTCTTTCCCACACCTGGTGGGCCAGTTATCAGCATAGTATTACAGAGAGCAATCTCTTCTTCACCATCAGATTTGTCTTCCTTAAAATCCATGCTATCCAAAGAATCTACAGAATAATTTCAAAAGGAAACAAAACAGTTTGAGCCACTGAGTCAAGCCAGAGACAAATATGGCATGATCTAGATTAGTCTCCATATTTTAGAAACATGGCAAAATTAAAATAATTGGCAAAAAAACAGAACATATATTTTTGAAAAATGGAGGGGTGGGGGTGGGAAGAGGTTTGGAAATCCCCAACCACCTTGCTGGGTGTTTCCCTCATCTTTTTCCACTTTCTGATTTCTCTTTTCTTCTAAATCAGCTCTTCTTTTCCACTCCTGCAGCCAACTTTGAGGAGACAAGAAATAATCAAATCAATAAAGCATCCCAAATGAAGATGAATAGTTCAGAGTTGTTTTCCAGTTAAAAAAAAAAAAATCTTTCCCCTTTTACCCAAAATCAACTGTACAAACATCTACTAAATTCTACTAGGAAGGATTCAAAATGACCAACTGCTAAAGAATGTTCAATTACTAAAGTCAATGGTTTGAGTATAGTGTAGTTTAGAGTTTATTAAGCTCATATTTTGAATTCACTGTTCCAAAATATTCCATTTTATTGTGCAAACACAACTGATCCAAATACTGAAACTGACAAATCTGCTACAAGAAGCAACTAGAAACTACTGTTTTATATTATTAAGGGGAAAATCAAGCCTCATGTTATAAATGATTTTGGTAAAACAGTGGGTACATTTCTCACCCGTGTAATCTTTTAATTGTCTTTGCATTCCCTACAAGTTCACTGGATTCCTGAGGCTGGTACTTTTCTGTCCAAAGCACATCTTCCTTTTCAATGCCTAGGAGTAAAAAAATAAATAAATAAAAATCCAGAAGTAGTCTATTTAAAACACTTCTGTATCCAAAAAAAAGTCACACACCAGTTTCTTGTGTGCATGGAATTAAACGGAGGTGGATTTAATTTTAAAAATTAAAACTCTAAAGATTTTTAAAATTTTCCAGGTCTTATTTATACGTTGCAGTTCTTTACTTTCTTCCTATTGTATGCAGCCTGAAATTCCTATGGTGAAGTCTTATTTCTTTCACTAGTTACTTCCTTGTTAGTTGAATTTCACATTTTAAATAGGTAATACTTTGTCTTTTTTTTTTTTTTTAGACATGTAAAATGCTCATCATCCAGGATGAAAAAAAGAAAAACCCCAAAAACAAATCTAGGCCTCCATGACCTTCTTTAGATAGTCAAAGCTCAAGTTTAATTAGCAATTAATTCATTTTGTTAATTATGATTGATTACCTCAACCTATATTGCTGAACATCTACAAGGGAAGAAACACTGAAATTCTTGAACCAAAATCCAGTCCTCTAGCTTAGTTTGCAGTTAACCAGTTGTACAAATAGTCTCATTAAGTGTTTATAAGATTATAGCCTAATTTTCAGAGCCTATAGCTGTTGTTTTGTTATATTGGGAATACCAGAAGTGGCATCTATATTTCAGCTCATTTTAAATTTTAATCTAATCTAAAAGACATGGAAGCAATAGCACAATTTTTCGAGTTATACTGAGACTCTGTAAAACAGATTTAAAATCATTATTATTTAGTCCAGTAATTTAAATCACGACTTAATTATTGGATTTAAAAATCGCTCCATTCTGGCATTAAAATTACTAACAACTTCAGAGTAGCTTGTCCATAGTCTTGTTTCTCTGTGGACCTGCTAATGACCAGCAGGAATAATGCTCTGCAGTGCATTGGGAGGATTACACAAAAATCTATCTAGGTCCAGTTAGCCAATAGTGACAGGGAATTTTCTATACTTTAAAAAAATTATGTAAAAAGGTACCTGAAACAGGGTTTAATTCTGACCCCAGTTCAATGTCTTCTATTGTTATAACATCCGAGTCCTGGGTTTTATTTTCTCTGGCATGTGTTACTTTTTCTGTGTCTGTCTGTTTGGTGCAGGACACTTCATTTTTTGAAGTTTTGGATTTTAGTTCCATCTCTCCTCTGTCAATTTGTTTTCTTCTTTTTGATTTGCAGTCTTCAGTTTCTTTCCTTTTCCTCTTAGTTTCTTTCCGATTGTCCGAACTAATCTGATCCATTTCAGAATGTGTGGCTTCACATTTACTTACTAGTAAGTGAAGATTAAAAATAGATTACATCATTTCAGGCCTTTACATTAGCTCATCCATTTTTTTTTACTATGTAATCCACATTTATACATTTCAGTCAAAATTACTCAAAATAAAATTACTGTAATTTTCTTCGATTCAGCTTTCCTTTGCTCCAGATTTAAATAAAATTTTTCATGGCATCAGGACTTAAATACATTACTGACCTTGTTTATTGCTTTCAGAAAGTACACATTCAGTTTGCTTTTTCAAAAACTGGTTAAAATACAATCTTGCAGGAAACTCCAGGTTTGAAGATTTGATCTCTTCTAATAAAAAATTCCTTTGATTTTTAGGAAAAACTGGTCTCCATCCTGACAACTGCAATATATCAAAGGCATTCAAAACATATCAGATAAACTTATGTGGAAGCTTTCAGTGTTGGAACACCATTTATTTTTGTTAACTGGCTTGGTATGCACAATGTTCATCAGAAAGCATCTGGAACCTTTTAGCATGCTTAAGGTAGAAGTTTAACCAAGTATACGTTAAAGCAGTAATCAGTGTTGCTCAGGGTAAAAGTCACAGGATTTTTTTTTAAAGAATAAAAATCCCAGGATAAAGACCCATTATTTTCTTAGCAGTAAAAAAGACTTAAATACTAACCATGAGTGATGAATTGTTGCTACTAGGTTTTGAACTTATAACTGAGAATTCACCAAGTGAAACAGTGAGTTTTGTGACATCAGTTACTTTGGTATTTGGTTCCCTTAGCTTAGCTAACAGAGGACATGATGGTGATGTCAACCTCCACATCAAACCACCTATGTAAATATGGAGAAAAAAAAAATTAATGAAATGAGACCCCAGCCCCAAAGACCAAGCTTCTTCAGTAAAGAAATAACTGACCTATTTTGCATGACCAAATTTATCCATGCTCTCAAAACCAGATTAAATAAATGTTTCAACATCTTTGCATCTATTAATGTAAACCATCCCAAACTAACTAAACAATTTCATATACATTCCACACAATTCCAACTGCTTTAATGTCACACCGAGCCCAACAAAAAAAATCTATTATGCTAAACTGATTTACTCAAACACTATTATTGGTTATTATATATATTTTTTAAACATACTCTATATGGCTACCCATTAATTTATTTAGATAAGTATTACTATCATCTAAATTTCATTTTTTTAAAGGAAAAAAAAGTGCCTGCTAATTATTTCACCCAAAGTATACTACAAAGTTTTATCTTTGAACCTCTAGTTTTTAGAGATCTCCTAAAGATCTACTTTAAATTTACAACATAGGCTTACAGATCAGTAAATTAACTTACAGTCATCTTTCTGCTGTACATGAACAACTGTCTGAAAAGAAGAACTGGCCACAGAATATGCTTCCATTGCTGCTGCTTTCTTTGCGATGTATCTTTTTAAGGACTCTGGCAAA
The DNA here is from genome assembly GCF_052110815.1 of Crocodylus siamensis. Taxonomy (NCBI): domain Eukaryota; kingdom Metazoa; phylum Chordata; order Crocodylia; family Crocodylidae; genus Crocodylus; species Crocodylus siamensis. The sequence goes on along the minus strand of NC_143402.1, from coordinate 72,948,825 downwards.
CCACTCATCAAAAATTCCCGTTTTGCCTTGAATTGCTCATCATCTTGAGAATTTTCAGATACATCTCGACTTTAAATAAGTGATAAAAAACTATTCAAATGTGCAAGCACACACAATTCACAGATACGTTTTATCCATATTAAGCATCGATTCCCTTTAGTATGTAGTGGAGACTTTAGTGTACTAATTATTTGGAAAGATTGCTAGGGTTTACCAAGACCAAGAAGGTTTTAAAAAAGCAGGAGTACACACTTATCTTCTGGCCTCCTATATTTCTAAGGCATTTTAAAAATATAGTTCGTACTATAGTTACTGAATAAACACAGGTTTGGGCTTAGAGCGACTAGTAAGACCCATTAAATGAAGTAGCAACAATACTGTAAAAGTCAGCTTGAAAGCTCTTAGGATTTAAACACGCATAATATTTTTATATTAAAATTCAAAACACTGTTACTGCATTTTGACAGATGTACTTTATGTAGTGTGAGAAAGTTTTCTAAAGGAACCTGAATACTTTGATCTGACACTGAAGGAATACCACTAATTTCTTATAAAATAATTCAAGTTTTCTCTGGAGAGAAATTTGGAGGGAATCAGGAATCCAGTAAATTTGAATTTTATGGAAAACTAACCTGCTCTCATCAAAGATTACAATTGGTTCATCACCACAGTTTTGAGCTTTTCTGCCCAGAAATGAAGGAGGGACACTCAGTTTTCCTTTAAAAGACAAAGGAGAATTAAATTAGCATTGGTAACCATTTTATTGCTACATTTGTATTTTCATTCTAACTTTATCTTCCTGTTCTCTTAAAAGTTGTCTCACTTTAGAGAGGATCAGCTTAAGCAATACAAGAAAATATAATTGTTAATGCTTTTCTCTCCCTCCTCTCCCTCTGTGCAGTGCTGGCCGGAGCCATGACACATCAGGTGCCTGCACTGGGCACCAGTGCCCTGACCTCCCCACCTGCTGCTACTGCATACCGGGGGGGGCCTTCATACCCCCACCCTCCCTCACACCCTACATACCCACACCTTGCCCACACAACCCCCACTGACACACATATACCCCAACATACCCTATTCTCCCCTACACAGCCACATACAACCCATCCACACAATACACAAGTCATGACAAATACGTTTGTAATAAAATTAAAATACATTACAGTAGGTGTTTGACTTCTAGTGTAAGATTTGTTTTTTTCTGGTTCTAAGATGGCAACCCCCCACTCCCAAAAGGAGTATTGGGGGGGGTAGCAAGGGGAGGGATTTCCGATGGCAGGGGTTAGGGGGCAGGACTTCCAGTCCCAATGTGGTGATCAGGGGGCCCAGCATCTGTCAAGAAGCAGTCTCTAACAGCTCACCAAAACTTGTTAAGCTGCCCTCCACCCAAAATAATTAGTCCATGTAGAAAAAGGGTGGGCAATTGGTACTGCATGGCAACAGTGACCATTAGACTGTCCCTGGTATCATGAAGACACAGCTAAACTGCTGCCACTTAGGAAGCAGAACTGGAGTAGCACACCAAGCAGCCCAGCATGTTTGAAGGTGCTGTTATCAGGTACGGTATGTTAGGGTTCAGACATAGTTGTAATACTTAAGATAGGCACCTTCAACACTCAAAAAACTTTATTTAAATCCAATTACCGTTTTTCTTCATAATTTTCATGCTTCCAGATTTTCTTCCTAATACATCATTTAAGTTCCGAAGTTTCTTCTGCTTTTTCTCCACATGTTGTGTTACAGCTGTCTTATTACCCAGGGTTGAGGTTAAGATTATTACAGAATCCTGGAAAGGAAACATTACTTTCTGCTTTTATTGTTGTTTTCAACTGTTAACGCTGCCAATCACTGATGAGTACTACTGAAATTGATAAAATATTCCCCTCCAAAAAGAGAAATTAAATATGAATCAAGCAACTGTTCAGCTTTCAGGTTTCCTACAAATGGATAGCATATGGGCTAAGTTACAGTAAAAATATTATATTTGAAAAACTGACGGTAAAAAAAAGTGTCAGTTTTCCAAAACAAATAGTTGGGTCCTCATTTATACTTCTTTGCATCAGGAGATTGATCAATCTGTCTGCCTGCCTAACTATATAATTAGACACACAGACAGATGAGGACCCAACTGACTTTTTGAGAACAAAAACATCAACCAGAACTATGACAGGTTCTGGATGCAGTTTTGGGAATCTGATTCTGAAGCCCAGCGGGTAAAAGACCCAAAGAAACGATCAATTAGACTCAATTCATACCTTCTAGTAATGAAGAACTATAAATATATCGCTTCCAAATAAACATTCAATTCACATGATTTTTTAGTAGAAGCATACATATAGGCTAAAAAATAAAGTTTAAATTATTTCTTAAGTAAGACCCACAAAACTAGGAAGAGGAATATGGAATTTACGTTTTGCTCAAAATAGAAAGACTTACTTCACTTCCTTGCAATTTCCTCCTTTCAGCAAGAGCTTTCTGTCGAGATGAGCGTCTTACAGGCGTTTGCATGTCTTCGTTAACCTTTGATCTATGATGTTGTATAGCCTTTGCTTTTTCAATAAGTTGTTTTGCTTTAGATATATTTTTATATGTGGAATTCACCTACCACAAAAGATAACCACAGTATATGACCATTGACAGCTGTTTATTCTACATTTAAAGACCAACACTGACACTCAGTGAGTACAACATTCTTCACGCACGCAGCTAGCATACAATTTGAAAAGAAATAAAATGTTTGTGGGTATCACTGCTCCCTTTTAAAGGGAAGAAAGTCTTTCCTAAATTCTGCACAAGCATACAGCCACAAATAAATATGAACTAAACAGCAATCATAACCGAGCTCTTATAAACGTATCTGACTTTCACAAGGAGACACAGAGTCTTCAGGGCAGAAGGGAATGTCAACAAACAGAATAAAACATGGAGCAGCAGCAACAGCAAACTAAGACAAACATTCAAATACAATTTGCTGACTATGATAGATACCTAATTGACAGCCCTGTAAATAAATATTTGCTAATTTATCCACAGAACCACTAGTATAGCACAGGCAGTGAGAACTTAAGCTTCCTTATATTGCCCTTCCAATATTCAGGTCTCCAAACTATCTTTGCTAGTTGCTAAAACTGCCACCTAGAATGTCAGGAGGTGTCCAGTTAATGACAGTCATTTCTACTGTATAACTGTACAGTAATATCACTAATAAGGATTTCTCAGGTATGCTGTGGAAAGCAGCCTGACATCTTCTGAAGCATATTCAGACATCTAAAGAATAGTGACACTGAATAAATGTACAGTGATTAACTCTCCACTTAAGAAAAGAGACTTGAAACTACTTGTGCGTGAAGCATACATCTATGAGCCAGAACAAGAGATAAAAGAGTGGGAGTCCTTATCAACAAGAGGTAGTTGGCTGAACCATGTCCATCTAAATAAGGATGATGTTGGATTTTTGTTAGGATCCTGACCTGGAGCTCTGTATAATGCATCAGCCTCTACTCAGGAACTAGTCAATTAATTGACTCTACTGGAGTGTAGTAATTACCATGCTCCAGCAGATTCCACAACATCATGTGCATCAGCATCCCTGCACTGAAAAATGGCGGCAGGGCACTTTACAATGTCCCTGCAGTCATTTTTTCTGTGTAGGGACACTGATGAACAGCGCAATCTAGGTGTTATAATTAGACTGGAGCACATGTACAAGTGCACCTTGACACTTACACTGCTTTCCACAGTATCCCAACCAGAGAAACTGAAAAGTTCCATTTCACTCTGCAGGAATTTGGCATCCATCGGAGCCATTCATCTGCACATTCAGGAAGGAAGCAAGCCACCTTCAATTACATTCCCGTTCCAGATTTTATTTAAAACAAATTTAAATTCTGCAATAGTTCATAGTGCAAGTGGCCTCATTTTGGATTTTGAGGTTTCAGATGGCTGATGTTACACAATATTATGTACACAGTTCAATATTTAACAAGTGATCTTTCAAACACAGAAAGTGAAATGCAGACTTCCTTATTTAAGTTACCTTAATACTACTTGGAATATATTCCTCGTTTTCCTTTGCTTCAGTTTTGTTTGATTTTTTAGATGTACCAATTCGAGTAAATCTCATTCTAAACAGGGAAAAACATGATGAAATTTATTTTTTAAATAAAAAGATACTTCTCTCAACCTCAGATTCAGTAGATTTAAAATATCCTGCTCTAAGTGGAAGGAAAAAAATCTTAAATCAATAAACTGGCCAGATATATTTTTCCTTCTTTTAATCCTAGAATAAGTTAAAGAAATCAGTTATATATTGCTATTCAGCTGACCCATTACATTTATAGGATACCTAGAAATGCTTCCCAATCCACCCATCTATAACCTCACTCTTACTGATGAACATTTAAAAACAACCCTCCCGCGCCCCCACTATTTCAGAACATAAAAGCCATACTTAAGCAAAATACAAGACATTCTTAAAATTGAAACTTTTACCTTATTGGGCTTTTTGCATCATAGGGTACAGTAATCACCTCAGCCTTATATATATTTTTCTTCCTACTGCTTGCTTTTGGAGTAGAAGCCTGGAGAGGACCATCACTTAGTGCATCTTCAGAAAGAGCGTCTCTAAGCCTACATTTTTCAGGTGTAATATTTTTGGATGTTTCCACTGTCTTTTGCCTTACACTTCTCCTTAATTTCTTCTTTTTTGGACTCAAAATTATTAGTATACTATCTGAGTTTGTTTTCTCCATCTGAACATTATCCTTTATACTTTCATCTTCATTATGACTAATACTATTTGGAATAAGAATATTTGTTCCCTTGGTCTCCAATACCTTCTTTCTTTTCCTTTTAAGTCTATTGGTTCTCTCCTTTGAAATGCTACCATTTTCAGTATGACCATGTGAACGTTTGTTAGCATAAACCTTTGGTATTTTACTTTCCAGTCTTTTGTTTGAGACAACTTCACCTTCTTCTATTCCCTGTTTTTGTTTTGAAGACTTTTCATTAGTTTCCTTTACTTTCCCAGGTATTTTTTTTACTCCGCTTTTTACTACATCAGAAACCGGTTGTTTAAAAGCTTTCATGAACTGGTGTCTTTCTTCCACAGTACATTTTGGCTTTGCAGCTTCAGGACCTACAGCTTCTAGGACAGCCAACTCCAATTCTTCCTCCTCTATAACTACATTAGATTTTCTCTTCTGAGAAATCTGATCAGTCTGTTCATTCTCTAAGATATCTGGACTACTTTCTTTTTCAATTTCAGACCCTTTATGCTTGAAAAAGATAGAAGCTATTTTTCTAGAAGCTTTTTGCTCTTTTAGGAGAGAGGCAGATTTGGGGGGAACAGGATGAACTTGTGCAAGGACTGTCACAGTTCTAAGTGGTAGCTGCTGGGATCCTTTGCAGTTTTCAGGGTCACTGGTACTATCACTCTTGTCCATTTCATCTGCTGCAATAGTACTGTCTAATGTTGGCATTTTGGCTTCCTGAATAGGATTCATGTTTTCTTCTTGACTTTTCAAAAAGTCCTCAAATGATACTGTGATTGTGCCATCGGTCAACTGGGATGCCTTCTCCACATTACTTTCAAGACTTAAATCACTTGGAGTATTTTGACTTTCTATTGTTTTAAGATGCAAGATTTGTTTTTTATCTTGACATTCCTTTGTAGACTTTTCATTCAGCTGGTTTTCAGAGGAGAAACTTTTGGACAAATCCAAATCATCTTTGTGTTTCCTCTTTCTTGATCTCTGTAGTTTATTTTTTGTTCCATTTAGTTCAGAGCCAGTTTTCTTTGCATCTTTTCTGCAAGTGACAGCATTTGGAGACACTTTGCTTTGCTGCTCGTCTTCTGCTGGCCCTTCTACCCATTTTTGCATGAGTGAGGTAGAACTACTGCTGGCAACAATATCAGCCTCCAAGCAATCTTCCTTTGGTTCTATTGTTTCTGTACTGTCATCACTGGTCATTTCTATCACACATTCATTGTCAGGTATTTGCATCTCTTTCAATTTATTATTTAAGTTAACTCTCTTCCCTTTTCTCTTCAGCTTTGAAGAAGTTTTCAAAGTCAATTTAGAATCTTTGCTGCCAGCACTGAGCTGGTCAGCTGGACTTATTTTATTTTCTCCAGATGCAAGAGGTAAAGTGATCTTCTCATTTGTAGGAGGAGTCTTTTTAAAATAATCCAATATGTTGTTAGATTTTGGTGGTGACAATACTTTATCCACATTTCTTGCCAATGGTGAAAAATATTTTGTAATGGTTTTTATGGGAGGATCTTCCTCTCTTCGTTTCTTGCATGGCTAGTAATGACAAATCAACATTAATTTTCATTAAAAGACTGAATCAGATATGCATGACAGTAACATCAAATATTATACTGTTAGACTCTTTGGGAGAGAAACAAGTCTGAAGTCGAGGTCACTCCCCCTCTCAGAGGAAAGTCACATCGATACTTTAAGACTGTACGATTCAACATTACCACCATCTTTCCAAGAGACATCTAAAGCTGTAAATAAAGCAAGCCAGCATCTTTGTAAATAGGGAATTTAAGGGTCTTCACCTTGAGCTGTGCTTACGTGACAGACCCACTGAACCGGCATGCAGCCCCCCCTCCTTCTCCCTCATTCCCTCCTGTTTACTCTCTCTCATGGTATCAGCATTAAAGTACAAATGTAAATTAGATTGCTTTTTACATGGAAGTGGAAGGTCTGCCCACTGAAAGTTAATTTCTTAGTTAAAGAAGTGTATCTTCAGGAAAAATTAGCCATGATTCAGGGCAACAATCAGAGTATCTCTTTGTAGAGCACTCAGCTCAACAGCAACCTAATCCCCATGGTTTTACTGCAACATGGAGACTTATCACATCTCAAGGAAAAGGAACATTCAAACTTTCTTTGGAAAGGGGCAGCACCCCGTTTCATCTCTAAGGAAGAGAAACCCTTGCTACGCATCCATTTGACCATCAATTTGTCACGCTCCCGATGAAACCAGAGCCACAAGGAACAAGTGTGGTTTTGTAATAACTTCCTGCGGGGAACTGAGCGGTTCGCAACTCCGAGCCTCGAGCCTCCTGTCCGAAAAGCAAGTCCAGCTCATAGCTTTCGCTGCGTTTCGCCTGCAGACAACTACGCAGCTCTCAGAGACCACACCACACCTTTTATTTTGGCTGGGGGCTACGACAAGACACGAGCGTGAGAACAATCGGATTTGTGAGTCGCACAATCAATGCTAGTAAAAGCCTCTCTCGCTTAAGACCATTCGGGTTGGACCCAAGTCACTCTCAGAGCATCTCACCCCACGCTGGGGTTTGCTATCAGCCCCCACTTGCCTCGAAATCATTAAAAAAATAAAATAAGGCTTCAACTTTGATGACTCGCAGGCCCTTTGCGGCGACCGAGTCCACGACGACGATCCTGTGGGACCTTCCCCCCCAGTCCTGTGGACGCCCCAGTTTCAACTGCAGGTGACAGCCCGTTCCCAGAAGGCCCCTCCGCACTCCTACCCCAAAAGCCTCGTCCCCGCGGCTGCGGCCCACCTCAGCGAGTCCCCTGACAGGCCCCGTGGGGGAGCCTGTGCAGACCCGGCGGGGCCCGTCGGAGCAGCCTCACCTGCACGTCCGCGTCCGCATCCGAGTCCCCGTCCCCGCCCGGGGGCGCCGCGGCCACAGCCACCCTGCCCACCATGCCCCGCGCTCCCTCAGCGGCGGGGCAGGCGGCACGCAGAGCCCATGGCGGGGCCGCTCGGCGGCAGAAAAGCGCGCGCGGGCGGGACGGGGGGAGGGGCCGGCAGGGCCCACCCCACGTGACCCGGGCGGGCCAACCCGAGCACTCCCTCCCGCCCCGCCCCCGTCACGTGACGCTGCCTAGCAGCTCTCGGCTGTCAGTTGGGTTTCGCGCCGCGCGGTGACGTCCGCCGGAGCGCCGAAGGGACAAACTTCCTCAACAGGCGGTTTTGCAAAAAAATCCACAAAACCCTGCGTTGAAAGTAAGCCTGTGTTGGAGGCTGGGCGGGACTCCACCACGTGCCCCTGGTTGCCAATAAAGTTTCCTTGTTCAAAAAAAAAAAAAAAAAAAAAAGCCCCGCCCCCCTCGCGGTGCCCGGATGTGCAGCGTTTCCGGGTGTGAGCCCAGCCCCGGGCGGCCCTTGCCAGCATTCGCCCCGCGGCCGGGCCGGGCCGGGCCGGGGCGGGATGGAGCCGGCGGCCGAGGACCTGCTGCTGGAGGCTCACGAGAGCATCGAGGCGGCGCGGAGCTACCGGCGGGAGTTGCAGCAGCGGCTGCGGGGGCTGCATCAGGCGCGCAAGCAGGTGGGGGAGGATGGGCTACGCCCTGCACGGCCCCCAGGGGCGTGAGGGGGCGGCCGACTCTCCAGGGGGTCGGTCGCCTGCCCCCGGCCCTGCTCGTGAGGCGTTGTGCCCGCACGGCGCGAAGGCCTGGGGTTGGCGTGGAGCCCCCCATGGGACTCTCACTGTGCCCGCGTCCGTGCGTCTCCGCGCACGTAGGCAGGAGTCTGGAAAGGCCGGGGAGCCGAGTGCAGGATGCGGCGGGACGGGGGCTTGGCGCCGTAATCGGGCCCGGGAAGCCTGGGTCCAAAGAGCGGGCAGCTGTGGCGACACGGGATGGGAAGGGTCGAGTCCTGTCCAGTGCAGGATGTCACGCGTTCCTCTGCCGTAAGCGCATGGTGGAGATGGCCGCAGACACAAATCGGGCTCTTCCTCAAGTGCGGCCACGAACTGCCGGCGCCCTCGCGCCTCTGGTCTGTGTCGTGCGGCTGGGGCTGCAGGCGGAGATCGGTAACCCACTCGTCTCGTGGTGCAGACGTGGGTTAAACCACTTCTCATACTTCCCTCAGGTCCAGATTGACAAATTTTCTCCGTTTGCTGGTAAAGGAACGGCGTGTGGCTCAGGATGTGCACCATGGGGTGTGTCTCCGTTGATGCTGGCAACGCGCAACGGGTGCAGCACCAGCAAGACTCTGCTGTGACTTCTCATTTGAGCAGAGTGCTCTCGCTTGATCACAGGTCACCTGAGAGTACTCTGCAGGGAAGACGCAGCCTGAATGCCCGTTAGTTTTTGTAGATCTGTTGCAGCTTTGGTGCCTTCAGTTTTGCAGCGTGACCTTTCAGCGAAGTTGTTGGAGTTCTGTTTGTTTCCTAAAAGCTGATACATGGGTTTACAACAGATTTCTGTGGTACCTTTGAATCCTGATGTTACAATTGAACAGGCAGTTGATGTACGGAAATCCTAACTGTTGCCAAAGTGGTTGATGTTGCAGGCTGCTAAAGATAATGAGTAACTTGCACATGACTAGCCCAAATAATAATGCTGCTTAGTAACATGAAACATGTTGAGATGGAGGAAAACCAACTTGGTTTAGTGAGCAGGGGGGTAACTGCTTAAGTTATGTTCACCTTTCCTTAGTCTGTGCTATTTCCTCCCATGAGATGCTGGATTTTGCATGTTAGTGCTGAACCTCTTCCCGTTCTGCAGCTTTGGCTGATCATTCTGCACTCGCAAACATCTGTTTCTCAGATTCCTCTTTGCAGCTTCAGATTTAGTCTGCCATTTTGATCATAGAGAAAGCTCTGAATCGGTGACTTAGGGGTGAGAGTGCCTGGAAACCCCAGGGGTTCTGGACTGAGCTGGGGCCAGCAGCAAAGTTATTGCTTGGGACTGCTCGACCATAGGGGGCTGCTTAGCGTGGCTCCATTGTGCTCCATCTTAGAAGCACCGTACTGTGCTTTGCAAATCTTTGGAAGCCTGTGCATGAGTTTATACACCAGTGTTTTCTTCACTCTCTTCTGAATGAAGTTTGTCTAACATCAATCTTCTGATGCTCACTGAGTTTGTAGGTGAATCAAAAAAAGGTGTGGTATCAGCAGGGGGGGGGGGGAGAAGAAAGCTATTCTCTTCTTCCTTTACCTCCCCCATGTACATGGCCAGTCACTTCCTTTTTTCTGAAATAACATGTGGAGAGAAACCAAGCTGTGTGGCAGCTGCAGAGGCTTATGAATATTACTTGAAGGGGAAATTTTATTTTACTTAACCGAAGAGCTTCCTGTGCTGGTTGTCTACTTCTAAAGATCTAGAAATGACATGTAGGGCTTGGTGTTTTTTACAGCATTTCCGTAACTTGTGAAAGTGCACGCAGCGGGAGTGTTTGTTTTTTTACTTTAACTTGTGATTGATTTTTTGGGGGTTTTGTTTTGTAAATTCAAATATATTTTTTCATCTTCTAAAATCAGATGCAGCAATTTAGTAAACTTCCTTGTAATAACACTTCTGTAATAATTTTTTTTCCAAAGCTACAACTTTGCAGTAGAGGTAGTGACAGACTTGCTGTTCATCTGGTTTGTAATAAAAGAGCAAGGGGATGGGCAGTGGAAATCAAAGGTGACCCGTTCAAACATGGGTTTGGAAAAAAAACTTTTGTCAGACAGTGTGTGTTTAGCTTATGGAATTCCTTACCTTTTTGAGGTGAAGTGCTTACCTGGATTAAAATAATAATCGGTCATCTAATGTGGATAACAGGAGCATTCAGAGTTGTTACAGTTGCTACAGAAGAGCATGGGAAGGGATATAAACTCTCTCATTCCTGGGTTTAAGCCAACTTCTGAGTATTGGAAGGGATGAGGGAATATTCTGTAGGGGACTGTTATTCCCAAAACAGCTGAATGCAGTGTTTGTGCTTGACTCTAAAGCTTTTGGTTCAGGTTTTGACAAGAGAGTGGGTTAGATAAACCACCAGTCTGACCTAATGCAAAATTTGCATTTACTCTCAATAGTCTTCTTGTAGAAGATAAGGGAAGCCGGGATTTAAAGAGGTCAAAGGTCCATTGCTTTGACCCAAGGCAGGTCAGTTCTATCTACGTCATCCTGATGGATATTTGTTCAGCCTGTTTTTGAAAAGCTGAAATGATGCGGGGCTCAACTACTTCTCTAGGGAGTCTATTCTAGTGCTTTCTCTCCTTATAGTTAGAAAGCTTTTCCTAATGTGTAACCAAGACCTACTTTATTTGCAGTTTAAGCCCATTGCTGTTTTGCCTGTCCATGTTGGTGCTGGAGAACACTTTTACTTCTGTCTCTGCAGTAACCTTGGTATAACTGAATACTGTTATAGTGTTTCCCCACTCAAGTTTTCCCTCTCTGTACAGACTCAGTTCTTCCATTTTTTCCTTCTAGGTCAGGCTTCCTGGACCTCTGATCACTTTTAATACTTGCCTCTGGACTCTGTCCTATTGGCTTATGTCTTTCCTAAAATACAGAGATCAAAACTGGACGCAGCGCCCAATGGTAGGAGGGCCTCTGCTAGAGGAGAGTAGAAGGATTACTTCACATGTCTTGCATGCGACACTGCTGTCTAAACGCACCATATGGTGTTGGCTTTTTTTGCAACAGTATATGACATTGACTCACATTCAGTTTGCAGTTTGCTGAAGCTCCCAGAACCTTGTCTGCAGAACTGCTTGGCTACCCAGGCATTCCCCATTTTACATTTGTGCAGTTCATTGTTTCTAAGAGAGGACAAGTGGAAAATACTGCAATTATTGAATTGTCTGGCTGACGCAACCGTGTTGATTTGTTGTGATCCTTTGTAAAAGTTGTCCTCCCTTATCCCTTTCCTGCAGGCAAATGCAGATGAAGTAATTTGTTAAGATAAAAGCCCAGCTTGGTTTTCACCGTCACCCTGAACCCTTCTTCTTTGTATCAATCAGATCAAAGAGAGCGCAGCTTTGACGAGGGATGTACTTGAGCAGCATTTTAGTGATTTAAAAGGGACCCTGAGGAAGCTGTTGGATGAGCGATTGATGGCACTGCTGCAGGAAGTAGATACGATAGAACAAGAGAGTATCAAACCACTGGATGAATGCCAGAAGCTAATAGAACATGGAGTCAGTACAGCTGATGACCTGCTCCAGGAAGGTAAGGGGCATTTCAAATAATGTCTTCTATTTACCTTTCTATGTGTCTTCTCTGAAAGACTAGAGCAGTGGCTCCCAGACTTTTTGTAGAACATTGTAAGGCCAGTATTTCTCAGGAGTAGCCATATATCTTTATCATCAAACTTTTAATAGGAATGCTGCCCAGGTTTGTAGGGCCCAGAGTGATCTTTAGACTTCAGAACTCATGTGGTGTATAGATCCCATGTTTGTTCTCTGCATGGGATACATTTTGCCACTTGGCAAAACTTCTCTGTATGAGAAAATGACTTTAGATTTGAATTTGTCATCTTGGAAAATGAGCTGCTGTCCAAATAGTGAGGAAGCACTTGTCCTGAACTAGAAGGGAGTTATTTTTAGCTGTGGCATAAACCCACACCCCACAGACGCTTAAAGATTGCTCTGTTTTTTGGTGACCTCTGCCAGCCTTGGGTTCCACTTTATCTCAAACCATTCTCCCACAGCTTGGAGGACAGGACAGAAAACAACAGAAGTCTGGAAAGTTTGCCCATTACGGTAAACATGTCCTAGCAGTACCAAATACCTCGGCAGAAAGGAATGTCTGCCTTGCTTATTTCCCAGCACAGGAGAGCCTTCTCTATAGCGGTTTTAGCTATGACTCTGCTGGCTGCTTCCTTGCATTGTTCTCCCATCTCAGCTTTGCTTTCTTCACTGTTTTATCTTTTGTGAACTAAAATGCATTGTGCAGCTTGCTGCTGGCAGGAAACCTAGTAGTGGCCACTTGGGTGTAAAGTTAACGCTCAAGGAATGCGCCAGTCAGACTGCCCTGAAGAATGAAATCCTCTTTCCACAGGAGAGGTGGCAGTTTCCAAGTATCAACTTGCCACTTTCCTTTAAAATTCTGTGTTCCCCTATGCAGTGGGCACTAATGCATCTCTGCTGTGCATAGAGACTTAATGAGGTAATGGAAGTAATGAGTTGTTACCTGGTAACAACACATGTCAGATCTTATAGGTCCCTGGTTGCCAGTCTGCTTACTACTCTACTGCGTCCTGGCTTTCTCTGTGGACTGTAGCAATACAAGCTCCTTTGTGCTGTGCCGTAACTGTGAGCTGGAGGGGCTGTTGTTGCGAGTCGGAAGGGAATTCAAGTCATGCTCCCTGCATCTCGCTGCCACTTTCATTTGGGTTTCATTTGGTAGTACCAGTCCATTTGGAACTGGGCTTTGGTTGCTTTACTCTCACAGATTATACTGCAGCCATTAGGTGGTCAATTTGAAAAGAATCTGAGCTGGAGCAGAAGTTCTTGCATCTTCTTGTGACTTGAGAAGTAATTTCGAGTTAAATGTAAGGAATTAAAGCTTGGGTGTTGGAAAAGCATGCTTTCTTCTCCCCATGGTACAGTTTACACAATATCAGAGTGATATGTTAGCAAAAAAACCAACCCCTCTCACCCTCCACCCCCCCCAATAAACTTAAAAAAAAAGTCCCCAAATAAGCCCATGGGTTAAATTAAGGAGTCTTTTTTTCCTTGCACGGTTAGGCTACAGCTGTTGTGTCAGCTATTTTAGATTCTGATAAACTCACTGCTGCTTAGGATGGTGTTTCCTTTCTTTTAGAGTAGGTGGAGGAGGGCATTAGAGTCAAGTGCAAGGAATCAACACTCATAATTCTGCTGCTGCTTGGGACACTAACCATCTCATGGATGTGTCTATAGAAGGCTCTGGGTATGGAGATGTACATTTGGAGCTATTTTGACAGGGCAGCAGGTGTTATGTTATGCACCTACAAAGGTATCTTATGTATTTACTCTAAGAATTTAACACCCATGGCTTGCAGGAGTGCTGTGCACACTGCACTTCCTTCAGAAAGTAGCCTGTACTGACAAGCGTCAGTCTTGAGCATTTTGCTCACTAGGTACTTTTTTTTTTTTTTTTTTTTTTACCATTTGATTCTAGGAGAGAGTGCTGTCCAGGGGGGTGTAGGAGACGAGAATGAGACACTATGCAGCTTCACAAAAAAGGCCTCGCACATTCAACTGGATAGGTAAGACATGGATGTGGCAGGGGTATTACACTTGTAATGATTGACCTACCTTCACAGCTGACATTTTTCCCTTTAGAGTAATTGAGTTGAGGGCTTTCGTTTCAAAGGTTTACTTCAGGCTTTGCTGTTCTAAAACTCTGATGGGGATAAGCCGTAACAGTTGGAATAGTGTTCATCCTGTCATGGGGGTCCTTGAAATGTGGACCATCTATACATAATGAAGCCATTCCCAGTGGAATGGCTTATATGCCAGAAGAAACTGCAGAGAAATGGCCAACCACATTAAGTCTGAAACAATCTCTATTTTCCAAGACTTCTAAATCTGAAAAGAGGGATTCTTTTGACTTTCTAATTTCTTAAAATCAGCCCCTTCAGATATGAAAGTATTTCTTTTTAAAAGCATGCACTATCGTCTTCTGCAAATTCTGTCCCCTTAACTGAGTTTGGACTCAACCCCACATGACGAAATACGGAACAAGCTTGTATTCTGTAATTGTATATTATAGCAAATTTTCTCTCCTCAGCTTGCCAGAAGTACCTTCGTTGGTTGATGTGCCTTGTCTGTCTGCCCAGCTGGATGACTGTCTTCTTACCATACTAAAAAATCAAATATTCAGTCATGGGACAGTAGCATCACGACCACCTGTCCAAATTGAGGAACTTATTGAGAAGCCTGGGGGTATCCTGGTCCGATGGTGTAAGGTGGGTGAACTACCATGAATGGGCATCACTCAGACTTGCTTCTAGAGTCCCATTTCCAAAACTGTCACTTTTGCTCCCAATTTCCCCCTTCTTCCAGTGCAGTGGTCTGTATCTAGCTTGCTGTTAAACTACATTGGAAGCAACTGTATGTTGACTTTTTCATTCAGATGCAGGATACTGTGGTGAGTCTTGTGGGATGCATTTTCCTGGTGCAAAGACTCCACATGAGAATTCTGCCATTTAGCTGCTCACAAGCATTTGTCTGCTCATTTGCAGTGTTTGAGAGTGCCTGTCACCCCTAGCACCTGCCCTTTACTAGATCTCTTACTACAACAGCTCTGCCCAATACCTGCTCTGGGAGAGCCAGCAGGGACTGCTGATAAAAATTACTACCCTCATTTCTAAGTCGGAGATATGCTTCTAGTCTGAATTGTCTGTCTTTGAAATGTTGTCTGTTGGTTCTTGCTCTTTGCTAGGGTGAGAAACTTTCTAGAGTTCTGTCCACCTCTGTAGCTACAATAGGCTTCCCTTTCTTAAAAGACTCAGTGATCTCCTTTGGATCTCTTGCTGTAAGGCATACATCCCAGTCTTTTTAACAAAGGCTCTTCTGAGCACTGTCCAGTTCATCCGGTATTGGATGTAGCAGAACTGGACCTGCTGTTCCAATAATGGGAGTAGTGCTATACCATGTGCTGCTAATTTGCAGTGCTATCTGGCTACATTCTCTTTCAAAGTATAATGGAAAGAATTTGAGAGGAAAATATCGTCTAATAACTGTCTGTTTAGGTGGACGATGACTTCGTACCTCAAGACTACAGGCTTCAGTGTCGCAGGAGTACTGCTAGTCACTTTGAAGATGTGTATGTTGGCTCAGAGACAGAGTTCATAGTGCTACAGATTGACCCCAACATTGATTACCAGTTCCGAGTGTGCGCTCGAGGTGATGGGAGGCAGGAGTGGAGTCCATGGAGCATCCCCCAGACTGGCCGTACAACACTAGTTCCTCATGGTAAACATTTGTATTAATCTTTTGAAGTCTCTGTTGTCTGTGCAGAGCCCCAGACGTGCTGTTGGGTGGCGTTGACTGGTATATGACAGATACCAGTCCGCGCCACCCAAAGTGTAATATAAGGTAATTACACTTCAAGTTATGTCAGAACACTATGATACCTCCTGTGGCAGGGTTCTTAGAGTTTATCCTATGATTAAGTTTTCACCTCTACAACACTGCTGTTTTGTACAAATGGTAGCTTTTAGTCTTGTGCTTGGGCTGGAGCTTGTGCTTGGCCTTGAAAAGCATAGGTGTGCAACTTTGTTCAGTGCTCTATGAGAAATTTTAAAGCAGCTTGCTGGTTGGCTGTGGGTTATTTACTACTTTTAGTACAAAGAGAGGGCAAAGAAAAATAGTGGCTCTGGGACAAATTTATCTTCAAGTATTCCTGGTTATTTGATTAGTAGATGGGAAGAGTTCCTTGAGTTGGGAAGGCTCAAATGACAGTGAGCTCCTTTACTGCATTATTTTGGTATAGTAGCGTAGCAGTGTTGCCATCACAGAAAAGTTGTTGGCTAAGCTTGTCCAGCTGTTTGAATGTCAAAACTGAAATATGAGAGAGATCTTCCTCATCTTCCATAAGTGAACATCAGTGTCTGTAAGACTAGGTGTTAGGTTATCTGGAAATGACAACTCTGTCATCCTTGGCCTCAGTTTTATAAGGGCACTGGAGTCATCAGGGCTTTTCTTTGGATACTCTGGTTTTTATGTTTATAGTGACCACACCAACAAGTCAGCTGCATGTTAATTTTGAGGCAGTCATTCAAAACATTGCAGAAAAGTTTCTCTACTCTTAGTCCAAGGGAGCTCAAGCTCCAGAGCTTTGTTAACATTAGACTGGAAGCCTCACAAAAGTAAAAGGAAAGATGACTGCTGCGTAGCTCTTGTTGGGGGAGAAAGTTTAATTTGGGCCAGCATTTATCATCTCCTATTCTTATAGAATGGACACCTGGTTTGGAGGGCTACAGCCTGAGCAGTCGAAGGAACATAGCACTTCGAAACGATTCGCAGTCCTCTGGTGTGCTCTACTCCAAAGCTCCAACGTACTTTTGTGGGCAGACTTTAACGTTCAGGCAAGTTCAAGCTCTTACCACGGCATGGTGCGCTTATGCAAACTGAATTTCCTGCCTTGCTCTCTGTGTTGAAGTTGTTCATGCATGTTCCTCCCCTTGTGTGGAGCCTGATCCTTCCTCTCTCCACTTCCACTTCCTTGTTTCTCAGAGCAGTGTTCAACATTGTCTTGGAGATTTCACCCCCGTCTAAATGGAAACTGAAATGAAGTGCAAAATTTAGCCCAGAACTATCATAACTGTGGTGCATTTGGGGCTTCTCATAACTGCTAGTGACTGATTACAGCCTACTGAAGTAAGTGGGAGTCTTTGACTGAGTGTCTTTCATTGATTCCAGCTGGCTTTGGATCATGTCCATAACCAGCAGACGTTTCCCACCCGCTTTTCTCAGGGTTTTTAGAGACTTGTTTCCATGTGACACTGTAAAAGCTTAAGCAGGTGAAACTTCCACTGATCTCTTATCAGACAGCCCCTATAACCAACAACTAAAGCTGAGCTGAGAAGCTTTCTTGGGAAACTTCCTTTCAGGGTTAAGTTTTTAATTTGGCATAACAATGAGATGAGACGAGAAATGCTGGTAGCATTCCTGTGCCGAGCTCTTCCCTTGGGACAGCACTAACTGGCAACGTGGAGTGTCTCTGTGGAGGCGTCTCATGATGCCCATCAATGATGGTTATAACTGAGACTCAGACAAGGCCTTTTCTTGACTTTCTCTAACTACCCAGTGTCATTCCTGTCCTTTCCAGTCCCACAGAAAGCTCCGTGGGCAACTTACAGGATGTGATGGTGACATTTGTCTAGGGAGTTTGCTGCGTGATGTTTCACTTCCTCTTTCCTGACAGGTGCTTTCTCTGATTGTTAGATGGCCATAGGATAAGAGCCTGTTTGCCTGCCATTGTCTGACGTGGGTGTAGAGAGGCACATGGCTTCTACCTCAGAGTAAATACTAGATTTACTATCCCTTGGCTCAGAACTCTGCAACTAAATGCAGAGCTTTGGGTTTTCCTTGGTTCTGTTCCAGATTATATCTTTCTTACACATGGGCATTAATAATAGATAAGAATCCTTTGCCCTGCGGTTTGGTTACAAGGGTTTCTTGCCATGGGGAGACTGTTTCAGTGCAGTAGTGTTAACTGGCATGTGGCTGCAAAAGGTGCAGCGGGAGACGTTGGAGAACCTCTGCTTCGACCATAGGTTGTTTATGCCACTCTCCTCAAGCTTCCTGGGAGCTTCCGATTTCAAAGGACGTGTAAGATTCTGTTGGTTGAGGAGTGTAATACTTCATTTTTGGCTTCCTCCATCTGTTTCGACAGTGTATTCACCAAGAGGTAAGCGGGCTCCTGAAGGAATTGGACATGGGTCCCATTATGGGTATTTGTGAGGCAATTCTGTAATTTGTGCCACGTGATCAGGATGTGGAAAGACCTCTCGGATAGAGACAGCAGTCTGCGCCCCCTCCCAGAGCAATGCTTTTCTTTTACCTCGGATGAGTTTGTGGCCTGGGGGATGATATCACTGTCCTGGGCCAAGGCTCGTCCCAGCTTTCCACTGTGTGTTTCCAGTGTTCACTGTGTCTGACTGGGGCTAAACAGCTGGGTAGTTTTGCTATTGGAAACAGCACATATGAAGCAAAGGAGCCAATGCCCGTCAATAAGCCTATGGGTGTATCACAATTTAAGCTCTATTTGTGGAAGAGGTGGGGGATCATGGTGCTTTGTCTTGGGATGCTTGCCTTCGTCTCCACTTCTTGCTGTAGTGCTCAGGCCCTTCATGCTGCTTCTGTTCTAGCATGTTATGTTTTAAGTGCTGAGCTGCTGATTCCCTGAATGCTGCTTTGTCCCTCTTGCTAGTCTGAGTGGTCTCTAACTTGCTCGTTCGTGAGAGAGCTCATCCCAAAGTGGTGGTCACTTGCTTCAGGTGGGCTTGAAACGTACAGGAAAGTTTGTGCCCATACATTGAGGAAAGATGCTGACTTCTGAGCCAACGATACAAGAGCTCTGTGTGTAGAGAGCTGGTGTTTCGTAGTTGAATACAAAGGAGTTAACTCTAGCTGGTAATTTGTAAATTTAAATCTTTACCACGCTTTCTGAATATAGTCCCTAGAGCTAATTTAAAATCCAAAAATATGCCAGAGGGGAATTGCAAATCCCCTCAAAGGTTGTTTTGTACAAAAACATTCTCGTTGTGGATCAGTTCCAACTGCAAAACTTTTAGGGCTTTGTTTTTTTTATTATAACGTAAGCTGCCTGCTATCTCAGTGATAGTTCCCAGAAGACAGAAAAGGCTGACAGAGCATGAGAAGAAAACGTGGTTCCAATTTTCATTTGCCCTGCAGGTCTTGAAGGAATTAACTCATAATTTGCTAACTTACTTTCTCAAACGCAGTGCATAAAGGCTGCATTGATTTAATTTCCAGTTCTTGAAGCTTCAACTTGTCTCTTTTTGTACAGTTTGACACACACCCAGCATCTGCTCCATTTTTCATAGTCTTTAATGAAAACCAAAATGTAGCAGATCACACTTTTGAGAAGATCTAAGTTACTTAAGCTCCTGAGGCCCATTTTCAAAAGTGACTTGGGCTCTACGAAGACCGTCTCCTCCAAAATCAATTAATTAAGTTTGGGCACCTATGTCACTTAGGTACTTTTGAAAATGTCACTTGGCATCTTTAAGAAAGGTCAGCGACACAAAATTATGACTCATGAGGCAGAAGACAACAGACCTGGTTATAGAAATGTCCTTAAGCATGCAGGTTATGTGGCCTTTGCCCTGGATCAAGTCTGTTTCCCTTCAAGCAGATGAGTGATCAGTCCTGAAAGCCGACATTTGTTCATCAGATATAAATTGCTCTTGTCCTCTTCTCAAACTGCCTCACATGCTCGGTTAAGCCTGCTCGGGGTTACTATGTCCTGAATCCCTGCTGCTGACATGGGGTCTTTTGCACCTGATAAAAGGATAACATCTTGCCCTAAGCATTGAAAGTAATCTGTTGCAGTAAATGCAAACTTGAGATACTGCCTGGATTGGCATGAATGTTAAGGGATGGCATAGCGCAGCTAAGGTCTAAAACTATCGAAACCTCCTCTAAAGAGGCTTCCTTTAAAGTAGAACAGTGGGGAAGAGTGAAATTTGGAGGGTTTTTAAGCAGATCTAGAGCTGAACTGCTTTTTCCCAGGTGAGCCCTGGGGAAACAGGTCTTATAGAAGGACCTTAATCACATAGTGGAAATGATCTCTGAACAAGTTGGATGAGATAGTTGGAAAACCTGTAGCAAGTGTTTGAAGCTTCCCCAGCATTGAGTAGAAGAGATGTGAAGATTTCATTGTTTAGTCTTCTTTGAAACTAAAGCTCTGAACACTTTCTTTTTCATAGAATTGAAACTGTTGGTCAGTCAGACAGGCGAGACAGTCTGGGAGTTTGTGTGGAGCAGCAGAACGGCTATGACTCTTTGCAGCGAGACAAAGCAGTGTGTATTAGCACCAACGGTGAGTTCGTTTTGTACTACTGAAGGATATCATCCCCTTGTTTGTTAAGATCTTGGCTGTGACCCTTGTGTGTGTGCAAACTACATGCACCTCTTGTTTCCCCCAGGCTGCTACATCTGTTACCACTGAATTTTAGCAATTTTCAGCAGCCTAAGCAGGGTCAAACTAGCGATAATGACCTGCATTTTTGGAAGCAGACCATGGTACTGTGTGACTGGTTCATCTAACTCTGTGCAAGGTCTGGCAATGCACACACATTTCATTCTGCTTCTGTACTTTATAAAGCCACCCACTGGTCCCATGTTAGATATTTGGGGAAATGATAGCAGCTTCATGGAGGCTTTCCCTTTTCTGACTGGCGTGAGGGAGGAAAAGGGTGGGGATCCAGCACAACTTGAGACTCCGTTTTATTCCTGGAATGCCCAAAATCTTGCAAGGCACTATCCATGCATTTTTTAAAACATGGTCCCTGCCCTGGGAGCTTGCAGTAGCTAAATGTGCAGGATTGGCAAAACATCACTTCCTTGATGTTCCAGACTCAGCCTGTGAAAAGCATCTCTCTCTTTCCCCAGCCGCAGCACAAGATGATATTCTGAGGTTATTTATATGACCCCGTACTTTTTTTACCTTTGTTTCTTGACCCTATGGCTTGCTTGTGATAGCCTTGATTTGTCAACGTTAACTCAGGCTGTTGGTAGGACATTTAATCCTTGTGTAACTTGTCCTATAGTATTTTAGAAAAATAGGGCTGGAAGGACCTCAGGAGATTATCTAAAACCGTCCCCTGCTCAAGGCAGGATTAGTCCTGCACTAATGTTAATCTAACCTGCACTTGAAAGTTCCAAAAATGGAGATTATGCAACTTCACAAATCTTGAACCTGAAATTATCCGTATAGTTAACTCATTCCTCAAGCTTATTTTTAACGCTGGTCTCTCATTTTATATTGAGAAGTCAGTGGTTAATAGCTGTCTTGGGGAACTGCTGTTCTGTCCACATTGATATGACTGAAAAATGTAATAGTTTAGTGTCAAGATACTGTAGTGAGAGACTAGTTCAGTTAATGCACTTGCTGTTCTGCTGTAGCAAAGCAGTGTAGAGACTAATGCTTTTGTTGATGTTACCTTTGGAAAGAGCTACTAGATTTGGACTGGGTGCAGCTGTTGCAACAAAGTAATTGTTCCTGTTTCCTGGGTGTATTTGAGTGATGACCAGATTGAACAGGATGATGTATGTTTGGGGGAAGCTTTCATGATGCAGCCAATCACCATCATGCTACTTTGTATTCTCTATAAATAACTTGTTGTATCTGGACTCTTTCAGGAGCTGTATTTGTAAATGGCAAAGAGATGACAAACCAACTGCCTGCTGTAACTACTGGATCAACTGTGACATTTGACATGGAAATTGTGCAGTTAGGTCCTGCCAAGGATGCAGGAAACTTCAAATTGAGAGTGACCATTAGTTCCAACAACAGGGAAGTGGTTTTTGATTGGGTACTTGATCAGTCGTGTGGTTCTCTATATTTTGGCTGTTCATTCTCCTACCCAGGCTGGAAGGTGCTGGTGTTCTAGCTTCTGAGAAGCACTGAAATGTTTTCAGCTGTTGGTGTCTCTGTGGTTTAACAAATCCCGTCTTTACATTACTTGAACTCTCCTATGGTGTATCTTACTGGATTTATTTCAAAATGTGTGACAGAAAAAATGACCCACTTAATCTGGGCTACAGGAAGGAGGAAGTAGAACAGAAATTTATTTCTTCTGCCAAACTAATTTTGTGATAAATCCTTAAGTTTTATATTCTTTTTTCTAGACTTCTATCAGTGTTCTATTGTACTCCAGCTTAATTGTACACAACAAGTGCATCTCTAACTTGCTTAGTGTGGCTGTTCTGTGAAACAAGCCTGCAACCTCTGGCTTGACATTAGTGGACCAAAGTCTTATTTATACCACTTGCAATAACAGCAAATTATCTTACAGCAGGGAAATTCAGCTGGGCTTACTTTCACAAAGTGCTGTAACTTGCCCCCTTCAAAATCTGAACCAGTAGTGTTTCTACCCATGACAGCACTCTCTTCCAGATGTGGTACTGATCCTTCTCCAGAGGAAGGATGTCTGAGCCTAAATGTCAGTTTCAAGATGTAGTCAATGTGTTAAATGTCTCAGTTCTTTGCAGATGTGCCTTAGTTTTCAGGTATTTCTTGAACAGCATTGTATATAGCTTTTTGGAATAGGTTTTCAATAATAAATCAGGTAGACCATGCTGATGGCTGCAGCTTAGTACCAGCAGATCCACAACGCTTAAAGCAAAGATGAGCAACTGTGTAGGGATGGACTGTGAACTTGTCCAGCATTCTTACAAAAGCTGACTGAAGCTACAGTATTAACGAAGTAGCAGCTCACATCTAGAATAAGGACTTTGTCTAAACAAGTTCTATTCCTAGTCAAGACTTGACTTAATAAAAAGCATTTAGTAAATGCTTTGGGAGGATCCTAACATAAATTATATGGAAGAAGCTTTTCTTACCTCAAAAGCGAGCTTTTTATATATAAAGTATTTTTTAGCATTTTTTTAAAAAAAGTGGCAATATTTTGAAAAAAAAAAACCTTTATCTTTAGTCCTAGACAATCATACCTTGGCCTTATTTCTTCAGTGTTATCCTCACATTAGCTGTATCTGTCCTATACATTAGTGTTAAAGTTAAGTCACTCAGTGTTTGTATTTCATGTATTTTGCCTTTAAAAGGGTGACCAGTGCTGGAGTAGAGGCAAGGATAATCATGGAGAACTGCTCATCTTGGAACACAGCAGTTTCTGCCTTCCTAAAGAAATGCCTCTTCTTCAGTCTCCGTTTGAATGGAAGAAAAAGGTTCAACAAGCAGTTTTCTTCTATGTATAGATTTTTACTTATAACTATGAAAGTGTTTGGCATGAGGTGCAGCCTGCCAAAGGTGAAGATAGCACCGAAGCGAATAGCAGAATATAGCTTTTTCCAGGAAGTAGTGCTGACCTTTTGCTTGTAGGAGTCAAAATATTAGCTGTAAAGACTTGCTTCTGACAGACCTCAACTTGTTTGCTTTTTAAAAATTGTGGGTACTCACAGATTTAAGAGGCAAGTGTTTTTTCTTGCAGTTATGAAAAGGCTCAAAATATTAATATTACAGGACACTCAGGTGAAACAGAATAATTATAGGGCTATTGGTAAGGTTCAGAGTACTTCTTTGCTAGGAAGTGCTGTGTGAACTCCTTTCAAAAATGTAGCTATGAGAAGAGCCAGCATGTCATTATGTGTCTGTGAGTTTGGTAGTCATCAGAACATTGTCTCTTCAAATGAAAGGCTTGAGTAGATTTGTCATTTGCTTGATTTAGGCTACTTGTCCTCACAACTTCAGAAAACTAAGTTGCAAAGTTAAGTGGGTACTGTTCAACTCCTGTTACAATCCTCTCCCTTCAGTCGGAGAATTCTCTTTAAAAGGTTTCTATGAGTTGTGACTCCAATACTGTAATGTGTGAGGCCTTCAAACGCTGTTAAACCTGCCATGAAGCTTTTAAAGTGTAGTCTCTTAAGCCATTACATTCACTTACCTCAACTAAGAGATGTTTGTCTTTATGTGAAGAATTTTTTAAAATAAAAGTTGATGCCTCAATGCATGTGGTCCAGTGCAGCGGTTCCTAATTTTTTTCCTTATTGCATAGCCCCTACCAGCGCACTTATTTTAACCCCTTAAATGCCAGTTATAATGAAAATTTAAATCCACCATTACACAATTTCTCCCACATCTACCCTCCCTAAAGTATCTTGTGTACCCCAAGCAGTATGTGAACCAAATTAGGAACCCCTGGTCTAATAGCATTGGTTTCATAGACCAGGGCTGTTGCATGCTATGGGCCCTGCAGGCAGCCATCTCCCATCCTGCTGCATCACACAAATTAGTTCCCCCATCCCCGTGTACCACATGTAGGGAAGCAAGTGGTTGCTCCCTCACCCCACCTTAAGCACCCTGGTGGCTCTGTGCCACCAGCTCCCCTATCCCTTGGTGCAGAGCATGCTGCAAGTGGACAGCCTTGTCATAGACCATTAGCTTCATACTCATTTCTCTTATAGGACAGGACCATGAAATCTTTACAACTATGCAGCTGGCTATACAGCCTCCATATTTAGTCTTTCAATACATAGATTTGCTATCCGTGAAACAAGTCCGTATTAGCAACAGTTTTACACTGGCATTCTTTCTGGATGGCAGTCAATGGCGCGCCATATTCACAGTACCTGGTACTGAAGCATGTACATTAGCACTTGAAATGAACTAAGGTTGGGATTTTAAGTTTTTCTATGCATCCTGTAGCTCTACAAGTTTTCAACTCCCTAGTACATTGGTAACTCTATGTCTTGTTTCCTTCTCAAAAAACCTCTTTGTGCAAATATAACCACAGTCACATGCTTCCACTGGCATCCTTAGTTTTCTGGACTTATTTCTGAACTGTTCATTCAAACACCTTGAAGGAATAAACACAGCCTGCTTCAGACAGTTATTTCTGTGCTTATTACCATCACTTTTCAACAAAATGGCTGTTTTCCTGTTCTAGCTCATCAAGAAATGGGCTTGCTATATTTGCTTGTGTGTGGAAGTCTAGCTTCCCCCCGTCCTGGCATACTGAATAAGTATGGGTCCCTGATTTACTGCCCACCCCCAGCATGCAGACTGTTCCATCCCTCTACTGCTTTTATTTAAAAGTGGCAGTCAATACATGTTCTCTGGAATCCAGTGCCAGTTATTCCCAGTGAAAGCACAAATAACCTTTCCAACCCACTCCAATAGCCACTCAACCTCTAAGCCAGTGGTTCTCAACCTTGTTGAACTCAAGCCACCACTAGGAAAATGCCAGCTCTTAGGTTTCCACTCATTTTCTGACTACAGAAAAACAGTAAAGCAATGCTTCTGTTACAAAAGGTCAGAAAGACCACGGGTCAGAATACTTTTGACACCGGATTCCTGTTTGAATTTACTTCATGAATCCCGTGTAGCTAACAGCTCACATTGCATGGCACCCTGGAAAGAATTTCACAGCACACTGGTTTGCTCTAAACTACTGAAGTTCCTCCTTGAAGTCACAAGACCCATTTCTTCACATGGACTACATGTATAGGATGACAGTATGTCCCCGATCTCATAGGCTGTCTTGGGGGCCCAGCCATTAGAGGAAAGTGAAACAGAAGTCCTGGATTGGCAGGAACCTGCCTGCACATGCCTGGCTCCCGACCAATTCTACTGAGCAAGCAACTCTGCTTGCAGCCCAGGGGAGTCAGGACCAGGAAGCTGGCCATTGGAGAAAACTAAAGCAAAAAGTACCAGGCAGGTTTCTGCCAACCTACACATGCCTGACTCCTGGCACTGGGACCAGGGAACAGCCATCCAGAGCCCAGGGCTCAGACCCCTGCCTTGAGCAGTCCCTCCCCCTCCATGTTTTGGTGGGGGTCAGGGGCAGTGTAGCTCTGAGCTCTGCACCCCAGCTGACTCCTGACAGCAGTGCAAGGTACTGTGTGGCCATGCAGCATGGGCTGGTGGAGGCCAGGGGACACCGCACAGGGGCCATTCCCAGTCCCTGCATATGGGGGACAGAGCTCCACTACAGGCCTCCACCCCACCCTTGGAAGCTGGGGGGACCAACACAGACTGACGATACATGCATGTGCCAGCACCCCCATCCCAGATTTTCCTAGTTATTACAGTTACCCTATATACAACTGTTTCTCTACCAGCCACAAAACTTGGGAAAATTCAGTATGGTTAAAAAGGCCATATATTTCATCCTCACAGGAGTCTCCTCACACCATACAAAGGGAGACAAACCTGAAGTTTAGGAACTGCTGCTTTCCTGTGATGTACCCCATCATGGCAGATTTCCAGTTAGAAAAGTTGTGTCCTGCAGTGTCCAGAGTATCTTTATTGGAAGCACCAACTGGTCAGGACTAAACAAACACTGCCTCCTCTGTGGTCATTTAGTACAAGGCAAGTCTCCAGTCCAGACAAAGTGCCAGTTTTCCCTTATGTTGTTAGGACCAAAAACCCCATCTCTTAATACTAGTGAGACATACGCTCCAGTCCACTCTGGTAGAAACTCCAGACTGCCACCTTGTCACTCAAGATCTACCAGCTTGAGTTCTGTGCCATGATCAGGACATTCACATACCCCTGACTATACGGTTGAGTCAAACTACCTAAATTCAACAGTGATATTTGTATGCAATTTACCAGATTAACACGAAAAGTTTCATTGCATATTTTATTAAATTCAGTTCTCGCTGCATTCCAAGTTTGCACTGCTTTCCTAGGACTGCAAGATCTAACTTCTGTTAAAAGACTGTTAGCTGAGGTGCAAACAAAAAACTCAAGAGTGCATAAAGATCTTTCAGATGCTCTTTCCAGTCACATCCTGAGCTCTTGGCTGCAAGATCAACAGAGTCCTTTTGACGAGGTGCTGCTTACTGCACTTGATATGCAAGTGATGGGGAATTAATCTGCCAATTACAAATCCTGTCTGCTTACACAAGTGCCCTCAGTTGAACAGCCTTTTAAGTCAGGGATCAGCAACCCCTGGTACATATGGCACGCAAGGCCATTTTCCTCCACAACTACCCAGAGCTTGGGCAAGCTGCAGCTAGGTAGCTGCAAACAGCTGCATGCGGCTCCCAGCGCCAACACCAGTTCCACGGCTGCAGCAGCTGTGCACGCACCTCTGGTCACACATGGCCAGGAAGGGACCTGGGGCAATGCAACCCTGGATCCTCCCCAACTATCCAACCAGAGGCATGTGTACAACTGCCGCCATCATGGACCCAGTGGTGGGGCCATGGCAGGCTGCAAACAGCTGTGCTAGGCTCTGGAGCCCCAACACCAGCTCTGTGGCAGCAGCAGGTGAGCGCACAGCTCGCAGCGCATGACAGGAAATGGGCTAGGGCAGTGCAATCCCAGCCCCTCCCCTGCCATCCATCCAGAGGCATGAGTGTAGCCACTGCCAACAATGAGAATCAGGCCCCTTGTGGCTCCCCCAACGAGGCACAGGTGGAGGTTGGGGCAATTCTGGCACGCTGGCCAATAATGCTGCCCTAGATCCCCTCAGCCCATTCTACCTTATTAGCAGTAATATCACCATTTCATACACAGACAAATCTGGAGCACTGGCCAAATCCTGGGAGATTTAGATTGAAGGTGACAAATGCCCCTGAATTTGGAACATAGCACAAGTGGCAGTGTTATTCCATACTCAGCCTCAACAAACACCTCTCAAACTAATGCTAAAATGCACAGGCTTGAAGACAGCTTCCAGACAGGCACCCATAGGTCTTCTATGAATTGCCTCTGGCTGTGGAGCAAAATGACAGCACAATCACACCTCTTCTCTATATACCCATGTTATTCCTCAACTACCATCATCTTAAAAATGATAGCTCAGTGAAAACCCTTAGTCTTCAAAAAAGTAAAGATCCAAAGAGTTAAAATAAGGTTCTATGTGTGAGTTCAAATATGAACACAGCAAAAGGCTTACCTGAAAATACCCATACCTTCCCCCCGCCCCCCAAGTTTCTCAGAAGCAGACATATCAAACCTGCTGCTGCTTAAGATTATAGGTGTGGAGACCCTAGTTAGTTCTAAGCAACTAAGATGAGAAGTCAACCCTAACCTTCAGCATCTGCACTATTCTGAATGGGAAGAACAGGTTAGTTTTCTTCACCGTCTATTAATTCAATACCATTAGACTGATGAGCATCATATTCATTATACAAGCCAAAAGGCTGCTCTTGAACTAAGCTTATTCATAAAATTAAAGAACAGTGGGCTAAAAGGTCAAGTTTTTCATTCATTATGTAACACTATTGTAAATATAACTTTTCATTCAGGTAAAGTAAAAGCATTCCTGGCCCATAAGTCTCATGGCCAAGGATACACTGACTATAGAGGGCTAATCATTGGCAAAGGAAAAACAAGCACAGCATATGGAAGTCCAAACTAGTGGTTGTGTCAACATGTGACAAGCCAACTGTGATGCACGTCAATTCTGCAGTTGTGCCTCAAAATCACTACTACTATTACACTATGCTTGCAGACACCACCATCTAATTAAACACTCATCCTCAAAACAGAAATTGTAAGCAGAGTTTCTACCCCCCAAAAGAGGATTTAACTCTGTGAACTCCAAAGCAGTTCACTTAACTCCATGAACTCCCACCACTAGCTTTATGGGGTAAGTGCGTTCAGTTATCCACAGAGGAACAACAGTATGAAACTCCAAAACAGATTTCAGAATCATGACGGTCTAAAAATGTGGTCCAAACTGTAAACAAAGTTGCACTATTACTGCTAGGTACTGCTTGTGGCCTTTTTGCATCCACACAAAATGACTGGACAACCATCATGGCAGATTTTATATTACTGAACTTTATGTACAAAATCTGATTTCAAATAAACATTTAATGTAAAAACAAAGGTTCATTTAAACAACTGAATGTGTTTTTTCTCTTTACATCTACTGTACCATTCAAATGCTTTTTAACCAGCTTACATGATTTCTTCAAAATCTGTCATTAAGGGTACATATAGAAAAGGCATCTTTATAAATAGAAAACAAAGGGATTTTTTTCAGCTTTTATTATAAATTGACATGACATACAAAGTAAGACAGAAGTAATTTCATTACTATTTTTTGGGGATCACCAACTTTTTGTGCAAACAATGCTAGCCTTCTTTTAAGCATTAAGAGCATAACTGCTTAAGAAATGACATAAGCAATAATTCTAGAACTACATCTCCCCTAAAATAATCTATTTTTTTTTTTACATATGTGCACAGCTTTAGCAAATTAAAGCCAGAGAGAAATGCTTGATGTACTATCCAGAGGCATAATTATGAGTTTGCTATAACTCAGATAACTGGCAAATCAAAGAGTTTGTAATGAAAGCTACAGTTTCCCTCTTTCCTATTTTTACACAAAATCAGTGACTAAGAACTTAATACTGGATGACAAATCACATCCACACCATTAGTTAAATAGTCTCACAGTTAAACACATCTTAAGGACCATCAAAATCAGTATTTACATTTTATAAATTTCTGAAGACACCATTAGAAAGCTTATATACCCCTTAAACAAAATAGGGAACTGCATCTTATGGTGATGGAATGAAATAAAAAAAATTAAAAATACCTGTATTTACAGCAGCATTGTTCCTTTATAAATAAAGAATATGAAAAATGCAATATCTTAAGGATAATAAAAAATTGAGGTGATGTCACTCAACCACAGTGCTTGCTGGAATAAAACCTTCGGTGCTGATACTGTACCAGTAGTGAAACCACTTTCCATTGGAAAAAAATCTGTAAACGTATGCATAAAATGTGTTAACAGCAGTGCAGAACTGCTCGAACATATTTTAGTCAGCATTTTAGTATCTGTATTGAATACAATACATCACAGAATACTTGCATAAGAAGTGCAACACATTTTCTGGTCCAATTTTACAGTGCATTTTTCCTCAAGAGTGGCATCTCAAAAAGCCCAAGCTAAACCTATGGCCTGGCTCTGCAGTCTGTACTCAGGCAAAACAGCAGGCCTAATGCCATCAGAAATTCATCTGAGTAATGCCTCCATACTGACTGCACACTCTCAGCCTTAGCATGGCACGCTATAATGAAACCCTAATGAAAAGGGCTAGACACCAAATAACTTGTGTAGCTGTGTAAATGCGTAATCAAACTACAAAGGAGTTAATGTTCAAGTTTAAAATGGTACACTGGGCGATCAATACATCAGAATTATCCACAAAAATCAAACTGCCAGTAGCC
Source organism: Crocodylus siamensis (assembly GCF_052110815.1). Taxonomy (NCBI): domain Eukaryota; kingdom Metazoa; phylum Chordata; order Crocodylia; family Crocodylidae; genus Crocodylus; species Crocodylus siamensis. The sequence continues at coordinate 72,918,721 of NC_143402.1, read as the reverse complement.
ACAGAAAGTCAAGATGGGACTTCACTGTGTCTGCAACAGGAAAAGCCAAGGTCTTTCCAAACAGGCATGAGACAAAGAAGTGCTACGTTAAGTTTGCAAAACCTTCAAAATTTGTTTAGTGTAAAAAAATTCTCAATGTGTAGCTTGATAGTACATTGATAAATGATTTCAAAAAAACAAGGATCAAGGTTAACCTTTAAGTAATGATGCATATGCTCACAAAAAGCTAACTGGAGAATTTCTTTTAAAAAAGGAAAAAAAATATAAACTATATCCCAGTCCCCTTCCCCAATGTTTCACAAATCCAAGGTAGGAAAACAGCCAGATACAGATGCAAAAAACCTTAATATAAAAACTGTTTTACATATATTTAAATTATGAAAATTCAATAGAGTTCATAAGACACTAATTACTAAAATTACAAAAGATTTCTGTATTGCTCTTCATGCTCCAAGTCTCAGAATATTGTCATTACATCACTAAAACTGATATACATGTAGTACTTGCATAATTAACTGAAGAGAAACCCTGTTGTAACAATATCCTTGTTGAAATCATTTATTTCCACTCAACAGTGCCTGTCTGGAACCTGTGTAATATTTCTGTTTAATTCTTTATAGAATTCATGCACCCTAGAACGTCACTTCAATGTTTGTCCGTTGAATGGCATTTACCTTTACCTTTAGAGCTTTTGTTTTTTGCTCTGTCTTGTGACCCCTGAGACACTATCCGTTTCTGAAACTCTCTCTCTCGTGTTACTTTCACTGTATCCATTTGTTGTCCCACTTTGTTCTTCAGAAAACTCATCATCTGTTGGGGTAGTTGATTCTCCTTTTTCTAATTTCTGTTGCATTTCTCGAAGCCTGGCAACAGCTTTGTCTATTGACATTATGCTAATGAGGTTAAAGTCATGCATGCTGACCAGGTGAAGCATAAAGTTTCTACATAAATTCTTCTTAATTATTTTCTGTCCATAATTTTCAACAAACAGCATACAGGCATGATTCATTTGATTGTCAGCAATAAACCTGTCAAAATAAAAAACATTTTGTTAGTATGGAAACAAAACATGGGGGGGGAGGGTAGAAAAGGAAAAAAAGGCAATACAGTAGCGAATGCACAGTAAGTCAGTAATATAGTCCAACCACCAATACTGTAATAGTGCCAGAGCTTGGTACAAAGGCTCTCATTCAGAACATAACACAAGAGTGGCATGTTACCTTTATTTATTTAAGCAACTTCTCATCAGCTCACCTCATTATTTTAAAGTTTTGATACTTACATAAGCTGAACCAAGAATCTATACCAAGTTTTAAATGAGATTTGTATCAAATGTCCTGGCATCCTTATGTACACTTGTAGAGCAGTTCTAGAGGATGGTTTGTATAGAATCTACGAGTTATTTAGAAAAGCTACAACCCACAAGCCAGCTTTCAGGGTCCCTGGGTCTTAGCCACAGGAGAAGTGACACTCACATCACATGGGATGTTATTTCTTTTCATCTGGCTTTGCAAAAAAATAAGGCTAGAAAATGAACAGACTCGGGCATGTCAGCACACGGACGAGTGACCCACAGGCAACTTACCACTCATTGAAAAGGCAGTAAGATACAATAAGAGTCCATTTTAACTTACTGTGCATGTTTTTACCCTACACAATAACTGCAAAGTACATGCCCATGCCCTAGAGCAGTATGATGAAAAAAGTCAACCAAACATCTTGCTTTACACATATAATACTATTTGGCAAGAACAGTTACCTCTATTCTCTCTCTCTCTCATCCAAGACCCTGGGTAGTTCTACTTAACATTTTCTAAAAATGTGACATTAGGACAGATGCACTGGCCAGTTCTAATTCTAGAGATGAAGCCAGTCTGTGTTAATTAATTCTCTGGGTTCCACTGAGAAACAACAGCATTTTTCACTTATTTTAGATTGCATAGCATTACTGCATGTTATTAAAAAGGTACTGCATTCCTCCCCAAAACAGCTTGCAATTTAGCTAGCATATACGGTTTCTAAATACTCCCTGCTCCCTCTGATCAAGAGGTACAATTAGAAATTTTGGCTATAAGGAAAAACAAAAAAGAAAACTTAAGCCAAATGCAAGAGCTTTTAGGAACTGCAACCAAATTTCAGTACCCTGTCAAAAAAATACAACCTACATAATTTACTACAATGAGGAAAAAAGATGGCCAATATGCAATAGTTAATACATGCAAATATGAATATGTATTAAACCATTTATTTGCATTTCTACTGCATTTTAACTTACTAGAAATAGACATTTTATAAATAGCTAACATACCCGTGCTTCATAACATGCAGATTCCATAATTTCATCACTTCTTTCTCTCCTTCGTTAACATCAGAAAATTCTTCAATTTGCTGTAGTGAAATATATCCAAAACAAACATTAGAATTCCAAGGTTAGTAAGTTCATTTCTTGTTCTCTATGCTCCCCCTTTGCTGCTTTTCAGCTGACATCACAGAAATAACTGTAAATTAAATCAAAGTACTTCTATCAGGACAGGCATTGTAAAGACTTTGTTTTCAAGAATTCATTGCTACACATACTACATTTCTGTGCGCAACTCAAAGCTTTCTCTATTTAACCACGAAGGCCAAGCAACATAGTGAACTTAAGATGGCCAGAGAATAATTACAGTAATTGTCTTCTCTCTCAGCCATTCAGGATCTTTTTCATCTTCACTATCTACTTCCATTTCTTGCGGACGGAGAGGTAAACACGTGTCACTGTGGAAATATAATCGATTATGACCACTGCTGTATGTTCTTTGCTGTTCCACTTCTCCATCTTCAGATTCAAGAAATTCTGACATGCTTGCTTTTGTACGCTTTGGCCTATAAAAAACAAAACAAAAAAACACCTAACTAAGAATGCTTTCCATATTAGTTCTTAGATTTGACTAATAGCCTTCAGTTGTTAAAAAACACTGCACAGTGTGACTAAGAAAACTTGTCATTTAATGAGGCTGTAATTATCTTTGGTACTAGTTTTTGTAAACTAGCATAAGATATCATTACCATATTTATCAAAATCCAAGACAACTTCAAATTTAGGGCAACCTCCCAATAATTAAGTAGATTCTATATATAGAAAATGTATACATTTGTTATAATTTTCTAGGTATAGAATCTAATTATCAGAGGGTCATCTTAAATTCCCCCTTCCCGCACCCCCACCCGCAAGGGCACAGAACACATGGCTTCTGCCTGGCCACGCAGTAGCATCCAGCTGCTGGAGTTTCCATGTGCTCCGTGGCCCAGGAAGGAATGGCGCTGGAGCCATGTCTGATCGTAAGGGGAGGGGGCAGAGGCTGTAGAAGGGTAGGAAGCTGCATAACAATTTGAGCACGGTTATTGTCACGTGAAAGGAAATATGTAAAAACACAGTATTCTTACTGAACTGTATAAGGAGCTGGAGTCCTCCCATCTTTGCAGCGTTTTACCCCTATTAGCACTGAAGACCTAATGCTTATAGGAAAAGAATAGGTTGTTCTATCTTCCACATCTAATTAAATATTTATGTTGATTTTTGAATCATCAACATCACTAGAGAAGCGTAAGCCATACTTTAACATTCAGATTATGGGAAGACTCTTTCGGGAAGTGCACGACAAAAACTACCTACTTAAAAACAAATGTTAGAGCAAGTCATTGATGAAGATGACATCATCTTTCAACACCACTTTACACACACTTTTTAAAGACAGATAAACTTCACTCGCAACTTTCCCAAATTCAGTGGGTCCATAAAGGCAGTTTTAGACATGTACTATACAGAGACCACCACTTAACTTTTCATCCACTTACCTGCATACAAGTATGTGCGTGATAGGAGTTCTTTTGACTGGTCCATTGCGACTGAAAGCAAATCCAGGCTGACGATGAATATCCTGAGGATTTCCAGCATACGAACCATCATAACACTCATTGATAGAAACATCTATTCTAGCACCTTTTGGATGATACTGCAATAAATAACAAGCATGCTTAGTGCAATGAAAAATACCATTTGTCATAGAATGTGTCCCCTTCAGCCTACTGAAGTTTTAGAAAAGTGACTGTACAAACTCAGAATGTCATACAGAATCACTGTATTCTTAGCATTACATCCCGCATGCAACTGTCATTTCAGATTCTTCCCCCATAAAATATTGCTTTTATAAGCAAATAAGCCACTCATTCCTTCTCCTTTTTCCCCAAGGATTTAAAAATAAAAGCCACCAGTCCTACAAAAACTTTGCTTCATTCTGAAACGTTAAGTCAATATTTATAATACTGCAATATAGAAGTGATAACTCCTAGAGTCTTAAAATTTTAAGTTTTTTAGGAAACCCAGCATCTGTACCCCTACATTTTACCTAGATCTCGAAGCAATGAAGCTGCAAGATACCGACAGAATGACAAAACCATTCAGGATTAAGTAAATGAGATTTCAATTTTGATGGATTCTAAAAATAGTAATAATAATCACTGAAACAACTGGAAACAATTCCCCTTCCCAAGTAATGTTTAACAATTTCTTACTATGGAAGCTAAAATTAACGAGGACTTGAAATGTTATTTAATTCCTTCCTAAAAGACTCACAGTATTTCCAATTAAAATTAAATTATTTGCTACATTTTATAAATGATTGCATAATAGCAAAAGCAGCAACTGGGGCATATATCATTTACAATAGAAACCACATTTGAATGTTAAATATTAAGGCAATTTGTTTTACCTTTTTTAATCTGAGCACAATTGGGGCTTCCCACATATTTGTAGAAGTCTGGTTAACTAATTTCTGAAGGGAGTTATTGTGTATGGACCTACAGATAGATGCTGAAGGCCCCACCTGACTCAGAACAGAATCCTGATGTCACCGCAGTATGTATAGACTATAACAGCTTGTGTCATGATTCATATGGATAAATACTGTAAAAATGACTTACAACATAATTAAAGATAAATCTGCTGTGACACAGTTTGAGATGTTTGAGTAAACTATAAAGTTTGCGGCAGTTCAATGTGCACCACGGGCAATGTAAGTCATCTCTGGCTTCAGTCTGCTGTCTTGTGTTGTTGTTATAAAGGAACTAATGCAAATAAGAAAAGCTGGCATTAGTACATCTAGTATATTTCAATCATAAATTCTCCACCCCCGAAACCAAGTTAAAAATTATCTAGGAAAACGAGCATCCACATGAATTCAATCTTTTGGCAGCAGAGGCCAAGATCAGAGGGTGAAAACTACAGGACTTCACGAGTCCAGCAGGGGACAACAAAAATGGTTCGGCAGGCTGGGGGACATCACTTCTGAGGAGAAGCTGAGGGAACTGGACTTATTTAGTCTAAAGAGAAGACTGAGAAGGGATTTAAGAACAGCCTTCAACTCCCTGAAGGGGGGTTCCAAAAGCTTCATCTGCTCACCACTGTGAGCAGATGAAGCTAAACTGCTCACGGTGGTGGCAGATAACAGAACAAGAAGTAATGGTCTCAAGCTGCAGCAAGGAAGTTTAGGTTGGATATTACGGAAAACTCTCTCACCAAAAGGGTAGTAAAGTACTGAACAAGCTACCTAGAGAGGTGGTAGAATCTCCATGTTTAGACCTTTTAAAGAACCAGCTAGACAAAGCCTTGGCTGAGATCTAGCTTGAAGAGGTCCTGCTTTGAGCAGGGGGTTGCTTTAACCTTTAACTTTCTGTGATTGTATGATTCTACCTATGCTGGATCTGTGCCTCTCAAAACAAGGGATCACCTCTAAAATCCACCCCACCTCCCTTCACAAGTGGGCACAAAAGCTAACAAATGCACAGGGCTGGGCAGGACTATCTTAAATAGTCCCGAGTGGAACAGCCAGGAGCAGAGAAGTGGATGCCTCATCTACATCTGTACATCTCAGACCTGCTGGGATCTCTAGTTAGGCACTAAATCAAACTACCACAACCAAAAATCCCTCCTGTTGCATTCAGCCAACAGGAAATCTGAATGCAGCCCAAACATTTATATTCTACATAATTCTCACATAACTCCCTTAGGTTTTACTGTTATTACATTTTCAGTACCTGATAAAATATTCTCAATTTTTGTCGCGGTTCATTTAACACATCTCTCTCTTTCCTTGTTTGTAGATCTGCTGGTAAGGATTCTTTCACAGCTGGGGGGGGGGGGGGGAGGAGGAAAGAGATGTAATTAGCCTTTGTTTCTTAGGCAAGTACAAAAAAGTTTTGTTTAAGGTTCCCTCTCTGGAAGAAATCTGCTACCCAAATCAAAAGCCCACTGGAGTAACTCATCAAAATCAGAAATTAGCAATGAAGAGGTCTTCATGTTCTTGCCAAATCTACCAGAAAACAACACTTCAAATACCAGATGAACATTCCAGTTGCAAGAATCCTTCAGGGAACTTAAAACGGTCCTTCATTTAATAAGTAACTAATTAGTTTTTAACACCAGTTTAGCAGAACATTGTAAGTGACAAACACTGGGGGAAAAAAAAGCTTCAGATGACTGCACTGCAAACATACCGTCTAAGTTTAATGACAAATGTGTCATGTCTCATATAATAATGCACAGCATCAAACGCAACTGAAGTGTGAAAAACCTTAAGTTTAGTTTGGAATTCTCAGGCCGAAAACAAACCTTTGTAGTTAATCTTAAGAACAAATTTTGACTTTACGATATGAATACAATACATCCTGGTAAATATGCAAGCGTCAAGTGGGTTACCTGACAGACTAGATACCATTCCAGTTTAGTAAGACCATTGTTCGTCTTCAGCACAGCCAATGATGACCATTAGGAAAACAACAGCTAACCTACACAGTTTTATGGGGAATGCAGACCCTGAACAGAGATCAAAGACCTACACTGAAGTAAAAAAACTTCTTTTAATAAATAAGATGCAAGACCCAGTTCTGAGTTCTACTTTGCTTCCGAAGTGTCAACTTCCAAAGTGTCAACAGAAGACTGTTTACAAATTGTAGGTTCTTTACACCCAAGTTTTGGGAACAACTAAAATTCCACATAACCTTCCTGCAGTGCCCTGTGCTCTGGGGGGCCCTGAGGAGCCAGGAGGACCGACATGGTGATGCCGCGCTGCCGCTGGCTTCGCTTCCAGCCACTCGGCATCCCCACGCCAAATCCAGCATGTCTAGCTCCTTGCCACTCCCCACCGCCAAATCCCCCACCTGCTTCCTTTCACCCAGGGGCAGGGCCCCACACAGGCTGATTTGCTCTGGGACCCACACCCTGCTGGGGTCATCTCTGTCTGTACCACCTGCAGCATAGTGTCCTGTAGGCTACTTTCTTAGTACCACGTCTTCCTCTAGTTTTCAGGATTGCAACGAAGTATGGCCATACTTAGAAAAGACCTCCTATCTTAAAACAACTTGTTTCATTAATTCTTCTTCTAGGACTTGGGAAGAACAGTGGTGACAACACAATACAACACCCTTAAAGCTTTATGCATCCTTGGGAAAGCAGCAGACTTAAGTAAACTTTTTAAGGTGCTATTGTAAAATACAGCCTTGGCACTTATGTCTGCCTAAATAATGCAAGTACAGACTGCTGCCCTTTCTAAAATGTAATGGTTCCAAGTAGTCTTCAAGTCTTACCCTATCTTGAACAGCACAATAGTAAAGCCCATAGATGACAGGGGTACAAACAGCTGTGTTAAAGTATGAACCAAAGAAAAGGTTGCAAAATCTGGAATAGCCACTATGGTTACACCCAAAAAGACAATGTTTCTGTGATCTCATTAAACCACAAAGACAAAGGCTAGAGACAGATACCCAGTCAGTTCTGGATGCCTTCCATTTTTGTGTGCTGAACTTATATCAATTAGATTTCTTCCTGCAGTATTTTCAAACTAGGCTTGAATTAAATTAAAAAATAATTATTTAATTAAATAAAATAAATAAAATTAAGCCCATCCAATACTGCTGATCATTAAATGAATATTTAATGACATGATCAAAATATTACTATATGGATTCCAGATGCTTAATCCACCATGCATTACAATAAATGTCCACCAGTTCCTGAAAGAAGGATGGTGGTAAAATGTTAAAAGAAGAAATTCAACCACAATGAAAAGACAAAACAAAGCTAGAAAGTTTGGGTTTTTTTAAACTTTAGAACTCTTATCCTTTATGTAAAAAAAACTGTCAAGAAATATGGTTCAGTAAAGTTATACCACCATCTTAATATTACATGATTTACACATAAAACTGAGTAGTAATACTAAGTAACTATGAAAAGTAATATTGTCTCAAAATAAAAGTCACTGGCAGTCAAACGGCTTACTAGCAAGACATCATGGTGCAACTGGTAGAGAATGGGACTGCTGAAGTTTTCTTTAAGACCAATTTGAAAAAAGTTGAGCCTTTAAAAAGCAGAAATAAGCATCCACAGAAACTAGCACTTTTCCAAGACTTGCATCATATAGAGGGGGGTCTACCTAACTCAAAGAGGCAGAGGCAGCCCATTTCATGGGGAGACTGCAGGGCCAGCCTGCCATTTCTGTGGGCTTGTGGCAAGGCCCCCCTCACCCCACACACTTCTGACTTACTGAGAGGCCCCAGCAGCCCTGCCTCTTCCCACAGATTACCAGATACCCAGAAACTATGGCTTAATTACCCTGATTAAGCCTGGGCAAGACATTAGTCCACACATGAATGGTTCCCCTGGGCTTAATCAGGGTAATTAAGGGTCATCCCCAGTCTAAAGTATTCAATTAAACTTCATGCATGCGTTGGAGTGGACAGCAGAGAAGGAGCTGAGGGCACTGCAGCCCCAGCCCCTACTCTGCCATCCACCCTGAGGCCTGCATGCACCTGTTGGCAGCAACAAGCCAGGCTAGGGCTCTGTGGACTCCAGTGCAGCCGCTTGCAGCCTCAGCTGCCTGTCACTGCCAAGCTGGGTTGTGGCAGGCACACTCACCCCACTCCATGCTCCAAGACTGCAGGGATTCCTGCACTTTTCTCTGCTTGCCGTGAAGATTTTTTCTTCTTCTAGCAAGTCTGCCAAAATGGCAGAGCCCACTGTTTTTCATGGAAGATGTCCGATTCCGCAAAAATTGCAATTTCAGTAGGTTCCTAATCATACACTACCATTTACCAGGATACTTATGTTGATTTTGCTAATGTTCCTAAGCTTAAAATAAGCTTTGAGGACAGATAAACCCTTAAGGATTCCATATATTCCTCCTCCCACCCCACAACTACTCCTTATTACAATATGTTAATCCTACAAAAAAGCTTAAGGCAGATGTTAAACAAGCCAACATGCTCAATTTCAGGTGCTCAGGTCTCAGAACATTATCTTCACAAACAGCACTGGTGTACAACAAACCTGAAAGGTTTTTAGTTTTAGTGCTACAACAAGGAAACTTTCTGGTAGATATTTCAGCAAGAATAACAGTAGTCTTTGGAGCAACTATCAGGGTCCAAGACCATAAGAAAATCAAGAGTGCTTACCTATAGTCTGAGTAGGTTTAACAGAACTGGGCTTGTTTTCTTGAGGGAGACTTTCAGAATTTCGGGTTGCGAGAGGTTTAGCTATAGGAGCTGTAGATTTATCATTTGTATCTCCTGTCCAGCGAAGGGTAAACTGAAGCGTAGGTCCCTGAGAAAATGTTTCAAAAGGAGGCAACCTCTGGAGAAAAAACAAAAACAAAAAAAGTTTGTACTTGGAAAGATACTGAAATTACGTTCAATAAAAACCAACTAAAGTTTTGCAAAATGGCTTTTGGCCACAAATTTAAGTATTTTCTAAATTAAACCTATTCTTTGGAATTTCCAGGAAAGTATTTAAAAATACTAAATGCAGCAAGAGCAAGAAAACTGCTCAGCACCATGTAAACAAAGAGGAAAGTCGCAATGAGTAGTCTTACTGGGCTTACTTGCACCCATATATCCATTTTCATAAGACTTCTAATGTTGTCTTTATTAATACTCGCTTCCCAGCATTTGGTTTTGTTGTATATTCATCTCCTATTTCTAATGGCTCTTTGTCCCTTTTTAGCGCACCACTTTTCAGTTTGCTTCAGGAATTTATTCTTGTGGATTTTGGATTTTTGCCTACGTACGACAGGAACTAGTACATAAAAATTTACAAATTAACAATTTTGTTTTGAGAGGGAAAGCCAAGTGCCATAAACAGAGCCACCACTTTAAGATCAGCATTTAAAGTTTGGCTTCTGTTCTAACCCTTAGCTTTCTCGTGGTCACCATTTCTCCAAATCTGAAGTTATTCCAGAAAAAATCCATATGTGAACACTTATTGTGGAACAACAGTGGCTTATTCCAGTTTAGCTCAACCCACTTCCAAAGGAAGAGTGACTGTTCCTTAAATTCATACTATACATCAAACCAAAGCAATGAGATATAAGCAATCTCTTAAACTAATGAGACAATGGTTCATACCTTCCCATCAAGTATAGTCTCCCATGTTGCTCTTTTCTTGCTAATTGGACATTCCTCCATTTCTTGCATGGCTACTTCATATTCCCCATCCAAAAGCTGCAAGCGCCTGTACACAGAAAAATAAGTTTAACAAAATGGCCACTAGAAGGGGGTGTAAGTGTTCTTTACACGCAAAATATACTTCCAGGAAACGTGTACAAATACACACTAGACAGTAGTTCACTTGCAGGGATATCTGCATCCATTTCATGAAAGTTTCTCAGACAGTTTTTCAGGGGAGATGAAATGATGAAAATGATGCCTCTAGTACCAAACATCTGAATGAACCAAAAACCACCTATCTAAGCAATACTACACACAACAGCGAGAGAGTCATCCTGTAAATGGAAGAAAACCTAACATAGGCCAAATGTTAAAAATGAAAACACACGCAGCCATCCAGTTTATCCCTGCTGTAACGTGCAAAATACCAGCTGGGCAAACTAATACAGCCAGAATATAAAAGATCACGACTTAGGCCAAACAACTGTCAACTTTTTTTCCCAGAAGCCATCTTATGAAAACTCATAGTTGGTTTAATGAATGAAGATGTCAAAAATAATGCCTTTCCATCATCCATTTAAGAGAACTTGAGCATCTGTTAACATGGTTCAAAAACAGACTCAAGAGGACCACAACATGTTCAGGTAAATTCTTTAATAAACCTAACAGCTACAGAAGCTTAACTGCAACGTGCAATTCTGAACAAGGTTTTCATAGGTAAACAAGCAAGATACAAGAGTTCTTAAGATCTGTTTGTCCAAGGAGAGCCATCACATAGGGCGTGTAAATTTACACAATTTCACTAAAATTAAAAAAAGTATTTGCTTCTTCCATCTGCAGCAGCTACTACTGCTCAAGTACACCTGCATAAAACTTTTCCACTTCCCTCTTCATCTAATCCCACTCAGTGCCATGAAATAGCATTCTGTTCACAGCACCAAATACAACTTATTATAATTCTGAGTTCAGGAGAAAAGTATTTTAAAAACTCTATTTGCTGTCAGACACTAAAAAGCATCCAAGAGCAAAGAGAAGCAAAGAAGCAGTAAACAGAGCGTTTACACCAGTGGAAGTGTTTAGAAGCCAAATTTCTAAGATGCTTTTATAGGAACATACAACACTAAGCATTCTGTAATGTCAAACTGCAATTCATGAGCTCACTTCAAGATTTTATATTTTGCTTCTAAAAGCATAATTGCTATTATAGCCACTACCCAGTTCCAAGACTCATCTGCAAGAGCTCATCTGCAATGAAACAAATGTAAAAGCTGCTTGCTAAGTAAAAAGCATTACATGAACTTATCCAAACCATTTAATCAGTTTTTTTCAGCATAACAATTAGGACAGGCAATGTTTTGATGCAAATGGTTTTAAATCTCTCAGCATCTTACAGCATGAAAGGTACTGTGACAACTGTCCACTGATTTGGGCTAGCCTTACTTTTTCCTCTTTCCTTCACATATGAAATATTCTACTGAGGCTCTGCTATGGCAAACAAGAAGTTAAAAACAGAGCAAATAAACTATAAACCTTGTTTGCTTTACTTCATAATGTTCGTTAAACTACTTTCCAATCCATTTACTCTGGTCTAAAAGAAGGGGGGAGGTTTCAAAAGAAAACCAGAAAAAAAAAAATAAGAGAGAGAAAGATAAAGAAACAAGGTACAACTTAAATTTCATCTGGTTAGTTGTGTCCCTATTTGTCTATTACAGACACTGCCCTGATCAAAATTAAAGGCGCTTCCCCCACCCCCAACTGAGCAGAGGTATTTCAATAAGGTGATATATATTATTTGTACTTTAATTAAGAGTTAGCATAAAAAAGGAAATGACTGCCATGTTTCAGAATATTTTTCTTGAAAGTGGCCACCCAAATTAAAACTACAATTTTAAAATACAAATAATGATAATTTATATTTTATATAATTGTAATGTTTTTTGGGGGGTGGGGGTTGCAAGTACTCACATTTTATGCATTACCATACAATAGCTCCATGGCAAATCAGAACCTATCCCTTCAGTACAAGTTTATTCTGAAAATACCTTAACCTACCTACTAGAATTAGATAATAACTTGGGCTACAAAACACTGCAGCAGCTTTAAATATTTTTTGAAAATAGCAAAGTATTGTCAGACATTTAAAATAAAATTGTAAAAAAAAAAAAGTACTATAAATCTTTTGAATATAATTTTTCTAGAATCACTGAGGGCTGTATTGTAGAGCTATAGCTTCAGAAAGTTACTTTTCATGCCATTAAATGACTGATTTAGAGATTCAGCAGAATGACCATTTAATCAAGGTGCAATAAAGGGAACTCCTATATTAAGCTACACTGAATGGAGCAATCAAGAATCTCCCATCCCAAATTCCAATTTTTTTTAAGGCTACACAAGTAGATCTCACCCCTATCATTACGTATAATATTTCTAAATGGTAAAACAATACTGGGGAATCTACTTACTAGTACTGTCTTTTGAAGCATCTGGATTGCTTTAAACTGTAACTAAGAACAAACTGCCTTTTTATAAATACAGGGTGCTTGCAGATGTAAAAACAAAACAAAACAAAAAGAACTGGCACTTTAAAGTCAGCACATTCCCATGCCAAGCCCTGCACACGCCCAGAAGAGGCAGCACATTAACTTCAACACAGCTCCCCCAACATCTCTAAAGATCAGGCGCTTTAGTGGGGCTTTTTTGGTGCTTTTATCTAATAGCTGACTGAACGAGCTTTAGCTAAAAGCACCAAAGCTCCCCGGCGAAGCGCCTAATCTTTAAAGATGCTGCACAGCTGGGTTGAAGTAACATACTACTTCTAAAGCGCGGTTTGTTTGTATTTTTAACTTCTGCAAACAGCCACACTGACTAGCGCCAAGTTGCTTAATAAAGCTGCAAACATTTAGCAAGTTTTCTATGATATCTGATTATATAAAATAAGCTTGCAAAAAGTTTCTCTCTAATACAGTTAGTCTATCAGGTGCAAACCTACCCTACCTCATCCCATAAGTCCATTATAATATATAATTACTTTTCTATGAATATGCCTGCCTAATCAACAGCAACTGATATTTCAACATCCGAGTATAATATGCTCACTATTATTCAGATCAATGCCTAACTCACAACTGACAGGAGAAAGTTGCAATTACTGTAGTCTCACTGCATCAAGAGAAAACTAATTTCTCCCTGAAATAGAAAATAGACTTGATGTAGGTTACCAACAGGATGATTTTAAAACTCAATCACAATGGTTAATACAGGTGTAACTACCTTTCACCATGAGATCTGCAAGCTATTCCCCGCCACAAAGACAGTATTTTCAGGGCAAAATCTAATTTAAGACCATCTACTTCAGCTATTTTCTGAAAACAATACAGAGACTACCAAAGACATTAGTAACCACATGCATAACAATTAAACTACTGTTTTCCATCACATTACCTGTTTTTGTCAAATACCGTCATTTGTGCTACAAAGGTCTTTTCTCCATCTTCACGATTTGAAGAATTTCGTTTTCTTCTGGCTGGAAGCTCCTCATTAACATCTGCATTTGAAAAATAAGACATAAAACTGTTAAACACAAAAAATTAAGCTGTGATGTTACTGTGAATTATGAGCCAACGTTGTATTCATGACAGTTACATGAGCTTTAATTTATAATTATCAGCTGAAGAATGAAACATAGTGCAACACAATTTTTGAAACTAAGTTTAGATCGAGTCCCACCTAGTTACATACACAAAATCGCTCATTTTAACCTGCAGTTATTTAAATTGGCTTACAGAATTTGGATCGTTTCTCCTTTCCCTTGCATACTGTATTTTAATAACTATAATAGCAAAAAATAATTAGATTAGTATGCTCCAAATAAGATTACTAAAACTTCTATGTTTATAAAACACTGCATAACTGCGATTAAAAGTATTCACTTTAGTATTGCTTCAATTTTAAAACATATTTACTCAGCTCACGAAGACCAGTATACCATGGAATACAGACATCTGAATTAGGAGTAACCTTCCAATGCCATTTTGACAAGGCTTTAGCAACAGTAATAAAAAAGTACAGTTATTGGATTTGTATCATCAACCCAGTGTCAAAGCCAGCCTTACATTTGTTCATCAAACAGCAAAAACACATGCACAGTAATAATAATCCAAAACAAATGTGTATTAGGTACTGTTTTGAAATAGGAAAAAAAAAAAAAAAAAAAAAAAAAAAAAATCAGTGAAAGCCAACTTAATCATCTGCTTGATTCTGCAGCCCACCAAGCACAATTTATACCAAAGTTCTGAAACCCCACATATAAGCTAAACCTATAAAAGCACATTAAAAAAAACCCAAAAAACAAAAAATCCCCCCACAAAACCCCAAAGTTACCAATATTTTCATTGGTCTCGCCATTGATCATTCCATTGAATTCTCTCCTTCCTGGACGAGTTACTCTGAATAACAACGAATAAGACTTCACCATATGGCTGTTACTGGGTTCAAACTCATTGCTGGAAACTGCAAGTGATGGAAAGTTGCCTGGTTTTTGGTTGAGGTCTGGATTCAAAGGCACCTGCTTTTTACCTGTAGGGACCTGCCTTATTGGACAACTGACATCCTACAAGCATGGAAAGAGGAGAGTTTAAGGTTTGGGAATTTTATAAAGAGGAAATAAAAATGCTAAAATACATTTAATCTTCCCTAACTTTGTTTATAAAACAGTAGCTGTCCTGCCATCACTTTGACAATAACAGCCATTTAAACTAATTTGCTTGGCATGAGTAGATTCAAATACATGGAAGTTAGGAAACTACCAAGCCATAATTATAGCATCAGGCTTGGCATGCAACTAGAAAATTGAAAGTGTTAATAGAACTGGCATTTTATAACCACTTCTGGCAGCAGCCACCTTTCTGAAAAGTGATTAATTTAAACACTAACCATGTGGCATTCAAAAAGATTGTAAAACAGTTTTTAATCCCAATGTAATTCTGTTTACTTCAAAAAATAAAGAAGAAATATTTGGTTACATGTATTCTAATGGCCCCCTGCCTTGTCCTTCCAATTTACAAAGTGCACTCATGACTTTTGTGAGATAAAGAACCGCTCACCTAGGATTTACTGTATTCAGTATCTCCCAAATAGATCATGGAACACTCTGTAATATTGGAACTACAAGGCAGGAAGCCCTCAGAATTATGAACTTCAACAACATTTATATCTTAAAATAATCAAAACCTTTACCCCCATCATCCTATTCATCCACTCCACAGAAGAGTATTTATTAATGATAACTTTTAAAAGCATCCCAGAATGACTGAACAGTTTTAGATGAAAACAGAATATTTTCTCTCAAGTTAAACCAAAATGAAAAAGTATTTTCAATCCAAATCAGGGAACTCCCAAATTATGGCAATAAGGGTTTCCAAGGGATGTAAAAAAACCTGATGAAGGAAAAATTTGTCAGAATTAGAACTTGTCTCTAGATTCAATCCTAGAGTTCAATTAACTGTGTGGATAATTTCAAGAAACCAAAGTTACTGATTACAGTAACTGGGATGAAATGTAAAAATAGGTAATGCCGTGAGCAAAAAAAAGTCACAGCATCTTAAAGAAAAATTAAATGACTTCTGCAAATAAACTGTAATGCCTATATAGTTGTTAAAAGAAAATTAAAGGACAATATTCTTTTGAGGTTTTAAACTCCTCATAGCATCACCTTTATGCATCACCTAAACTTATTCAGATCTTCAAGCAACACCAGAATGCAACCAAATTCAATAGAAATAAATTGGAAATAGAGATCCAGATTATTGATTGGGGCAAACACATTCAAAGTGTATTTAAATAAAAGGCTCAATACACAATGAATTCAATCTAAGCAGTTAAGTTATAAAAACCCTTATTAAACTCCCAACTGACCTGAATGGAAGCAGAGTTAAATGCTTTTGAAAATCTTGCCCATAATCCAAAGTAATTTACATAAGATTACTTCCAAGGAGCTCTAAGATGAACAATCTTTTAACCAAAGCAACATCATGCTATTATTAGCCACAAGGTTGGCAATGTTCCTTAAAAAGATATTCCAGAATCATGTAAACTTAGCAACTGAATATGCATTAACAGTTTGTCAAGTCATGTTACCTTTCGTTTCTTGTGGCAAACTTTCACAAGCAGTACTTCCAGGGTTACAGAATTTTGTTCGTTCTCTGAGTTTTGTGATGGCTTATCTAAACAAAACAAAATTAAAGTCCTGAAAATGTAATAACTCTATTTAGTACTGTAAATTTACCTGTTCCAGTTGCTGGTATTTACAGGCACAAGAATTTACAAGCAAGTTCAAAATTTTATTCTCTCACTGAAATTTCACAGATCTTCTCCCCCACCTTCGGAATGTACCTTGCTTTTTCATTGCTGCACTATTCACAGTTAAAAACATACAAGTATAGATGATATTTACTTAAAAAGTGCAAACTCATTTCCACTGGTGTTCTTTGCTCTTCGTTATTAGTACAGTATTTTTTTTTCTTCTTTCGCTTTTATAGCAAGAAGAAAATGAACAACTTAGCCCCTATAATTGGAAGCTGACTAGATCTTTTTGTTAGATCTGTGGTGGGCCAGTAGGTGATGCTCCTGCATTGATACACCCACCTCCCTGCGCAACTGATACACCTCACCCTCCAGGCTCCGAGTGCCTCCCTAGGGGTGCCTCACGCCTGGCTGTCCCCCTTCCTGGAGCACACTCGCTAGCCTGAGGGTAACATAAGCTGCCACCACCCCAAGAGGGGACGCTCTCGGCCCCGTGTCCTCGGGGAAACACAGGCCTAATAGTCCTACAGGTATTCAACCCAGTACAGGCACTTGGGGCACTTCCCCAAAATCAGGGTTCCTCCTAGTCCGTGGACCTCAGGGGCCTCTTAGGCATAATTTAGACCTACCCCTCAATAAGTCTCCTACACTGGTCACAAAGGAGAATTTTACTGATTACAGGGGTAGGGTGAAAATAGGGTTAACAAGATAGAGCAATATCATAAAAATCCCATACAGCAAAACAGTCTGGCTAAGGTAGCCTTTTGATCACTCATCTGAGTTGCTGCCAGCTATATATCTAACCAGATCTCAAGTGCTTACTCACAAGAATCATCCAGAGGCTGTTGCAGATTCCCTCTGGAGGCAGGCAGTTCCTAGCTCATGAGTTATGGGGGAGAGAGCCCAGTTTCAGATGGTAAAGCTCCTCTCTAAGTCTGAGTACCCCGCATGGCTGCTGCCCCCTCCTCCTGGGCAGTCTTAACTTACATAGCCCCGTGACCTCATTCACCTGGTCCAGGGGAGGCCAGCACTGGTTGGCTGTCAGCCAACCAATTTAAAAAACATCACTAGTTGCCGGGCAGACTCTACCCCACCAGGTTAATGCCCCTCACCCAGGTAGCTGATGCCAGTCACGTAGGCAGAGGGAGCAGGTTCCCCCCCACCAGGAATGTATCCATCTCAGGTTACCTAAAAAGATAGGGTAAAGGTACGTCTCCTCTGCTAGGCCCATCCTAATCAAATTGCCACAGGGCAGAGATTTTGGGGACAAACAAGATCCACATGCAATATAGCTTACACCATACATGCAGACTCAGATGCTAGGCATGGCTAAAAAGTTTAACTAGGATTTTTGTGAAGTACAGCAATAATGCCCAGAAGCAGGATAGGGCCGGCAGTGGGGGGAGGCAGTTAGGAAGGCCAACCGCACCTTATCATGCATCCACAGATGCATCTCGAGCAGGTCCAAGGAGGTGATCCTCCCCCTCTATGCGGCACTGGTCAGGCCGCAGCTGGAGTACTGCGTCCAGGTCTGGGCACCGCACTTCAGGAGGGATGTGGACAGCATGGAGACAGTCCAGAGGAGGCCATTCGTATGATCAGGGGACAGCACGGCAGGCCCTATGAGGAGAGGCTACGGCACCTGAACCTGTTCAGCCTCCAAAAGAGAAGGCTGAGGGGGGGATCTTGTGGCCTGTTATAAACTAGTCAGGGGGGATCCGCAGGCATTGGGGGAGTCCCTGTTCCCCCGAGCACCACCAGAAGTGACCAGGAATAACGGTCACAAGCTGGCAGAGGGTAGGTTTAGGTTAGATATCAGGAGGCGCTACTTCACGGTCAGGGCGGCTAGGGTCTGGAACCAACTTCCAAGAGAAGTGGTGCAGGCTCCTACCCTGGGGGTGTTTAAGAGGAGGTTAGATGAACATCTTGCTGGGGTCATTCGACCCCAGTATTCTTGCCTGCCATGGCAGGGGGTCGGACTAGATGATCTGCTCAGGTCCCTTCCGACCTTAGAAACTATGAAACTATATTCACCGGTTCGAAATTTAACTGAAGAAAAAGGGCAAGAGTGAATTCAACCCAGAAAACTCCCGCAACAGATAGTGGCTTAAATTGCTGTCCGTAAAATTCTTCTCAAAATTCCTCCAAAAACTATGATTTAGTTTGCACCATAGCTTAGGAACCAGAAACCATCAGAAATCAAAACTATACAAGTCAAGCCCATGAAGAATGAATTCATCAAGCAGCTTGAGAGGACTGAAAAATTCAGAGTATAAAACTATAAAAATTAGTTTTATAAGCTCTGTACACAGACATCCCAATTTTCATAAGCTCCAAGATGGCTACTACCAGCAGTATGATCAGCAATGCCAATTTGAACTTGTGGTTTAAAAAAGTGTATAGTGGATACAAGCACTCTTACCATGTAAACTTTACATAAAGAATACTCTAGCTGGTACAGTTGAAAGTAACAGTTTATATAGAGCTTAAAATTTAAAAATTCCTGAATAATTGTATGTGGTAGGGAGGGGAGGGGTACATTTTACTCTATAATATACTCAAAGTGTGTTATACTAAATAGGAACAAAGCACTCCTGTTGTGAAACAGTATCCATGCACGTTGACCCAGTACCCATCTTCTGTAGACAAGCCTCAAGTAAAAGGCAACTACATCAAACTTGAGTGTAGAAGAAACTGGCCTATTTTGGTGTTCTTCACTTCTTTCTTAAGTCCAGCATAATTCAATAAGGACTCGATACATATCCTCCATGGTCCAATGCTTTTCCTCCCAACTTCTTTTACTGCATATTCAAATATATTTCAGAACACTACACATATAGCTGTAAGTGCTTATGTAAATGTTAATATAAATATAAACCAAAGATTAAAATTTCAAAACTCAATAAATCTTCCCATTCAAACTAACTTTACTTCAAAATCCAACTGTCCAAGCCATTTATTATAAAATGTGTTCATGTGAACCTCAAAATCACAGCTTCACATGAAGTGAAATGGTGAGCCTTCCAAGGTGATCTCTGTGTATTGGATCATTTAA
Source organism: Crocodylus siamensis (assembly GCF_052110815.1). Classification (NCBI taxonomy): domain Eukaryota; kingdom Metazoa; phylum Chordata; order Crocodylia; family Crocodylidae; genus Crocodylus; species Crocodylus siamensis. The sequence continues at coordinate 72,898,890 of NC_143402.1, read as the reverse complement.
CTCAATAATATTCTGTATTAACTTTAATTTCTTAATGGTGCATTGCTGTGTAAGTAACCTCCCAGTATTATTATGATGACTGATTGCTGAAAATTTCTGGCAACTTTCACATTCAAAGGAGGTTTTGCTGTTGCCAGGCATGTTTAATAGGCAATTTTCAGCAAAGCTGTTGTTTTAAATTAACACTGATCCTTAGATAGTAACACAAATTGTGAAAACAAGTAACAAGTTGTGGATATATTGCTTAAATCAAGACTTTCAAGAGCTATGCCAATTTTTCAATTGCTATCAACACCGTAATCCATTTTTATCTGTTATGGATTTAAACCAACTCATTCAAATCAAAACTTCAAACTTTGGATTAAGGCACTACCCTGCATACTGACATTACACAGGGTGTTTATTTTGCAACTTTAAACTTAAACTTTTAAAAATTTTCAATATACACATGACAGAAGCAAACTGTAAATGGCAACTGAAAGCATAAGTTTTTTAGCATAAGGGAAGGGTCACAAATGCAATTCATGAACTCACTCAGCAGCAACTGGACAATGTTTTCTACAAGATGGAAAATTAAATGGAAGAATATATCATGAAAGATGGTGGTTATGTTAAAGTCTGGAAATTTGAGCTGTATTGTGTTAAAACTTATTGAATTATTCTTTAAAAATCACCATTTACAGTTTGTTTCCATCATGTGTACATCCAAAATTATTGAAGTTTAAAGTTGTACCAGGACTTCATAAACACCCTGTATTTGCACTAAAGAAACAACCTTTTTTGGTTATTAATATTTTTTCCTATTTTTTTAAATTTTAATGACAAGTGTTTGTGTACCTATCTTAAAAGGGGACACTAACAGAATTGCAACAATTTACTTGCTCTTCAGCTTTCAGATAAGCCTTCAGAATTTTTACTCAATCATATTTAAGCAAGCATACAAACAATACAGAAAACATGTCTATTGACTGCCTAAACAGCAAGCATGTCTAACGCATGCATTTTTAGCCTTGTTACAATTCTTGTAAAATCAAAGTGCAGCATTTTACAAGTGTCATTCACTGAAATACTCTATTTTATATGCATCACTCGGCATACTGTTCTTTACATATACTATGAAAAAGGTTACAATCATATCATTTTCATTGTTCCTACCTTTGTTGAGGGGAAAAAAGGCAAGCATATGAGCATTTTGTGGCTACAGTAGTCACAGTACAAAAAGAGCTCTCATCTTGACTTATGCCAAATATACAAACATCCTGAACAGTTTCAGAACCTACCAACCAAAGGACATTTTAAACCAAAGTCTAACAAATAGGGTCCATACAGAAGCGCAATGTCACCATTATACACCCCAGTTACTTGAAGTTTTGCACAGTGGTCTTCCTATCAGGTGCCAGACTGAGAAGAGATTTTTTGTTTCAAAATACAGCACTGTGCACTTACTACCCTTCACACCCTCTTCTTCTCCACTAAAAATGGGACTCTATGATCTCCTGTTGCTGCCCTGCTTAAAGCAATACACCTGAGGGCAGAACTTAACTGAAGAAAAAAAAAAAACTTGCCAAAGAAGACTAACACTTTTCTCTAGATGCTGGTCTGTTATGCCACAGAAGGAAAACTTGATTTTGAATCAGTAATATGTGGCTGCTGGGGGCAGGTGTTTGGGAGCTGTCTCCACACCACAGCCGCGGGGGGGTGGGACAGGGAAGCCAGATTTCTGACCGCAGCTAAGACCCAAGCAGAGTTCTTCTGTTCTGTGGCCCCAAAACACTGCCAACCACTTCTCTAGATCAAGGGAGCAACATCAATTGCCAAGAATAAAATCCCTGGGGGTTTTTTTTTAATAGCCAAGAGAAAAAATAGTTTTAAAATCCCGACTCTAGCAGCCACAATTTTAAATACTTTTTAGACATGTACAAGTAAAATATATTAGTTATTAAGGGAGCAAGAAAACTTCCAACATTACTAGCCACATTCTAAAATATATATCTCCTTAGTTCAAACATGTTTCTCCATCAAGAGACAGTGGTTACCAATACTTAAAACAACAGAAAGAATGCAGCTGCTGTTCTGACTAGAGAAACAAAACCTTGAACTCAGGCTCTTACTGTTTACCCCTTCAAAATTTTTGTAAACTTTTTAAGGCTGAGCATCTTACAGATACACATTTTAGGACTGCAAAACATTAAACAGGATGTTAATCCAATTCTTGGAAAGGCTCTCTGCCTCATTTCTAGATGGTATTTGAAATGAGCAAAAGTCTCATTCTTCTAATTTTAACCTCAAAACATTAAATTTACCATTAACAAAATGGTACAAAAACAGAAAACAATATTTCCACAAGTTGGCATTCTTAAAGCAAAGAACTCAAGTCTATTTTAATGCTCTGCTAATGGAGCTTAAGAGGATGAAGATTAAGTCTTTAATAAAATCTGCTTTCGTTCTGTAAAGAAAGTTTGCAAGACTGCACGATTTACTACAATTAAACGATATTTAAAGTACTTGTGGTGAAAAAGTATTTACCTATAGCAATATTTTATTGTGCATGTACAATAGCAAAGCAATTAAAAAAGGTATTTTTTGTAATCATCAGGCATTGTAATACACAGCAAGTCTATCCACTGTAAATATCCCTTTACAGTTTATAGCTCTACTAAAAGCTTAATTATACAACTTCATTATGTTAGTTATAATTATAATTAGTATAATAATAAATAGACATACCATTTTTATGGAAGAAACCAGTGAATGTGAGTTGCAAATGAGCAGACAAGCTAAATGTGGGGGGAAGGGAGAAGAGGGGAGGAGAGAAAAGGAAAAAAAAAAAAGAGGGTTATATTAAAACAGCTACTTCTTGAAAACAGATATAAAAACCAGAACTACATCTACAAACAGTGTCAACTTCCTCCTCACCATTAACTAACAAAGCTACGGTATGCTTAATATGGCACTCATGCAAATTTAAAGACAAACTTGCTCTTTGCAAATAGCCTGCATAGAGCAATTGTTACAGGAGGCAAAAATAGGTAAGGTTTCAACTTTATTGTAAGTTCTCCGTCTCACTTTCCAATTATATGATCACAGATCATTTTTCCGCCACCTTCCCTTCCTCTAGTATGTAAGACTAATTTGTTCCAAGGATGAACCAGGGGTATGCAACAAGGTCCATTTGTTGCAGAACCTGGAAGGTATGCAGTAGGTGAGGCAGGGATCACAGAAGATAAACTAAAGACTCTGGTTAAGACAGCTGAATTCTCGAAGTCGACCACCAACCTCCTTATCCCAATCTATTCCTCAATCTACTAAAGATGTTAACTGTTAAAACAGAAGTCTCTACTGAGCATATCAAAATCAGTATTTTTCAAAGGCTTATTTTTTAAAATCAAACTTTGATAGATTTACCTAAGGACAGATAATAGGTCACCCCCTTCAACACTCAAGCCTGAGAACCAAAGCAGAGTGGAAGAAGCATTACACACACACTTTACCCAGCCAAGTTGTTTTGGCTGAAGTTTCAAACAAAAGTTAGCTGGGGACAGACACAAAGCATGGACATTTTTAGCATAAATATTTAACGATAAGGAATTAAAAACAGGATCTTGTACTTTATCCAAAGGCAATACCTAGCACTACCAGCCCCACCTACAATACATTACAAAAGCTCCTCATTAGTTTAAATTATTATATGTTTTATTTCATATTGTTACATCTCTTATTACATAGGTAATTCTGCAACTTTACTTTGGTAGATCCACTTTATCCTTTAACTCAAATGATAATGGTTAAATTTAGCACAATGAAGGACATGCAAAAAGTGAAAAAAAGTTGTTCAAGAAACAAAGTCATTTGGCTGAACAATAACTATTTTAAATAAAATAAAATACCACTAACAAACTCATCCATAATCTATAAGGTCCTATACGGAAGGAAAGGCACATCTTCAACTTCATACTGTTTTTCTACCAAAAACAAACAAACTGCCCCACGTATGTTATAGTAAAACTTAGGCCATTTAATTCAGTCCTGTTAGGTTTTCTGACTAACTTCATCCAAAGTATTTTCAATATAGTCATTGAGACTCAAAATAGTTTTGAGGAGGAATTTTCTTGTGGTGCACCTTAACTTTGTGACAATTATTAAACATGAAAAGTTTGAGGTTACAAGTGCCCCACAATCCATATTTAGAAAATAGTGTTCATCTATACTTATATCAGAAAAAAAAGATATTATTATGCCAAATGATTTTCAGATGGGCATTTGTATTTAAAAAAAAAAACCAAAACTTTTTACGTTAGACAAAAAAAGGAATTTGTTAAACTAAGTTTGTTTCACAGTCAGATCCTAAACTAATCCTTGAAAACTAGAGATTCATCTGACCTTTTTTAAGCAAAGAAAAAAACCATTTATAAGAACCATAGTTATAGGTAATGTACGTATAACTGGATTAATAAAACAAAAGATTTAGCATTTAACAAGAGGTTAATATAACCCCAAAAGATCTATCCAGCACTTGAACTTCGTAATTATTTATTAAGCGTTGCAATATATTTTTGTTTTAAAAGGGTACAAAAGCACATCTGTATCGGAAAAGCCTTCCCACATTCTGGAAATTCATGCTAGTCTTTCAAAGTCTGCTTTTGTTCCACTGTTTCATGAAAGCTTCAAATATCATAATCCATTAAACAACTCCTAGAAATCTCTTGGTTAATTATCCATAGCCTTTGCACCAAAGAAGAACGTAAAGCCAACTAATTACGATCTCTTCATATGGACATCAGAATAGAACAAAATTCTTTTGGCAGTACTTAAACAGGACTCATTAACGTTCTTCCTGAAATAGCTCAGGTAGTTTAACGCCTAATTAGATTGTCAATTAAGACTAAGAGGAGAAATACTCTCATGCCCAGGATTTACAAAATCATCTAGACTAACAATGTGTTTTGGTCACTTCTCATATTTTTGCAGACTTCTTGCATGCCATTAATTTGTTGCATTAATGATTACTGGTTTAATATTTTTTTACTGGCAAAACTTGTGCCCTTTGACTGCCATTAAATAAAATGGTATAAGGTACCATTATATGGAGTTCAACTTGAAAATGTTTTTGCAACCTAAAGCTCGACAACTAGCAATGCATTAAGGATATTCAATTCTTAATACAAGTACAGCATTCATTGCAACTGTTGGGTGTTTCAATATTAATTTAGTTCAAGGAAAAACAAACACTAAAAAATAATCGTCACAATTCAACAGAGAAAAGTATATTACTCTGAGAGTTCACACAAGTTACTGATTTAGAGAAATCTTTCCTTCAGTTCCAATACTAAACTGACATGCTACAGTCAAAAAATACAACAGTGCTGCTACAGATAAAGTGACAGACATAGACATTAACTTACCTTAAAAAATGGTGATGTATTATTAGCCACTGTTATAACACTATTTTCATGGCATAGAGATTTTTACATTTTGTTTACTTCTTACAAGTGGTCAGTTTCATTCTCTGTCCAATTTCATTCTCTCCAGTTTGTGTGGGTTTTCCCCACAAAAACAAGGGAGATACTTTCTTGTTTTTTAAAAATATATATAACTAAAATCTCAGTAAATTGCAGACATCCTTCTTTTAATACATCCAGTATATTAAATTAGATTACACTGCAGTTTGTAATAAACTGTCCGCTCAGGTGCGCTTCTTTGTAATTAACACATTTAATAAATTGAAAAGCAGATATTTTTGGCACAGTATCACCTAATTTCTCAGTAATTGTCTATATGCAGCCCATGGAAACATCCCAACTATTCTGCATACTTTTTCATTACAAAGGCAAATTAGTATCAAAAAGAAGCTGAAGCATCTTTTCAAATGTGAGGTTTATTGGGTAGAAACTCAGAGTTTGTCAATTAAGTAGTTCTACATTCCTCACCAAGGTCTGATCTCTCAAGCATTTCTACTGGAGTAGAATGATACATACCTTACACTACTTTGGGGGTCTGCTATGAGATCAAAATAAAAAAAAATTAAAAATTGTAATGAAAGAAACTACATTTTAGAGGGTTACAAGTTAAGCCTAAACAAGAGAGAAACTTCTAGCTATGGCAATGTGAAACTACTAAAATGTGCTTTGCCAACTCCATATATTTTCAATTTAACTACAATATAAATATGCAGTTTTACTTGCTTATTTCCACAATGCCCACAAACAACTGCAAAACACAAAAACTTGATTACATTAATGAAGCCCATTATTTCATAGCTTGATAATAGTTTAAGCACTTTTCCCAGAAGAACAGCAATTGCTCACTGAAAAATAATGAAATGTTTTACAATTTCTTCCTTGGGCCTTTGTGAAAAAGTTTTTTTTTTTTTAAAGAGAAGTATATTTCCCTTTCCCACCAATGGATATATACATTGAAGTGTTGGAAGCAACATTGTTGTCATGTACTAAGCACACTCATCATAATCATTTCCTTTTATTATACCCCCACTTGAACCACACATGACCTTCTGATAAAAGTAAATAGATACCTGTGAGACTCTTGCTCTCCCTTCATCTTCTCTACTTTTGATAACATGTCATCTACTTTGAACGTTTTCCTGGGAAGAACAAGATACATGGAAAGAAATCTGTCATATTTTGGAAGTACTGCCACGACATACAGTATCCCTGATATTAGTTTCAAAATCAGGTTTGTCAGTTGCATTTTCCTTTTAAAAACTTGTTGGATGAACTGTTCTAAGCAAACTACCTCCCCAAAAGCCCAAGGAGTAGTTTGTTACCAAAGTTATACCACAGTATTGTGGTCATAGGGATAATTACAAGAACAGTCAAATAGTTTTGCAAATGGTATCATGTTAAACACTAATGCCAGCGAGATCTGCTTGACAGGAAACCCATTCAAACTTTGGTACAAATATACTTGCAACTACAACTGATATTTAGCAGTCTTGCCTAGACAAAAATTAACTATTACTATGCTGATTTTCATGCCAACTGATCAGCATACAATTTAGCTACCTGCCTATTTCACTTTTAGCCATTTAGGAAGTTTACCAGAAAAAGTCTCATTTGATTACTACATGGTAAAATCCAGATTAATTTGTAAGAACTCTGATTCTTTCTCCCAATAAAAGTTTAACTAGTGAACACTAGACACGTGTCAATATATTTACTGTGAGACCACCTGCAGAAAGCTTCTTCAAGAAATACTCTGCAAAGCAAGGCGTATCTTTAAATCTTAGAAGAATAATCACTTTAGGTCAGTTCTTCTTAAGGTTGGTATCTCACTAACCTACTCATCTTATATATTACGTTATTACATTAATTTCTTAAATTACAAGGTGCTATTCTACATTCCAATACATTGTGCAGGCTTGACTAGTACTAGATTAACCAGATTACATGTGAGGCAGATGACACTTGTTGTCTCTGATGGCCACTGACAGCAAATACAGCCTGCTTCATATTTCATGCCATAGCCTAAACAATACAAATAAAATGATGAAAAAAAGCATCAACTAGAGTAGGGGCTTTCATGCCACAAAAGTGGCACAAGCAGTTTGAGTGGCATGCTGCAGACTGGGGAAGCAGTAAGAAGCAGATCAGGCAAGAAGCAAAAGGAAAAGCAGCAGATCAGGAAGGGTTAGGGTATCAGAGTGGTACTCGGGTAAGGTGGAGGGCTTAATTTATGGCACCCCTGCCAAAAGAGTTGGCCCTCACTGAAGTAGAGAATTGCCTCCACCGATAAGAAAGCTTTCTTTCCACCAAACATACGAATGGGTTGTGTATACATAAGTTTTTGCCCAAAGACTCTGCAGAAATTTCAACAATTAAGGGTCACCCAATATTTGTACACTAAAGTAGCGCTCTGGAGACATTAAGATCAACTTTAAAAAACAGAGATTTAGTAACATCAGCACAGTACTGTTTCTTAGTGGCACTGCAACAAGCTCAGCTAAATCAAATCAACTCTCAAATAACATTCTACAGTCTATTTTAAAAACAGATCATCAGTTAGGCCAAAAACACTATTTACAATACAGACAAGCACAGAACAGCTAAGTACCCTTACTGAAGAAACTGTTGTAACACTCATGACTTTTGTCAGCAAAATCAATGTCTGATCCAAGACTCTTTTACAAGGTTCTTTTTATCCTTATATTATACTGCAAAAATAAAGTAACAAACTCCCTTCTGCTGTCCTTCCTCCATTTGCCTCTGAAGTATTTCAAACTTTAATATGTTAAGAGGAGATAATACCACACATCATGAAGACAGGGTTTAGGCAATTATTTCAGCTGGAGAGCCACTAAACCCTGTTTTGGTGAGTTGTTGAGAACCACAAACAAAATCTTTCAGAATATATCATTTTAACAAGTTATAGATGAAAAAAAAATAAAATAAAAAAATCGTATTCTAAGAATCAAACATCTACTATAACATATTTTAATTTTATTTTTAAAAAATTGTCCTGATTTATGTTTTGGATTTTTTGAGTAGTATATATAGAGGTGATTGCATAACAGCTCAAAATAGTCTTACTCATATATTGTGTAGGGGGATGTGTGTAGGGGCAGGGTATGTAAGTGGTGGGGGTGTGGGGGGGTGCATGTGTGTATAGGATGCTGTCCACATGCTACATCCAGGTGCCAGCCAAGGGTGGGAGGACAGGGGGCACACGTAGTAGGGCTTGCCCAAGCGATGCAGGTACAGTCTGTGCACCACCTCTATCTGGCCCATGGCTAGCTCCACGGCACTGTGTGGAGCCGAGCCTTGCCTGCTTCCATCCAGGGCAGCTCAAACCACGCCTCTGCCCACACTCACCCTGCACCCACTGGAGAGCACCACCCCAGCCCAGGCCAGTATGTGTTGCTCCTGCAGCCGCCAGGTCTGGCTTGGCTTCCCCGCCTCCAGCAGCTCTTCCTCCTCATCCTGCCCCTATTGTACTGCTCTGGGCAGCAGGTAACACAAGGGATGCCTGTCAGGAAGCAGATGCCCAGCTAGGCATGGAGGAAGCTTTAACTTGGGTGGCTCCCTGCCCCAGCATGCAGAGATCCTCCTACAGGCAGCTGAGTGGGTGGAAGGCAACCTGAAGCTGGAGCCTTGCATGCTGGCTCAGGACCTGCCCAGCTGCAGCTTCTCCCCACCTGGCTGGGACATGCCCCATGGTTCCCCCATGTAACAGGAGCAGCACAGCAGGGGCAGGAGGAGGAGCAGCCACTAGAGGCAGGGGGAGCAGAGTAGTATCCAGGCAGCTGCAGCAGCAACCTCACCAGGAAGTTGTGCCTGCTGGCCAGCATGCATAGGACAGGAGCTAGCGCAGGCTACCCTAGGCAGGAACAGGTGGGGTTAGGCCTTTTCTGTGAGCAGGTCAGATCTGGCCCATGGGCCACATTTTGCCCACCCCTCCTAAGATAACTCATAATAAAGTGGTTGGGATGACTTTGAAAGGAGAACATGGCAAAGAAATGGCTGCATGCTTGGTTATTTAACATGAGGATTATGCCATAAGGGGTTGAGTATACACTGAAGGCCCTGAAAACATTTTACAATTCTTGTCAATTTTGATAAATCCCTGAGTATTTTTCCAGTCTTGCATGTAGTTATTTTCAAATAGTAATAAAAGGCAATGAATTGTGCCATTTAGTAGGCCTGTGCAAAGCAGCTAGTATTCGCTTTGGATTCAGACAGCAATTCGTTTTGGTGATTTGAACTATCTGGCTGAATCCGATTCAGAGATATGGCTGCTGCTGAATCAAACAGGCCCCACCCCTGCCTGGTCTCCCAGCCCCGTTAAAGGCTACCCAGCCTAGCCCCAGCATCCCGGCTCTTTAAAAAAAAAAAAAGCAACCCCCCCGCCCCACTAGCTCCTGCCAGCCAGGGGGACAATACTCACTGCCCCCCACTGCACAGGGGTCTCTGCCACAAGCCCCCAGAAGCCCCAACAGATGCTGCAGAGGCCGTGAGCATGGGGCTTTTGTTATTTTTGTTTGTTTTTTTAATGCCAGGATGCTGGGACTGGGCAGGGCTGCCACTGACCAGGCTGGGAGACCAGGTAAAGGATGAGGCCCAGCAGGGGTCCCCCCACCCCCACCCCATGATCCTCTCTCCCTCCTACAACCACCCCCCACTTACCGGCATGGAGCCCGGGTCCAGCTCCCCACAGCGGCAAGTGGGGACTGACCAAATCACCAAATCGATTTGGACCTTTTTACTGGTCTCCCGATTCAGTGACTGAATTTCCGAATCGAATTGGGCCGAGTCTCCTCCAAATTGAATCAGCACCCAAAGCTTTACACAGCCCTACTATTTAGTTGCAGTTATAGGTCATTTCCATCTTTAAATCTTCATTGCTACAGGTATAAAAACATAAATACATACATAAACACTCAGTTTTAAATTTAAATGCTAGCCGGCCAAAAAAGGTGACAATTTGAAAAAGGGCACACAGAACCCAAAACATACCACTTTACTAATGCTCCCACAGAGATCACTGCATGTCCAATTTAAGTAAAGTTTCCAACCAATGCACTTGCTACTGAGACTGCTTGGACTGCCCTATCCAGTTAGCAACAGATATAAGATACTGTAGTGTTTATGTGCACACAAACATACTGTAAGGAAGTTTTATTCTAATAGAAGCCTGTTATTTGTACAAACTTACTGTACACTTAAGATGTTCAATGAAACATCCTAAGCTGTAATGACTCTACAGCCGTGGTTCCCAACCAGGATGTCACCAGGGACAGCATGACATCGGCACCACTGCCACACACTGAAACTGCCCCACACACTTCTTTTCAGAAGGTACAGAGCTGAACCGAGAAGCTGCTGCAGGAGAAATCAACACATCCCTGCATTATATTACATAGGCAGGTGCACTGCTTCTGCTGTAGCTTTTCCCAGTTTGGCTCCAGCATGCCTCCTAAAAACAGAGGAACATGGAGTAGTTCCACCTGCCCCATGCACCTCTTGTTTCCAGGAGGTGCTATGCAGAGTCTGACCAGGAAGGGCTATGGCAATACCACGTTCTTGCCACAGACAGTTCCCAATCTGGCCCCGAGGAAGGCACACAACACAGTTCCATCTGCCCGGGATGGTGGTGACAAACATATAATCAATTAGTATGCTAATTAGTAAGAACTATAATGTTTATTTTTATTTCTTTAATTTTCATTTAAGATTCAGTTGGATTCCATTTTAAGTTTTGGAAGGATGCTTTGAGTCTTAAAAAACAAAAAAGTTAAAAACCAGTGCTCTACAGCATGAACTCAAGCTTCAAATGAACTGCCACTTTAGAAGCATTTAAGAACACCACCAAAAGGTAAAAAATTTAATCAATCTATAAACTTACTGTAGAAGGCTTCAGAACCTCCCAATTTACAAATCAATACATGCTGATCATTTTAGTTAAAAAAAAGCTGCAATTGTTTTATGAAGTTTAAGATTGTGAAAGCAAGTTTACAGGCAAAACAAATGTCATGTTGGGACAAGCATTAGAAATAAAGTATCTTTTCTATAATAACTAGGTTTAGATAATGAAACAAGAGATGCTGCATTTAACCTAGGTAACCAAAATAGTTGGTTTAAATAGTGTTTTATCTGTACTTCCTAAGTAACTAAAATCTTAAAGGAAGGATTATAAGAAAAAGTTTGAACTGGAATATTAAAGCTTCAGAGGGGAATTTTCAAGAAGTGAGAAAAAATCCTGGACTCTAGGGCTCTAAACACTAAGGAAATTAACATCAATAGACTTAGCATGCTAATTACTTAGCCATACGCAAATTCATTCATTAAAATCAGCTACTTTTCTGAATATCACCAGCACCGCACTTGTTTTTAGAAAGAGGTGGAGGGTAGGGAAGGGAAATCCTAGAATTATAATCTATACAGTCTAGTAAACCGAGCCCTTATCTAATAGTTATAAAAAATCTAAATAAACATGACTTGCAAGCTGTACCTGTACAGGTCTGCTAGAATTCCTTAAACATAACACTAGATAAGAATCACTAGATTTATCCTGGCTTCTGAAAAAGCCTTTAAGAAACTATTAATCTTGATCATAGACTTTATTCAAGAAAGGGATGATAACAGTGCTGTGTTTGTAGACTTATCAGCAGCATATGACAGTCAACCACCAAAACCTGCTTACTAAAGTCTACGATATGACACACAGCTACCACCTAGCACAGCTCATCCAATCTCTTTTAAACAGACATTTTTACACAGAACTGTGCAAGAAACGGAGCCGTTGAAGACAACAACAAAATGGCTAGCAGCACCAATGTGTTTTAACATACATTCCAATGACCAACCCATACAGAGTAATGCAAGGAGCTTCATATATGCTGATGAACTATGCACCATGTTGCATGAGAAGGACTCAGCCATCGTTGAGGAAAAGACTGACACGTGCACTGAGCAACCTCAGATTACTACAATAAGAACCAGCTTTGTGCCAACCCAACCAAAATGCAGGTCACACCTTTTCACCTACGCCAGAGAAGCCAAGAAGAAATTAAACATCCCCTGGGATGGAATCTTACTGACTAAATCACACAAACCTTGTGTATTTGGGGGTTACAACAAACCAAAACACCTTCAAAGCACATGCAGAGAAGATGAAAGGGAAAGTCAGTGCCTGCTACAACATACTTTGAAAGTTGGTCACCTCAAAGTGGGAAGCAAAACAAACCACATTACAAACCACTGTTATGGCCCTGTGTAACTCCATTGCAGAGTATGCACATCTAGTATGCAAACATTCAGTTCATGCTAAGAAATAGGACTCTGCTCTAAATGACAGCCGTTGTGAAATAACAGGATGCCTAAAGCCAATACCAGAGGAAAGCCTGTACTTACTAGCATTGTACCACCTGACATCAGAAGAAAGATAGCAAGCCAAAAAGAGAAATCACAGCAGACAAGAGACCCCAGGCATCCACTCTATGCTCACACAGAAAAGTGAGTAAGTTTTGTGACCACTGTTGCACCACTGGACATAATGGCTGACAAGGTACCACTGAGGTTATGGAAGGAAAGATTACATGCAATCAGGTCCTCGGAAATGGACCTAGGACCCCAGGAGGACCGTCTCACAGGGGCTGATCTAGACTGTCCAACATGGCAATGCCCAAACTGACAGTGCATACGAACTGGAAGATCAAAAACAACATGATCAAATGGGGCTGCTCTAACACAAATATATGCAAGTGCAGTGAAGTGCAGACTGTGAAACACCAGCTCATTTGTTGACTCCTTGATGAGACCTGTACGAAGAAGAACCTTGCTGCAGCAACTGAAAGACCTCTTACTTGCACACAAACTGTGGAAAAACATCTAGTTTAATTACAAGCACACAAGAAGAAGAGCCCTGAACCAGCAATCAGAGTAGCAACAATATTTTACTAATTGAGATCCGGACAGGCACATTCAAGGCTTTCTTCAATTGAGCTAAATAAAGTTTAACCCTATTTATTTGGAATAAACTCAAATTTCACAAATGTTAAAAAAGGGGGAAGAAAAATTGCTAATCCTAAAGAATCATTACTAACTAATATGGTCTTCATAAAATACCATATTAAGTCTGTTAATTTTACACCATGATCGAGCTGCATATATGAATTCCCCATGTTTAAGCCTCAGTCAGCTAAATTTTCAATGCTAAATAACACTCCATTTAAAGCCTCTTGCTCCCTGCAGCAATTGGATCCAATATATACCAACTAACTACATATAGTATCTAGTAAATAATAAACTGGTTATAGGAATTCTGATTGAACATGCCTGCATTTGAAGAGATCTGTGAAAACAGACACCAAGAAAAAGGCATACTAGCAATCCCCCTATGGTAGACTCCTTAAAATTTTGGTTTTTTGTGGCTTCTTTGATAGTACATCTTAAACTGTTACCCAGCGTAAGTTATACCAGCAAAAAGACTTACTAGGATAATCAGCTTCTATTGGTTAAAAAGTGAAAGTGGAGGAATAATCAATCCCCTCGTTTACATAGCTACTCCAGATCATTAAAAACAGGATATCCATTTTAAAGATATCAATCATCCAATTTCTGGGAAAGCAAACACTTATGGTCAATTCCTACTCCCCACCTTTCCTCCCAACATTTCACTCAACTGTCCATGAAACCTGTTAGCTTACTTCAGTGACATTATAATCTTCTATAAAGCTAAAGTTTCAAGAGAACAGATTAAAAATGTTCTGAAAAACAATACATTTCCTTTTCAAGAACTAAAAATATCCAAGTCCTTTGAATACTGCCTAAAACATCAGTTCTACAACCTGATTAATAGTTATGAGTTGATTTTATAGTTATAAAAAACTTAAACTTTAGTGAATATCAACATCTTTCACGCAAAAATAAGAACATTTCTTATCCAGCGGGGGAAAGGGAATTTTCCTATTTAGCAACATTGAACACCACTTTATATATATATATGCAAAACACCACTTGTGGTTGCCTGGCAACTAACAAGAGACATCTAAGCAAACAAAACAAGTTTCAGGTAATAGACATTTAAACTATCCATAGGTAAAAATAAGAAATAATTTGGACAACACACGCATCTGTTCTTGCATGTGAAGGCCACATTTGCTTGGTACATCCAGCAGATAACGATACGATTTAGACTTGAGACATGGCAGTCGCTTGCACAGGATAGGTTTCTTGAGTAGCCATTGAAGAACTTGCTGGAAAATGAGAATGGCAGTTTCAAACTATGACCTGGAACCCTACTCCCAGAAGCTTGGAATTAAAAAAAAATACTGTTTGGTTTTTTTTCTTAAAACCTGGTATTGCCCCATTTTAGAACAAATAAAGAGAACGACCAAGATAAACTGTCCAAGTCCTATAGTAACTGTCACCAAAAATAAAGAGCATCTCCAAGTGTGATAGGAAGTCATGACATACTTCCAAGCACATCTTCTACCAGGATATAAAAATAACTACAGACAAGAACATTAGTACATTGTAGGTGCACGTTTTTTTCCCCCCCAACTGCTTCCATCCACTGGAAGTAAGTGGCATTGATGCTTAAAGTTCAGAATAGCAAGAAAGAACTACATCAAATGTTAGTTATTAACTAAAGTAAAATCTGTGAATGCAGATACAGCATTTGCATAATTAACAAGAAAGTGCATATTCAAATAAGACAGTCACCAACAGCTTGTGTGCTTTTTTTTACAAAATGTACCACTCTTAATTACCTGTTCAATCAAAATTTTATAGCTATCCCTTATATATCCTTGACCAAGAATGTTCCATTCAACATTAATACTATTTCAAACTGTAGGACTACAACTGGTCAATCAATTCAAATATTTTAAACAGTGAAGTGTTGGCTTCTACCTACCGACAGAATAATGAATGATCTGCAGCTTGACAACGGAAATAAATGTAAAGGACTTAGAAATTGTACTATTAGCTACCTTATGGATATAGCACCCTTCCCTTTACAATCTATAATCACTAGTGTGCTTATGATGAATAAATCGTGTTAGTTTTTTTTAAAAAAATATTAATTTAACAAACATGACAATGTGTTAAAAATATAGGCCATTCTAATGCCATTTGAGACTAGACAATCCAAATAACAAATTGTGATTGCTTCTGCTATCTTGAAAACTGGGCTATTGTTCTCTCTTGTTCCAGTCAAAGGTTCTATTACTGGACATCACATGAAGCTTTCTTTAATAAGAACTGAGGTTCAGGTCCTGCAGCTAGTTATACCAGGTCTTAATTCTCCCATCAAAGCCAATAATCACCACAGGCATATGTATCAGTTTTATACAAATACAAGCTGCACTAGATTTGAAAACCAGTAAGATAGCAAATTTTCTTTTAGAGAACTTAAGAAAAATGCCTACAATTTTTCACGCTACAATTGAAGAAAAGACCAGTTTATCTCCTATAAGGACTCCTTTGGCTCTTGCTTCTTAAATCAGTAAATATTCGAATTAGCTTTCAAAATCAAAATTACCTCTTGATATTTGTTCGGGAGTTTCTGTGGGACATATAAGTGAGAGTTCTGTGCAAAAATATAGGCTGCAAAGAAAAAAAAATGGGAGAAGCCATTAAACCACTTCATCTACAAAGATTCCTACAAGTTTAAAAATGAACAGGTAGATTAAAATCAGCAATTACTCACTGCTATTAGATTCCGAGTACGCAGAAATCTATATATCTGTGTCGGTTCTGTGGAAAAGAAACACACATTATCAGGCACACCCAGCCCAAAATCTTAAGACTTATAACAAATACTAAGAATATTCTGACAATCCTAAAATATGGGTTAAAGAAAATATTTAATAGGAAGTATTAAAAACCTAAAATTATGATATACAGATCATAATCCAGATTAACAAATGAAGCCTACACTCCTGTATCCGTGGTCCGAACAAGATCCAAATTCAAATCCTACTGGAAGTAAGTGGCATTGATGTGCCACTGGCATTGACTATGCCACTAAAGTGGCATAGTCAAGCAACTATGAACCATCCTTGATCTTC
The DNA here is from genome assembly GCF_052110815.1 of Crocodylus siamensis. Classification (NCBI taxonomy): domain Eukaryota; kingdom Metazoa; phylum Chordata; order Crocodylia; family Crocodylidae; genus Crocodylus; species Crocodylus siamensis. Next base: position 72,882,365 of record NC_143402.1, on the reverse strand, counting down.
TACAGAGATGCTATCCCACATTGTACCCTTTAGAAGGTCAACAGCTAGGCAGAAGATGGCTTGTGACATAAGAGACCCCAGCTTGTTTTCTTTTCTTGTTTTAAAATGTTGATCAAGAAAGATTCCACTCCACCCCAAATTAATAAACAATGTAACCCATACAATTCCTAAATAACAGACTACGTAATGTATCAGACAAGTTGGCATATGGTTTTAGTTGCTTTATGGCAAAATGAAATATCATTTGTGGAGGCAGCTGTACACCAAAATAATCTTGCTGTGGAGTGACAATCAAATGACCTAAGAAACTTGTGTACCCCGGATAAGCAGTCTTTTTATATCTACAAGACAGGAAAATATTGACTTCAGAAGATTAACTCCTGCTTCAACAAATTAGCTTTATCTTGAGTACTGATTGAGGACACTGGATTTATGATTTCTTATTGTATAAACAAGCTCAATACAAGGACTGGCAACCAGAGCTCAAGTTGCATCAGGTTAACTACAAAGTGTTAGTTTAAACCAATTTGACTGAACCAGTGCAAACGGCTGCATGGACAAATCTTATTTTGGTTTAGGTTCAGTTTATTTCAGTTGGACAAACCGCATCTGTATAAACTGCTCTTAAATGGAAAAAAGACACAGCTTAAACTAAAACGCATTCAAGTTAAAGTACAGGCTTCCTATATAGTTAATGACTAACAATACAGTTAGACTGGATGGCCCTATTGCCACCTTAGCAAGATTTTTTTAAGCTAACAAAATTAGCATTTTAAGAATGAGATTTTGTATGTGCGCGCGCGCACACACACACACACACACGTGTATATAAAGAGAAAGAGAGACAGAAGTAAAATCTTTCTAATATGTTCTAGTAACAGGAAGCCATGTTGCAATGAAAGGACATTTAAAATAAATGAAGAAGTCAGCACATTAAAATAATGGAATAAGGTGCCTATTGTAACAATCAGTTGTGTGTGTAGTAAGTGCTCCATAATGTGTAAGCATGTTTGAGCACTGAGATTACTAAGGACTTGCTCATTTCAACTCTGTGCCTCCCTGTTGCAAATCACAAGTTGTGATACTTGTAAAGGTTATATGTTTTAAATCAAGTTGAAAGATCAAAATAAAGGACAGAGAAAAGGATGGGCACCCTGACAGAAAGAGGAAATAGTATATGTGTGTGTGGGGGGCATCATTTAAGAGAAGTTTTTTCACACTCAAAGTAACAAAAACATGCTTGCAGTTTCAAAAAACATGAACAAGCCCAGCTCTGTCTTGAGAACATAATATTTCATTTCAAGACAAACAAACAAACAAAGATCGCATTTTGCCAAAGAAATAAAAAGCCAGGTGTAAAGCCAGTATTACACCAGGGGCTGTTTGAAGCCCACCCACCTCCTATATATTTATTTATTCACCTACTGACCAGTCAGCACAGGTGGGGGCAAAAAGGGACTGGGAGGGTGAAACATCCTTTCCAATTACATGACCTTGAAAAGGGGCAAGCCCTGCTGCACTGCCCACAGTTACACGTTAACCCCAAATCCTACTTCTTAACATGCCCTTTTTCAAGCCTTAACAGGCAAACACATGCAAAGATGCTTGTGCGCTTTAAAATGGGGCTGGCGAGGGACGGTCTGTTTGCAGACCTGCCACCTAGCAGCGGCGACCTTGAGCACGTCCCTTAACCTCCCCCTGCGGGTCCCGATCGCGGAGGAGGTGTCCTCCTCCCCAGGAGCACAACCCCGAGCTGGGGGAGGGAGAACGGAGGGATCCTCGTGGCGGCGGCCGCACCGCCCTCCCCCCTCGCGCGCCCCTTCCCCCCGCCTCCGAAGAGGGGAACCGCAGCGCACCCCCTCCCCGCGCGCGGTTCCGCTTCCCCTCCCCCCCCGCAGGCCCGGCGCGGCGCGGCGCTCACTCTCGAAGGCCTGCAGGAAGAGCTCGTGGTCGGCCTGGATCTGCTCCATCTTCGGCTTCTTCACGGGGGGCAGCGCCGCCGCCGCCGCCGTGGCCGCGGACGAGGCCGAGGAGCCGCCCGAGTAGCCGCTGCCTCCGCCGCCGCCTCCTCCTCCCCCAGTGGCCCCGCCGGATTTCCCGCCCGGCGCCGCGGCCGCCGCGGCCGCCGAGCCCCCGAAGCCCCCGCAGCCGCCGCCAGCGCCGCCGCCGCCGCCGCCGCCTCCTCCTCCTCCTCCTGCCGAGGCGGCGCCGCCGGCCGAGCCCGAGCTGGGCCCCGCGCCTCCGCCGTGCTTCTGAGGAGCCATTGGCCTGGCCCGGCCCGGCGGGAGGGAGGGGGGAGGGGAGCGCCGCGCCACCAACTCCTCCAAGTCCCCTCCGCTCCGCTCTCCCCTCAGTGCCGCGGCCAGCCGAACCCGACGGCGGCCACGCGCCCGCCCCCACCGCGCGACCATTGGCCGCGGGGATGGCGCCGCCGCGTCGGATTGGCCTCCGCCGGCCCCGCCCCGCCGTGACGCACAGATGGTTCTGGAAGAGGTTGGTTGGTCGGTGCGCGGCGCCGCTCGGCGCTTCTACCCTCCCCGCCTTTGAACTGAATTCGCGGGAAAGGGCCTCTCGCTCGCTCTCGCCGCGGGGCATGCTGGGAGCGGGCCCCGCGCTGCCCCCGCCCCTGCCCCTGCCCGTGCCCCGCCCCGCCCCGCCGGAGGTGTCATCCCGCGGGCTGCTTCCTTCGTGGCGGGGCCCGCAGGGAGCTGCCTTCCTCCTTCCAGTAACACCTGAGGAGAGCGCGGGGGAGGCAGGTATCAGGAGATCTGCCCCCCCGGGAGGCTCCTCCCCGCTGTCCTGGGGGTTGTTTTCTCTCTCCTTGGCTGAAGAGAGAGAAAAGCAAGGGGGAAAACATGCGGCGTGCCTGCCAGCTTCTTGGGAAGGGGAAAGTGTGATAGCCGGGTTGGGCTGAAACAAAAAAGAAATGCAAACATCGAGAGGTCTTGGTTGCAAAATTATTCCTTTTATTAAACCGACTGAGAGTTTGCAACCAACTTTTGGTTGCAAAATGACACTTTTTATTGCAACTCTGGGTTGCAAAGTGACACCTTGTATTAGACTGACTGAGAACTGGTCTAATAAAAGGTATCGTTTTGCAACCAAGAGTTCTTGATTTTTTTTTTTTTGCATTTGCTCTGAAAGCTACTTTGACCCTTCCAGTCTTGATCTGCATGAGTACAGCCACATCCGTGAACAAAAGCATCAGGCCTGTGGGGCTGCCTAAACAAAACATCCTCTAGGTCTCAAAATGCAACATCAGTAGACCCATTCCCAGAGTGAGCAGGTACAACTCCGCCAACTTGAAGTTGCTCCCACCCGTAGGCAACGTTTTTGGCTTTGGTGTTACAAGTTTTCACGGATATGCCGCCCTTCTATACCTGCTTTCTTCGCAAATTGAACGTTTCCAATACTGACCATAGAAGAAAGGGCATCGGGTAAAAAAAAAATGGACTGCCCAGAAAATACAACCTTGAATGTGGATACCTCTCATCACTGGCTTCTCTGGTGCTCTGTCCCTGCGTTCATTTCTAATGCAAAATCCACAGAAGCTACATCTGTGGAATAAAACTCCTTGCCAAATTATCAACTCCCTGTGAGTGTGTTCATTTGGTTACAACAGGCAATACAATATCACAGGAGAGATTTGCAAACTGACTCTATATGACCAGCTTTCTTTTCATTTTAGAATATATGTATGTATGTTTTATGTGTTTGTGCACAAACCACACAGAAAATGTTATAGTTAACAAAAAAAAAATTATTTTCTTGCCCTTCTGTTTGCAAAATCTGAGCGATCACCAGGGATCCTGGTTTTCTCAGATTTAAAAAAAAATCCCCAATTTTCAGATTTAAAAAAAGTAACCCCAAATCCACATTTTTCCATGATTAAAATTAAACCCTGCTAATATATAGATCATGTTAAAAGTTTTTTTTTTCTGGGAAACTTTTATTTTATTACAAAAATTCAAATTCAGAATTCAATTCAAAATAGTTCATAGAGAGAAGCAGTGTATTTTGTTCATTAAATAAACACATGTTTAAAGTTTACAAGCACAATTTACAACAGTGGAATTAAAAAAGAGTATTCAAATAGTAAAAGAGTTACAGGGTCCTTTTATGTGGCTGATGTCCCCTCCACTTACTGTTTACCTTTTCCCTCATATTAGGGATTGTTCCTTCAACATAAGCCAACCTTTCATCCTTTTTGAACCTGTGCAGCAATACTTTTCTTACATGATGTCAAAAGAGAACTTAATCTTTGGGGAAGAAGTGGAGTGAATGCAGTCACCTGAATCCCTCAGTCAGGAAGGAACTCTGATAGAAGGTAAATAAGTTGCTTACAGCACTTTCAAACTTGCTTAAAAGCAAGTGGTACTGGAGAGAAATCAATGTTAGTGAATTCCTCTGCATTGTTGTACATGGCAGGTTAGGAGCACTGGAGAGCTAACAATACATTCCAGGAGAAGTATGACAAAGGATAAAGCTATTCAGAAGAGCAGGGATATTTGGATATAGGCAAGAATGTTTTCTGAGATCAACACTTTTTTCCCTCCCTCCCAAGAAACTAGTGGTCAGATATGAACCACTGGCCATTTTGTCTTAGACCTACCTAAGTAATATTAACACCTGTGAATCTGAACAGTTAACAAATCAATTTAAAGTATTACATGTTCTTAACTATAGGAATCAGAATGAGGCTACTGAAAGAAGTTTCCTAGACTTTTCAATCAGAAGAGCAGATATTTTAAAGGCTGGTAAAAATGGGACTTTCTAAATCCATGTCTTAGCAAGCAGCTGGAGTATTACAGTACATCTTATTAAGACCCACAGGCAGACAAAAGGGAAACAAATGACAGCAGCTTTTTCTGCACTAAATATGGAGGAAATCACAACAGAATGCAGAAAAGCCCTGCTCAAGAAATGTGGCCTTGTCCATACAACAAAAGCTAGCACTTTGCTCATGCCTGTTACTGTCAGGACAACCTGTTGATAGCAAAAAAATGCCCAGCTGAGATGGCTCTAAGACATATTGCAGACTTGACAGTTGAAAAGAGGCAATCCATTCTTGTTGTCCTGCACTGTTAGTGGGCTTAGCATTAAACATCCCAAAGTTCTGTTTTGTTTCTTGTCAATTAAAAACATGCATATACTACTTCAAGATCCCTTTATCTCAAGCCTTATTACAATCTTCCCCTGCCATTTGGCATTCCTCTCATTTTCCTAATTAACTACATTTAAATAATTTGATATTTTATGAAAAAGTTATTTTATACCAATTGAGCATTAACTTTTCTGTTGTTCTCTCACTGTGCTTATAGTACTAGAGTCCTTTGCTTTCCATTGCTCAGCTGCACCATTCCCAATCTCCAGGTTACAGCTGTCCCATTTTTAAATAATCCCACACTACCCTTCAAGGAGATCCATTATTCTTTTTTTAGTAGAAGGTCAGACTAAACAAAGATTCTAGCAGATTAATTTTGACACAAGAGTTCTCCTAAAGCATGCTGTTTATATCCAGGATTACCCTTTTATATTTTATATTTCTTCTGTCTTAGGCCATGCTGACTTATTTTAAATAAAAAGTTGTGGCAAAAAATAATAAAGTAGCTACTAGGTGTCTGTGGTATAGTCATCTGGCCAGTATCTGTGTTAATTCAGCCCTTCATTAAAACAACTGTTAGTAAATAACAGGGAGTGCAACTTGAGCACCTCCTGGGGAGTAATCAGTAGGGAATTGAGGTCTGCTATACAAAACAGAGAAAAACAGATTTGAAGAGTACTTTTCAGATAGCTAGAATTATGTGAGGATCTAATTATTATGATGTTCAGTGAAAGTTAAGGGCACCCAGTACCTCACTAAATCAGGCCCTGTATACTTCAGACTATAGCCCTTCCTCGTTCTTCTTTTTACTAATGTCTTTCCACATTCCACTTATCCGTTCTCGCCCAGCTAGGTTCTGCCATTTCTCCTGAGGAAATAACACCCTGGAATGCTGTATCAAAAAGGCAGACATGAAGTCATGCATGTTATCAATACAACATGTATAGGCAGGCCATCGGCATACATGGGACTTGAAACTGCACCCCAGCACTCCAAACTCAGATTTGTTTAAATGACATCTCTTGTTCCCACTTAAATATCCCCTTCACTCAACAGGATGCTGAGCCGGTTTGGTATCCAGAGGCTATTAACTTATTCTTCAGGGAAGGTTTCTACCTTGTCATGTACAACCACGTGTCACATAACAGCCTGAGCTATACACAGCTTTTCATCGACATAAACTTGTTAGAATACAGTCTGTATGCGGATTATCTTTGGAATCCAAGTATCCTATTTCAGTGTTGCTCAAACCTAGGTTAAAAATACAGAGACTAAGGTAAAAAATAATCTTAAACCATTGAGTTTCAGATCACTTCCCCACAGCTTTATGGCAATGCATATTGCATTGAATTTTCATTATGAAGTTGGTTTAGTAGGAGCAATATTCACTAGGTTCAAAGATTGAAGAATAGAAGTATGTGCAACCTAGAGGGCAAGAGGAAGAAACCCTGGTAGAGACCCTTCCTGACCATTTCACAGTTGTAGCGATGCTGCAGCATTCACAAATACATAAAGAATGTTTTTAGTACTGCTGCCCGTATGAGAAAGGACTGGTGTCTTTTATAGGCAGGCATGACAGTGCATTCTGGGGAGTGTGTACAGGGTGTGATTCTTTCATCTGGACCCCTGTGTATTATTCATTCAAGGAAATATTGTTTTTCATCTTGTAACAGGCTCCTTAACTTTGATTCTAACCTATCCTGGCACCAGGTGATTACTGGGCTTAGTCTTAATTCTTAATCAAGCCTGTCGCTACCAGGAGAGAAGGGAGGCTTGATGCAGTAATTCATACCTTTAGACTGAGGCTGAATGAATAGCTTTGCCAAGTACATTTTGTTTCAGGTACATGAAGGTGCCATAGAAAATATCAGATTGCCCTAATCATGGACTGTGGGGCTTTTGAACTGCTCCATACACAAAACTTCTATTGACTTATCCGGAGGCTTTTCTTTCACATTACTTAAAATGCTAGACATTTTCCCAGATTAGGCATTTATTCTTTCCTTTTAAATATTATTCCTAAATCCCCTTTTTAGGATAAAGCTCTTCTGTACCTACATACCTTGGCCCATAAGAAATTAACTGAACTGGTGCCTATTTAACTTTGGGATGAATTTGGGTTTTTTTTACAATTAATCCATATTTCAGATGATTCCCTTACATGCACATTAACAAGTACTTCCAGAGGAAAAAAAAAGCCAGGAAACCCCATAAGCAACCCTACCTTTGATTTCCAGTTGTCCCCAAGTCTCTGGACATGATTTGTCTAATCCAATTGAAATCAGTCTAATTATAGCATCATCTCTTTTTCTTATATTGCATTGGCTCAGACCTTGTAGTATATCAACTCTTTGCAGGAGAGACATTGTTTGTTCAGCACACAAATCTGCCTTTGGTCACATAAGGCCACATAAAGCTTTGTACTTGTGTATCCACAAGCAAATCTCTAGTTTAATTCTGATGCCCCATTTTCAGTTCAGTTTGAGTCCAGCACTAACAAACCATAGACATGTTTAGATTAATTGTTCTCTTCCATGTCTTTGGGCAGATGAGTGAAGCTGTAAAAGTTGTGAAGTTTTTCAAACCAAGCAAAAGAGTCACCATGATCCCCTTAGTGGGAATGAGAGGTTGAAAGATCATGGGTATGTTTAAGATGGAAGGAACAGATCACAGGTTTTTGGTGCTGTTTTATTTTGATCAGCAGAGAACTGAGACAACAGAAAAAATAACTTCTTGTAGGAACTATAAGAATTCCTATATAGAGCAACTTTAAATCACCTTAGATAGTTTAGTATGATAAATGGAAGATCTTAAATAGGAAGCTTTGGACAGATTAAATAGGTCTGAACAGGGTTTGGGATGTAATATATTTGAGGAAAGATTGAAAAATAAGATACTTGTGATTCCCACTTGTGTGTTTAGGTAGGGCCTGGCTTTTGTAGTGAGCTGTTCAACTGTATTTAAGAACACTTTAAAAGGAACTTGTCTTTCAGGTGATCCTAACACACCCGTAAACTACAACCTTCAACAGGGGCAGATTGCTTAGGTGGCTGACTCATTAATGTTGGAACGATTGAAAGGTTCATGCAAAGTCTATTTTGCATTTCTCCCCTTGAGCTCCTTGTTCTATACTGCTTTAAATTGGAGATTGTCATTAAACATCCCTGTCTTTTGGGGATGTTAATTGGGCCTGGTTTAGTGTTGTGTTGAACCATCATTCCTGGTTCTCTGTCCCTGAAGTTTCCTTTTCTTTATTTTCTTTGGTATACTTTTAAGTCATATCCCTTGAGTTAGCAACAGAAGGAATATAACAGAATAGTATACAAAAGAATACTAATAAAGCACTTACAATTATAGGCATAGTGGACAATGGCCACTCATGCATCCCAAAAGGGTCCCTTATCTTTTGTGGATCATTTATGTATGAAGTCTAAGAATACTCACCACGAACTGTAGTACCACTCAGTGAAAAATTAATTTACTACACACTGAACCACTTTTGATGATAAAGCCTCATAACTAAAAACTCAGTAAGAGAAAGCACCTACCTTATTAAACAACTGAGGGACCAATCCCAAAGTGTTTACTCAGCTAAAACTCTAAAGTCAAAGAGTTCTCTCTGTACCAAGTATTTTAGGGTTAACAGTAAAATCCAGCCCATCTGTTTAGAAGCCAATGTATCTCCACAGTCTCACACTGGCTTCAAAATAAGGACTTTGAAGGTCACTGCACAGGAAGGAAATCCGCTTTCCAGTTCAGCTCCCACTGAAACCAATCAAATTCTTTCCACTGTTTAAGCTGGGAGTTGGACTTTGGTACTGAATATATAAACCCAATGTGTACCTGTCTGAAAAAAAGGGCTTGGAATTCTTGTTCTCATCTCTCCTCTCCAGTCTTCAGAGCACCACTGGATTTCTTTTTAACTTGACTTAGAAAATATTGTAAATTTAAAATTGAATTTAAAATCAAAGAACAACCAAAAGAGGCATTTATTATACTCTTAATTTAGTGGTGATGTTTTAATCCACAGAGAAGCCAAAAAAAGTTGAAGGTGCCTAATTATAAAATAAAATTTTGCTGTTTAAATATTTAGTACAGAACATAAAAAGTAGGAATCACATCATTAAAAATAGTTTAAAAGATCTACAGTTTTTAAAAGTGATATTGGACTTGTTAAAAAGTGAGCTTTCAGGAAGCTCATTTTCTTCACCAGCTCATGGAAAAAGTGAAACCAAAAGCAAATAAAATACTGTGCCCATTGATGAAAATTGTGCAATTAAATTCAGAGATTCAGAGATCAAAAGAAAAGTGCACTGGAAGATGTGATAATGAAGTAAGATGTGGACTGGGTTTACTTTTCAATAGCTCTGTCTGCAGTGGAGGACTCTATCAGAAAGAAAAGAGAAGAGCGAGAACAAAGGAAAAGTCAATAGTAAATGAATTACTCTGCAGCCTCATTAAGCATTTTCTGATTAAAATGTGATTTTTAAGGTAAGGAAAGATGCTATGTTTTATTAGCAGCAGTGACCTACATGATGAGGTCAGTGCAGAAACTGGTTCCCCAGCATGCCAGTTTGCTCATCTGCAGAAAACTCACGAACATAATAACTAGTTCAAAACACATTGTGCAAAAATGACCATGCTGTTGGAGATGTATATGGCGTCTCTTGCCACAGAAAAGATTTCCAGTATTTTACTCCATTTTCTCAGCACTGCCTCAGTACTCCCTGCCTACAGATGTTCAAATCTAAGTGCAAGAATGGAGACACAGAACTTCTGAAAGTGAGTAGGAGGCAAATCTGACTCATACAAATTCAGGCTCAGAACCAGCATACAGAAGTAAGTATCTTGTCTTTGCTAAGGGATAACATGAGAAAGTGAATGATCTGGTAATAGTTGTGCTAAGGCACAGGATGAATGTCTTCTTCTGCCTATTTTCACGGCTGCTGGTTGAAAAAGTAGTGATATAGAATGATCTTGTACAAGGCACAGAGCACCTCTGCTGTCCCTTCCTATCACACCATTGAGGCAGAATCAGAGACAAGCATGTAATCCATAAAGTGGAACAGTTGCATTGGCAGAGCCAATTTCTTTTACTATCAGAATTGAAACAAACCTCTCGATACCAGAAATGTACCTGTACCAACTTCAATGTGGGTGCAAAATCAATCTCACAACCCTGGGGATGTGCCAGGAGCAACAAGGCATTGAAGAACTTACTGGAGCTCATTTCTTGGCGCTCATCACTATCACTATCCACCCAGGGGGACTGACCCTGTTTTCGGGTGTCCTGGCTCTCAAGCAGGGGCTGGCTGTTGGAGAGATGGATGAGATGTCTGAGTTAAGGCTCTATGTGCTTTCCAAGCCTTCTTATCACAGAGATGCCTGGGGGGTTTTTTTGGAAATGGACTGCTGCTAATATTTCTTTCTTAGGGTATCAGAGGCTCTCCTTGGAGATGTCTTGGTTAAGACAGATATCTCAGATTGGGTTGAATGTAGCAGAGCCCATCATGGATCGCAATCTTTTATTGCAAAGAATCACCTGATGGCAGCCTCTCAAATCCTCTGGCTTGCATCTGCACTGTGAACTTATCATATACAGGCAATTTGTTCCTGTTGCCATGGAGGTGTAATTGGATAGCTCCCACTTCCCAAATGCTAAGGAGATCCAAAACATCCATCCTGCCCCAGAGAAGAACCTTGTTTATAAGCCTGCTTGTTCGGTAGACATGCCGGCTATCTGGCAACCGTGTGCTGGACACAAGACAGGATTTCAGTCCAGGTTGTGTCCAGAGTACTTGGTGAGTGGAAGTAGGGCGGAGAGTTTCTGTCACTCAGAGAGGTGGCGTCACACCACTGACAAACATTCTGTCACTAGTGATGCACACACGGTTTTGCCACCAACATGAGAGGCTCTAGCAGCAGAACCCCGGAGTGCAGACCAGATCTGGATTTTAACTTCTGGGGAGCTTAGAGATGAGCTTTCCAGCTGGATCGTCTGCCTACCATGGGTCAAATCGATGTTTACACTGACTGGTTTTCTGTGTTTGGCAAATGGAAAAACAAATTACCAAGCAAAACTAAAGACTAGCTACAATGGAAAACTAGGAAGCTTTGTATACATACCAAAGATGGGACTACTCTGCTGCGAAGAGCAAATTCTCACTTGATCTACAAATGGCAGTGCCCACTTTGTATCAGCTCACAGGTTAGAAGAGTCCTCTGTAAAGGGGCTGCTGGAAAATAAGGCTGAAACTCAGGTTGTGAGACTTCTCCTACTGCAGTCACTGGGAGTTTTGCACTGTTTTCAACAAGGTCGGGAATCCCCTCCCCACCGCCCAGCATTTAAAAGCTAGTCTTTAGTATTTATGTTCTACTCTGTTAATTTGAAAATATTGTACCTGTGGTAAAATGCTTAAGTTTGGTCTGTCTTAGAAAACTTTAGTCAGATTAAAATTGCTTCAGTCACACAAGTGCAAATCTGTAGCACAGATGTGTTTCAACCAGATTACTTTGCATTTAAACTGGTCTTGTTTATACATGTTAACCCTAGTGAATTTTAATACAAACAAGCCCTCAGAGTATAAAGATAGGAATCAAGGCAAATACTTTATTTCCCAGATCATGACATGCCACTTTGTTTAGAGGGTATTTGCAAACCTTAGACAGAGGTGACTTATTAGAACTTCTACCTTTTGGCCTATTAATGGTCTTTTTTTTAAAACGCTTTATAAAAAGTGGCAGTAGCTTCCTCAATGACAGGATGCATGAGTACTATAGCCACCAAGCAACGGTAGGTCTCCTTCAGATCTTCCCAATAAGATGCTGGAGACTCTTTCCACCCCCACTTCTTTAATAGTAATAGATCCTTTCTTTAATTTGCACTGATGCATTTAGAATGTAAGTTTCCAAGACAAGGCACATGGGAGGCATTTAAAGTAGATTTTTTGAAAAGGCAAAGAACAAAGGGCATGTCAGGTTCCATTTTGATTTGCATGACAAATCCACCATGCAGTGTTCTGGTGGGTCGGGCTGAGCTTGCCTGCCACGCACTGTGTTTGTTACTTTGGTTTGAACACTTTTGACAGTCCGTAATTTTAATTGTTCTAAGGATCATTTGGTTGGGGTGGGGGTGCTTTTCTTTTTACACTTGGTCTGTTTATGGGAAATGGGAAAGCTTGTTCAGAATTTTTGTTGCAGCGTTTATGTGCAAATAGGTAAGGTCACCAACCAGTTCGCTTCAGCATTTTAAATCTCACTATTACTAACTGTCTGTGTATTTTCAGCAAGGAAATGTTAGGCCCCAAAATGACAAACCTTGGGGTTCTATTGTCTTGGTGCAAACCATTCTCTCTTTTTTTGAGTCCCACGGGGATGGGTCATACAGGGAGAAACGAATTTGCGCTTTGCCTGTATGTGCCTATCAGATGATATTGTGGTGCTCTGACAAGTTCTAACAAGGGATTTAATGGCCCAAGGGGCATTCTTGGCCACATATTGTTACTCTTATGTGGCTAGCATATGAATAACTTTTGCACATGTCAAAGACTGGTTGGTGGACATGTGCATTTTATAAGTCCCATTGGAGGTACTCTTAAAGGTAGAAGCTGCTTTTAACTCTTGAGACATACACATTTTTGTTGTTACGGGCCCTCCCTGCCTGCGTGCATCTGAAAAACATAGATGAATATCACTTAATAAGTATTGGAAGGATTATGGCACATGCCAGAACTAAAATCAAAACTGAAGAATGCCAGTCTTCCAAACCCATTGTTAGACATCTGTGCTCCTCGTTAAAAACAACGACATCGTCAAGTTGTAAAAGAGAAACCTGAGGGCTGTATCGTTTGAAAAAAAAACCCCAAAACCCATAGGAATCAAAATGCTGTTTAAATACTCATGCATATTTGCTTCTGTCAACAAATAATTCATAACTTATGTGTTGGCATTTTTCTAACATTCACATAATTGACTGCTGAAGTTCTTAACTTAGTTTTTAAAACAAAAACCAAATGTGGAACTACACAAAATGTTTTCAGGGGGGTAGGATGGTCAGTCTGGTTTCAGAGTGATTGTTGTCATTTGCATCTCTGCTTCATGATTTTCAGTTTCAACAAATGGTAAGCTCCAGGTTTTGAGAAACAGGAGTCAGGGGGCCAATAGTAAAATGTTCATAAGGTGAGAACAACTCAACTACATGTTAAACTTTGAACTCCTACATTTTATGTAGGGCTGTTCTTTATTACATGCTGTTGTCTGTCTACATTGTAACAGATATACCAGTACTCTAAATACAAATAGTTTTTTATATTGTAAAGCTAGGATATTGTTTGCACAGCAAAACAAAAAGATGCTGAAGAAAAGTAATATAGTAAATGTAATCACTTATCGGTTTAGATTTTCAATTCAAGTACTAACACAAGACCGTTTTTAGGCTGAATAGTCCTCCTGAAGTAAGTATGATTCCACAGAAGTAAGTAGGCTTGCCAGGGTTAATTGACCACGTATCTATCAAGCTTAAAAGTAATTATTTGACAAAAGTGAATAGATTCTCATAACTGCACTTTATGAAAAGTAAGTATTACTCTCCAGAGATAAAGATCAAGGACCTGTTTTACTGAGCTGCTGAAATCTGAAAGCCACGGAAGTTGCAGGTACTCACACCCTTTAAAAGAGGCTTTAAGTGATTTCCTCAAGGCTACATTAGTAAAGCCAGGATTAGGGCAGCTACAAAACACAGGGGTTTGTGGCTTTCTTCCCCATTATCAAATCACACCTGTCTGAGGCACTTTCCTCTTTGATTTTTGTTGTTTGAAATGAAAGGTGCATTTTCCGTTCTTGCTTGTCAGTTAGATGGACAAGGCCCCCTGACTCCTCCACACCAGGAATAATTTGACCTGCATCATTTTCCCTTGCTATTGCAAAACTCTGAATCAAGGCAGAGAACCGTTTCCCTATGCCTACCAATAAGCTAGGGCCCTATTCTCTCTCTGGTTAGGGCTCTTTAAGCTGCAAAAACAGGGCAGTCTCCTGCATGAAGCCCACCAGCCCTAGCAGAGCACCTATGTCACTTACCCGTGTCACTTCTAGCACAGAAGTGTGTCAGAATCATACGTAGGAGTAGGGCTCTGGAGAGGGTGAGCACCTGGAATTTGGGAGGCACAAAGGTGAGGAAACGTGCACGGCACAGGACTGAATCAGTCTTGCAGTGTTTCATGCTTTTGTTCCTCCTGCTGACATCAGAGTTGCTGGTTCACAAACAAGGAAGTAAAAGCAGGCGGCAGTGGCACTGGGCTCAATGCCCAGTTGCCAATCTAGCGCACAAAGATTGTGACCACCCAGGCTGCAGGCATTCATCTGGGAGGCTGCAGTCAGCGGACAATTTCCTTTTGCTGGAATTACTTTAAGGGAGAATTTACTTTTAAAGCATCTGTTTATTGGAAAAGACTTATCCATATGTTTCTCAGTCAGAGTACAAAGTATCTGGGGACATATGGCCTTATGTCAGCTGCAACACCCAGGGTTCTGTAGGGTGCCACATAGCATTAGCATTGTTAGGTGTGCAAACATAATTCACAAGATATATGTATATATATATAGTGTGTGTATATATATATATATATCTGTACAGGCTACATTAGTAAAGCCAGGATTTCAGGCTGTGCAGGTGAGACAGAGCAGGGAAAAGGGGTGGGGGGTGTAGCACTACACATCAAAGAGCAGTACATGTCCTCAATGATCAGGATGGGGTCAGAGGAGGGGCAAAATGAGGCTCTCTGGGTAAGAATGCAAGGGGAGTCAGGGGAAAAGGGATTTGATAGTGGGCATCTACTACAGACCGCCTCACCAGGGGGACGAGCTGGACAGGGAATTCTCAGGTCAGCTCTGGGAGGCTGTAAAGTCAAGGGATGTGGTTGTCATGGGTGACCTAAACTACCCAGACATCTGGGAGGAGCAGTCAGCCAGGTCCAAGCACTCACACAGGTTCCTAGCTGGGATACAGGACCTCCACCTAACCCAGGGGGTGTATAGTCCCACCAGGGGAAATGCCTTGCTGGACTTAGTCCTTGCCACAGGCGACGACCTGGTGAGGGGTTTGCAGGTACTCAACCACCTGGGCGATAGCGATCATCGCCTACTGGAATTTACTATCCAGCGCAGGGTGGTGAAAGCAAGCAGCAAGGCAGAGGTCCTCAACTTCAGAAGGGCTGACTTCCATAAGCTAAGGTTAGCAGAAGAGGCATTGGGGTCTCAGAGCTTCAATGAGATGGGAGTCCAAGACAGGTGGTTGTTCCTCAAAGAGATGATCCTCCGAGCTCAAAGAAAGTCAGTCCCAATGTGCATCAAGGGGGGCAGGAGTGCTAAGAAGCCCCCATGGCTCAAAGGCATCCAGGGATGCCTGAAGGCAAAAAAAGGAGGCGTACAAACAGTGGAAGCAAGGGGCAAAGGAAGATTACACTTCCATTCCTCGGGACTGCAGGGAGGCTGTTAGGAAGGCCAAGGCAGAGATGGAGCTAGGGCTAGCAACCAGAATTAAGGATAATAAAAAGTCCTTTTTCAAATACATAGGAGGTAAGAAGGAGGCACCAGGTAACGTGGGGCCCCTACAGGATAGGCTTGGCAATCTGGTGATTGTGGCAAATGAAAAAGCTGACTTCTTTAATTAATTCTTTGCCTCCATATTCCTGGACAGGAACTGGGACATCTCCCCCACTAGAACTGCCAATGGACCCAGGGGAGGCACCACCATGCCTAGGGTCAGGGACGACCTAGTTAGGGAACTTTTGGAGGGGCTGGATGCGTTTAGATCAGTAGGTCCAGATGCTCTTTACCCAAGGGTGCTGAGGGAATTAGCGGGGGTCATAGCAGGGCCCCTGGCGTGGCTCTATGAGTGCTTGTGAGGCACTGACCAGGTACCAGAAGATTGGAAAAGGGCCAATGTCCCCATTTACAAGAAGGGGAGAAAAGAGGACCCTGGTAATTATACGCCAGTCGGTCTTATCTCAGTCCTCGGGAAAATCATCAAGGAGCACATCTGCAAGGGCCCAGCAGGGGAGGTAATGCTCAGGGGCAACCAACATGGGTTCACTGAGGGCAGGTCCTGCCTGACTAACCTGGTTTCTTTTTATGATCAGGTCACAAAGTCCTTGAACAAGGGTGTCAGGATGGATGTTGTCTTCTCAGACTTTAAGAAGGCCTTTGACATGGTATCCCACCACATTCTCTTAAAAAAACTTGGTGACTGTGGCATTGATGCCTACACAGTCAGAAGGGTGGCAAATTGGCTTGATGGTCGCACCCAGAGAGTGGTGGTGGATGGGTCATTTTCTACCTGGAGGGACATGGGTGGTGAGGTCCCCCAGGGCTTGGTCCTAGGGCCTGTACTGTCCAACATCTTCATCAGTGACCTGGACGTGGGTGTGGAAAGCACGCTGTCCAGGTTCGTTGATGACACCGAGTTGTGGGGCAAGGTGGGCACGCTGGAGGGGAGGGACAAAATCCAACTAGATCTAGACGGGTTACAGAGGCGGGCAGATGAGAACAGGATGGAATGTAACACAGACAAGTGCAAAGTGCTGCATCTAGGAAGAAGGAACCAGCAACCAACCTGTAGGCTGGGGAACACCCTTCTTATCAACACGTGGCAGAAAGGGATCTTGGAGTCATTGCTGACTCCAGGATGAACATGGGCCACCAATGCGAGGAAGCAGTCAGTAAAGCTGTTGCATCACAAACAGGTCCAAGGAGGTGATCCTTCTCTTCCATGCGGCGCTGGTCAGGCCGCAGTTGGAGTACTGCATCCAGTTCTGGGCACTGTACTTCAAGAGGGATGTGGCCAACACGGAGAGGGTCCAGAGGAGGTCACTCACATGGTCAAGGGGCAGCAGGTCAGGCCCTATGAAGAGAGGCTAAAGGGCCTGAACCTGTTCAGCCTTCAAAAGAGAAGACTGAGAGGGGACCTGGTGGCTGTTTACAAACTCACCAAGGGGGACCAGTGGGAATTGGGGGAGGATCTGTTCCCCCAGGCACCACCCGGAGTTACTAGGAATAACGGCCACAACTTTTTAGAAAGAAGGTTCAGGCTGGACATGAGGAGTCATTACTTTACAGTTAGGGCTGCCAGGCTCTGGACTGGGCTCCCAAGTGAGGTGGTACTTTCCTCCAACCTTGGGGGTCTTCAAGAGGAGGCTGGACAGGTATCTGGCTGGGGTGATACGACCCTGGCACCCGTTCCTGCCAGGTGTAGGGGGTCAGACCTGATGATCTGTTTAGGGCCCTTCCGACCCTAAGTACTATTATACTATACCTATGATATTAACTCTGAGATTTCAGATATGAATCCAGTGTCGAATACATCCAGACTTGTTGTGGTCTTGAGTTCTTTTCAACAGAAGAATTGGTCTATTATTATTTTGTATTCAGAAAATGAATGAAAACTAAGAGCTGGCATTTTCCAAGGGGTGATTTGAGCCTAAAAGGGCCGAGAGCCACTGCCCTACATACATTGTCTGCGACATGCTGGGTAGCTTTAGGGAGGTCAGCTCAGTGCTGTGCGCCTCAGTTTTTCCATTTGTAGGACATAGAGATGAATGAAGTCTCTCAGATCCACTCCACTTTGCCAATCGCTTTTACTTTTAGATAGAAACCCCCCCTGGGTTAAGCTGGGGGTGGGCAAAATGCAGCCCGGGGGCCAGATGCAGCCTGCCAGGCCATTGTTATCAGTCTGTGGTGCCCCTAAAAAATTTAGAAAATTAATATTAATCTGCCCTGGGCTGCCTGTCATGTGGCCCTTGATGGCTTGCCAAAACTCAGTAAGCGACCCTCCGCCCAAAATAATTGCCCGCCCTTGGGTTAAGCTGTGATCGCCCTGTCTGCCCCGAGTAGGAGGCAACAGAGCTGGATACTGCCAAAATAGCAGCCTGGGAGCTGAACTGCAATTCCTCTGGAATGGAGAAGCTTTCTGTGAAGCGGTTCACTCCTTCCCTCTACTCTGGCTGGCAACTACGGGAGGTCCCCTTGCGTGGGTGGATCTAGGACGTTGAAAAAGGGCATGCAGATGGGCTGGTGCATCATCATCTACAACACAACAGATTCTTCACCAGTTAAGAAGAAACTCGAAGCCTAACTAACAACAAGCTAGAGGCCAAGGGGCATAGTATTCAATTTAAGATCCAAGAAGCAGCAAATATGAGCTCCTTGGAACGTGCATTCACATTCAAAAACGCAACAAACCAGGCCAAAAACAATCCGATGACGTGGCTTATTTAGTCCTCTGGTTACCAGAAGCAAACGTACCGGGCGGCGCCTCCAAACGCTCCCCTGGAAGCGAGCTCCGCGCCCGAGCGGACGTCCACCTCTCCCCACACCCAAGGCCGCGCTGCGCGTTTTGGCTCGTGCTAAAAAGCCGCCCGCAGGGCCGCGACGTGGGAGCGCGTCCAGAGGTGCAGCTCCGAGCAGACTCGCCGGAGAAAGAAGCACCTGCTTAACACAAAGGAGGAGAGAAGGCTTTTACACCTGTGGGAGAAGGGCTGGGACGGATCGCGAGGGGCCCCACAGCCCGTGGGCAAGCAAGGCAGGGCTCAAAGGAGGGGGGCTCCGTACCCCCTTGCTGGAAGGGGCCATCCTTCATTTGCCACCCCGGCTTGCTCAGCCGCCTACTTCCAGGCCCGGGGCCGCGTGGGGAAAGCAGAGACGGGCACACCGCTCCGGAGCCGGCGCCGGTCCAGGCCTCGGAGTGCGGCCCCGCCCCGGAAGGGGGCGTGGCTGCGCTACCCGGAAGTGGCGCGCGGACCTCGTGGGCCGTTGCAGTCATGGCGGAGCGCATCGAGCAGC
Organism: Crocodylus siamensis; assembly: GCF_052110815.1. Classification (NCBI taxonomy): domain Eukaryota; kingdom Metazoa; phylum Chordata; order Crocodylia; family Crocodylidae; genus Crocodylus; species Crocodylus siamensis. The sequence goes on along the minus strand of NC_143402.1, from coordinate 72,863,428 downwards.
GTCTGGAGGAGCGCATCCCCGAGCTGGAGCAGCTGGAGCGGGTCGGGCTCTTCACCCGCCCCGAGATCAAGTGAGGGCGGCCGGGAAGGGCCAGGAGATGGAGGCGGAGCTGGGCAGGGCGGGGAGGAGGCAGAGATCAGCCCTGGCCCAGGCTGCTGGGAGAGTGGGGGCAGGCTGGAGCTCAGGGGTGGGTGTTTTCCTCCGGACTCGGTGCAAAAGGGGAAAAAATCTGTTAGGTGCTGCGGCCGGGTTGGCCCCCAGGCTGGGCAGGGAGAGGGTCTTCCCTGGTGGGTGGGGGAGAGCTGCCTCTCGCCTCTTCTGAGCCTGTCAGAAGAGCGAGGTGCTCTGGAGCCAGCCCGAGCCCTAGCGGGTCTGCGCGGAAGTGGCGCTGGGATGGCAGACGGGCCAGCTGGTGGCACGCTGCTTCCTTTGTTTGCTGTCGGAGGTTGTTTGTCTCTACCCCCTTGGGATAAAGGAGCAAAATGAAACTCAGATCCTATGCCGCGGTAAGCTGCTGTGCTCTTTAGTGCTGTGGCTTGTCAGGTAGGCATCTGGCTGAGGTCATCTGACCCCAATGCTTTCCTGCCTAGGCAGGGGGTTGGACTCCATGATCTGTTGAGAACCCCCTAGCATCTATGAGTTGTCAGGGACGCGCGAGAGGATGTCTGGGAGCTGATAACGTATGTCTCTTCAGGGCTGTCATTAAGAAAGCCTCGGCTCTAGAATACAAAATACAGAGGAGAGCCCTTCACAAGGAAGACTTCATTGATTATATTCAGGTGGGTTCGACTGTTTCTGGCAGAACATGTTAGCGTGCATTTTTGACCTCGCTGCTGCACTCTAGTCCTTGCTCTGATAGTACTGTTCATGCGGATGAGGTGCTTCAGTAACAATAATGCTACATCAGGAGGCCTGTTCTAGGGGTAGAGTGCAGGTCTGGAAACCTGGCTTTCACAATTTTGCCAGTGACCTCAGGCAAGTCACCTCATTTTGGTGTGCTTCAGGTTCTGTCTTGATATTAAGGCTTAAAATGCCCTCCAAGAGGCTCTGTAGAAAATCCATGTTAGTCAGTGTAATCATTTTTGTGCTGTTTAAAATGTGAATTGAGCTCTAGGATTCCAGGGGGTGGGTCTGCTATGAGTTGATTAAGAGTCTAAAATTTCACAGTTGAATATAAGAAATCCAGCATAATTGCCATCAGCCTTGGGTCATGTGGCTACCTAAACATGTGTGGCACTTACTTGGTAGCTATGCCATTTTAGATACAACTTGTGTTCATCTCCTGGCAATTAAAAAAAAATAGTAAGAATTAAAAAAAAAAAAAAATCTGTATGCTTCCTCGGTTACTTTTGAACGTCTTTTCTTCCTTTTCCCTAGTATGAAATTAATTTATTGGAACTTATCAAGAAAAGAAGATCGGTAAGTTGATCAACCACAATATGAAATAGAGTCATAGAAAGGAGAACTAGAAGGGACCTGTAAAATCATCAAGTCTGGTCCTCTGCCATGGGCAGGAGGTAATGGGCTCAAACGAGCTCAATAGGTTGCTTGTCCAGCCTCCTCCTGAACACTGCCAGGGATGGTGACTGCCATAAATAGTTAAAATAGTTTAACTTCATTGCACTGTCAAGATTTAATTTATCATTCTTTTTTTTCCCCTCTTAGCGCATTGGATATTCATTTAAGAAAGATGAAATAGAGTACTCTATTGTGCAGAGAATACAAGGCCTCTTCAAGCGTGCCACAGGAAAGTGGAAGGTAAGTGCGGTGTCTTTTCTAGGGCCTGACAATCCAGAGCGGCAGGTCTCAACCTTTTTGGGCTTGAGGCACCCCTCAGTAGATTTGAGGCACCCCCTGGAAAATGTCAGTTTTTAGTTTTCACTCTTTTTGACTATAGAACAAGAATAGAGCAATTCTTCTGTTGCAAATAACTCAGAAAGATCACAAGTCAGAGGCCAGAGTGTTTTTTGTTTTTTTTTTTTAAACTGGGTTTATCTTGTGAAGCATATTTGCACAGTCTAAGCATTGTGTGGCACCCTGCAATACCCTTAAAAGGATCTCAAGATGCCTCCAGGGAATTTCTTGATGCACTTACAATGCAGAAGGCACAGATAGTTATGAGGCAGTCTTACTACAGTGTTGATTAATCCCCTTTGCTTTCCCAATAGGAGGATGTCCAGCTGTGGTTGTCACATGTTGCTTTCTGCAAGAAGTGGGTGAGTCTGCAAGATGTCAATTTTTTTTTTCATTTAAAATGTTCATTAGATGAACCACCAGTTATATTTTATGTTACAAGACAGGATCAAATTCTTTTCAGACTCGAGTTGGAATAACTCTACTGAAATTACTGGAGGTATTTAGACTTTTCACTGACAAGTGAAAGCAGGATTTGGCTCAGAATTTCTCTTCTCACTTCAATGCTATTTTGTTGCTCACATTGTAATTTACAGCACTGCCTACATCAAGGCAGAGGTAGCACTTGCCATCACATATACGATTTGGAACATCTTGCTGCTGAAGGAGTGGTTTGGCATCTTTGAGGGAAGCAGCTGTTGTTTGACTGCTTCTAGTTAACTTCCAGAATGGGGGAGCCAACCTATGAATTATGAATCTGTGAGAACCTCGAGCAGTTCACACACTGCTTGTGCTTAAGATTTTGGCAACTTTACACTGTACAAACTTCTTGTTTTGTCAGTATTGACCTGCGATATTCATGCTCTGTCAGCCTTTGACTTCTCTAGCACAGGTGGATGGTGGCTTTGTCACACTGTGTGTGACCACCAAAGCACTTGTCCTCCTTGCCTGATTTTCAGACGGCATGTTTGTGGCCAAAAACACAATGAGGATGAGTTCATTGGGTGCTCTGTTATCCAGTAAACTGAGTCAAAGATATCTAATGCATTTCTTGTCTTGGATACAGTGATGTAGCATTTCAAAGCTAGTTATTCGGGACCATCAGAGTAGAATAGATTTCCCTTGTATTCTGAAAAAAAATCTTCTCTTCCATGCTGAACAAATCTTATCCCCAAAAGGCAGCCTTTCTGTCAAGAGGGAAATTACTACAAACAGTGGCATTTATGTAAAATGCCTTCTTCACAGCTGTAGTCTATTAGCAGCCTTCCGTACTGAATCATTTTTTCTCTTCATTGTTCAGTTCAACACAAGGTTTACAATGGGTAAGCCTTGGTGATACGGTTGCTGTAAATGGGTAAATCAATGGGTAAATCAGTTCTTTTGTCTTTTTTACAGAATATGAAATTTCAGCTTAGCAAGGTTTTCTCTGCTATGTTAGCCATTCATCCAAACAAGCCAGGTACAGTAAAATTTTTTTTTAGCATCACATGTTTAAATGATTAAACCTAGTTCATTTAGAAGACCAAAAAGGATAGGTTATCCCCAAAACTTAGTGTTGATCCAAGTTACTGCTTTTTGAGATGCCAGTTCTGTCTGTTAGATGTATAGCTTTTGTCTTCCATTTCCTACCTTGTTAATCCCGTGGAGGGATGGTTGCTACTTATAGATCTAAAAGCTGAGCTATATAGCGATTCTCACAGCCTGAAGGACCTTCCCTAGAGGGGAGCAGGAAATAAAAACTGTTTCCAAGGTAGAACATTTTAAATGAACCAAGTCCCTTTGTCTCAGTTTTAAAACCTAACTAGATTGAATGCCCTTGATCTGGTCTGATCTCCAATGCTACATAAATCCTGGGGCTGCCTAGTGATTGGTCAGGAGACTCTGGAGACTCTGGGAATCACGCATGCTACAGGCACAAATCCCAAAGTCACGGCCAAACGTTTGACGACTAGCCAGAAACCCAGTGCATGCAAACACTTCATTCTGGGCATCGTTGCTGCTGGGATGACACACAAGAATATTAAAATAAACCCACACAAACATACACAGACACACCCCGTTGGGAGTGCCTTCCAAAATTGTTCCTCTTCGTCACTCATTCACTGTCCAGGGATTGAAACAAACTAATGTGAGTTTTCTGTTGTAGCACTGTGGATTATGGCTGCAAAATGGGAAATGGAGGAACGTCTGTCATCAGAAAGTGCCCGGCACTTGTTCCTTCGTGCATTGCGCTTCCATCCAGAATGTCCAAAACTCTATCAGGAAGTGAGTTAGTGGTTTTTCTGCATGTAGTTACATTTTCTTGGAGTGGTCTTGCAAAAATTAGTTGTCAATCATTGCAGCAGATGTGGGAAGTGGCTTAACAAAATAAATAGAAAACCAGTAATAGTTTGAGACAAGACTGTGTATACATGCACTGCTTAATAGCATTCTGAATTCTGTGTTAAGTGTGTCAGAAATTCTTATTAAACCTTTCTCAAGATACTGCAATTTCTACAAGGAAAACTCTTATCTGTTGGGGATTACAAGTAAAGTATGCCCGGGGAAGAATTCTTCATGGTCCCTACAGGCAACCAGCCAAAGGTCTTGCTGACCAGACAGGTTCTTTTGCAACCCCATCTTGTGGATGCCAGATACATGATTTCACTTATCCCATACATTGCTTATTGCACCAGTTTTTTTTCTTCTTGAAAGTGAACTTGGAATGGTATAAACCCAAAGCAGCCCATACAATACAAATTGCAACAAGAGCTTCTGGAGTGTGCTTGGAACACATCTGGCAAGGATTTAGCCAAGTGACTCCCACAAAAGTCATTGACTGTTTTGAGTCATGAGATTCCTATTATAGAAGATGCTCTTTATATGATGGAAAAGGGCTGGTTGTGTCCCATCTGATTTCAGCATAGTTAAGCCAGTTAATTCAGTTTAGAGCAGTACGGTATGTTCTCTTGCTAAAGTGCGTGGCTTAGAGTCTGTACACAAAATGGGCAGTTTCCCTACACTCATCAAACAGGAAATAACAGAAGAAATTGCTTTACAAATTTTCTTTTACTGTTCACTTGCTAATGTGTCATCAGAAGAGTGCTGTTGATAGTTGAGTAAATTTTTTTTTTGAGGTTTAATCACACTTTTTTTCTTTTTTTAAATAGCTATTATATTTTCTCTTACTCAAACTGTAGCTCTTTACAGCAGGGCTCTTTGAGCAGAATGGGACTTAGTGAAATTTTGATTTACAGCTCTTCAGACAGGGCTGACTTTGGCAGGTGCTGTCAGATTATGCTGACGTGCGCTGTGCGCTTTAAGTTCACTCTTCCATTTTACTTCCTTGTCTCTTGTAGTATTTCAGAATGGAACTGATGCATGCTGAGAAGCAGAGAAGAGAAAAGAAAGAGTTTGAACAAGCAAAGATGGACTTGGTAAGTGGCCTCATGCATCTGTCTTTAAAGGGACTATTTCTAGGCAAGCGGTGTGTTTTTTAACTTGACGGTTTTAGAAGTATGTGGTACTTCCCTGGGCGTGTTGGTATATTGTTTGAGAGCTGTAGTCTTTGGAGGGTCTTGGTCTTCCGTTCAGTGACACTTCATATTGCTGCGTTTATGCTTTCTGAATGCAGGCTGGGGGCCAGATCCAGTAAGTTTTTAATTTGTTTTCCTTTAGGGAACATGCACATTTTTATATTAGGCCTTTTCCAAGAAAGTAACAGCTTTAATTTTTCAGTTTTGTATTTACTCTGTATTTGTTAAACAACTATCAAATAACTACCAATTTCTGACAAAAAACAATTAAATTGGTTTTCTGTGTTCTGGGGTGGGTATTGCCTTCATGTTAGCTGATCTCTCCAGGTTAGATAGGAAATGTTCATCATCAGTTCTGTGTTTTGTTTTCTTAGTTTGCTGCAGAAAACAGCGGTTCCAGAAGGAAGCTAACTAACTTTCCTTAACATTTTAGGGGGCGTTCAATTATTCTGAGGAGATTCTTCATGGGGAACTGGCTCGAATAATTTACAGGGATGCCATTCAGAAAATCCAGGGTAATTTAATGCTCTCCATCTCGTCTTTTTGGAAAAACTGTTACCTGGTATGTTGCATGGGTAGCCCTGGCTCCAGTGTCAGCATGGGTGCACCATACCCACAAGGCAATGTGCCTATTAATGTGGGTAGCGCTAGATAATAATTCACAGCCATTCTGCAAATAGGGACCTCCTCCACCATACCAACCTTTGGGCTGAAATACCAACTGTTGCCCTTCTCCATCTCATACGCAGAAGAAGAAAGCTGTTAGCATCCTTCCATAAGATCTGACCTAGTGTGTCTGCATAAAAAAAGAAAAATCTCTTCTGTATCTGTTGATGATGCTGACACAAAATATAGAGTTTATTTTATTAAGCCTCTTGCCTCCTTGCATTGTGAATCTGATCTTCCTAGTATGATCCCGATTACAATTATGATAGAAATATCCTGGGACTCAGAAAGACATGAATCAACCTTGTAACCCTCATTCATGCAAGCAGTACTATGTCCTTCCATTAAACTCCTTGTGAGAAAAGGGTTGTTCGGGTCAGAGCCTTGTTGGTTACTGGAGCCAACATCAGGCAGACAGTGAGAGTTAGATAGATAACGTACCTGTCCTACCTTAATGCATGGATAAGAGTGACAGCATTTCAGTGGATAAATATATTCCTTTATATTGCATTTACTTGCTTAGAAAAATAATAATTCCTTTGAAAATCAGTAAGCAAAGTCAAGAAGATACAGAAAGACAGTGCCCTAGGGTGAGGGTCGTGTATTATTTTAACATTTGTCTTTTTCATACCTGGGTTCTCTTGATTTCTAGGTGCTGAGTTTCATCTTTCTCTGCTTTCTATTGCAAAGCTCTTTGATTTTACCCTGGACTTGCAAAAAGAAATTCTTGAGAAGTAAGTTGAGGTTTTTTTGTTTTTGTTTTTAAATGCCAACATTGTTCTCATTTCTGCCTGGATGGTAGTTTGGTGTCCAAGAGCCACTGTAGTGGGAACATGAATATTAAATCCTTCCAAAAATTCCTAAGAAAAACAGCAGTTTTACGGCATGATATTTTGTTTGATGCCTGATCTAAGCAAATTTTCTGGAGAAAGAAGTTGTACCTAAAATGCGAACCCAGCTTCCCGTGAGAACATGCTAACAAAATGTGGATAAAATAGTTATTTTAGGGTTACTGTGACTCTCTTACAACTCTTAATAACTAATACTCATAGGGAATGAATGATTTCCTAGCTCACTTCTTTTCCTTGTTACTTTGTACATAAAGTTTCTCGAAGTTCCTTCCTTCGTTCCTAAAATTGTTAATCAAATCTGAGCCAGCATTGAAGAGAGCTTATAAAGAAACAGGGCAATATTTGATTATCTGCATTTAATGGGAGGATGAACTATTTTATCGGTGAAATTGTTCTTGCTTAGAATTATCCACTTGGAACAAGACAGCCAGTGGCTACCCCCCCACCCATACACCTCTAAAACAATGGTGCTCAGGCTTTTATCATCACAGGCCAGATGAGTGGCATAGGCCAGATTGGGCCCCGCACTACCTCCTCATGGCCCCACATGCATGGACAGGTCCCTGTGCAGCCCCACATCAGCTCTGTGCACCAGGAACGGGCCCCATACCTGCCCTACACGCTGGGATCAGGCTCCACATGCTGAGACTGGACCCTGGGGCCTGGCCTGGCACCACCACCCCACCCCATGTGCTAGGATTGGACCCATGCCAGGCCCCACATACCAGGGCAGTGCCCCATGCACTGTGTTTGGGCCCCATGTTGCCCTGTGTGCCCAGTCTAGTGCACACAGCTTGTGGCTCCTCATGGGCTCAGAGATTTGCAAGTAGGGGAGCAGTGCCACCCTCCCCCCCAACTTTTCAGATCCATGATGAGCCTTGTGGCTGAGTAACACAGCACTGGGGACCGGATCTGGCCCACGTTCCAGTTATTGAGCATCCCTGCTCAAGAACATGCTTGCAGCAAGAGTGCACCCTGTGTATGATGACCTCATGGACTTTGTGTGTTAGATTGCAGGTTGAACATGCGGATGACCCTCTTACATGGGACTACATGGCACGGCAGGAGCTGGAGTTAGTGTCTCTGCCATCTTCACAACATTCATCTAAACAGACAAAAGCATCCGAGGTGGCTCGGAAGGAGGAACGGTGCTGTGCAGTCTTTGATGAAGCTGTGACCTCACTCCCCACTGGTTAGAAACTCTTGATTTTGACATTGGTTTGCTCACTACTTTTGTGCTGTATGGGGTTGCAAGAAATGTGCAGGCAGGGTCCCCAAGCTATCTTCTGTAGGGGTCTGCATCTTAATAGAAAGCAGTTGTCCTGGGGTGCTACCTCTTCTTTGTCAATGGGATACTTTGGACAGGAACCATTTTAAATATTTATGTGCTGTAATTATGGGTGGTCCTGCTCTAGTGTAACTTTTATTTAAAAAGTAGATGATAGTACTTTAGTGTTCAGCCAGTCACTCTGCCCTACCCACAAGACTGGTATATGTACTTGCTGTTGTGGTTTTATTAAATGTATGACTGTCCCTTTGATTTTGCAGAGCCCATGTGGAAATGCTATGTCACTTTTTGCTTGGAGAGGTATAACCGGAAAACCAATAGCGAAGCATTAAGACAGAAGGTAAATTCTTCTTGGACATTCAGAGTAACAAAAGATGCTGTTCTTGCTGACTTCCATTCTCTCTTTCTTATTTCCAAACAAACTTCCATAGATTTCCATCAGGTTGAAGCCGTGCATATCATGCTAGAATGCTCGGAGCTGTGTCTATAATCAAAGATCAGTTTTTCTCCCTATTAGATGCATGTCTTTCAGGGCTTTTTACATCAGTCATCCACTGTTATCTCACTGAAACCTGACATACACAAAAATTTAGAAACCATAGCTCTTGTTGTGTGGGGGGGAAACAGGGAAGACTAAGAGTGACAGGACATCTCCTGCAGACTATCAGTGCTTTGAATTTTGTAAATATCTGTGCACATCTGTCTTTAAAAGAATGGGGTGGGGCCAAAGGGCCATTCTCTTGTCAGCCTTTCTTCAACTGAACCTTAGGGAATGAGGCATCCATCCTCACTTGAGTGGGTTCGGGGCACCTAAATCCACTAGGCTGTTTGGAAAGCCCCAACCCGAAAATGTACAGCTTCTTGTTGGAGTCTCCAGAATGTACAGCAGTAAATTTAATTCTCTTTTTTTTTCTTTATTTCAGAGACTGGAAAGGATGTTGAGTGTGCTCAGCAGAGCCCACGAATCTAACTTGCTGCCAGAGGAGTTGTATAAGCAGTGGGTAAGGAGATATCTATATCTAGATATCTATATCTAGATATCTATATCTAGATAGGCCTGCTCCTGTATTCTGTAGGGACCTGAAGCTTCCACTAAAGGAAATAGGAGCTTTGCATGTTCAGGAATACCAGGTCAGGGCCTTATTTTCTCACATGCTCTGTGTGGACCTGACCTGATCATTAATTTCAATCACTGTTTCAGCTTCAGCTGTTACTGGAGCTCAACCTTTCTGAAAGGGCCACAGAGGTAGCTGCAGCTGCAACCAAACGGTTCAGTCCCTCAGTGGATATGTGGCAAACTAGACTGCAAGTGCTAATTCAGCTGAACAGTGACTGTGTGGCTGAGTGTTTTGAAGAAGCCTTCAAGCAAGTCAAATCTAAGGTTTGTGGCACTTTCAGTAAGCTATGCAAGAAGCCTCTGACTTTTATATTTTATTTTTCCTTTGCTAAATTAGTCTTTAAAGTGAGGGAAATGGGTTCACTGTTAAACGTATCAATGATATTCTAGGTCTACTGGAAGGGATTGAATATAAATCACAACTTGTTAAATTGAAAGCTTTGAAGCCAGTTCTGATGGCCAGCTGGTGTTCTCTTAATTATGCCCTATGCTTTCGTTACCTCAGTAAAAGAGGTCTTTCTTACCCCTAGTATGCTGAGCCTTGGGGTGGGTGGTATGTGAAGCCCTAGATTAGCAGGCTGCACAGTTTCCTGATTGCCCCATTTCAAGTGCTTGGCATACGGATGAGAGACAGCAAGAGAACTGGTGTATTGTTTCTCTTTTCTGGAGACCTGTTTTTGATCGGATCTCTGTATGAGGGTAAGAACAGGATGTGCTCCCCATGTCCAGCATTTTTTTTTTTACCTTTAGGAGGAGCAAATTCATGTGGACCACTTGTAATCTGAGGTTCTTGAGTAGGGGAAAAGGTCATTTTAATTACAGCTTTGTTGGATGGCTGATTTCACAGCAGGTGTGCAGCAGCTGTGGCTGAGAGCTTGGGTGAATGTTGTATTAAACTAATTTTAAAAGTCCCTGGTGATACTGGCATCTGTTGCATTTTCCTGAGATCAAACTGAAGCTTAATTAGCCCTTTGGCTCCTTGCATTTCTTTTCTAGGACAGCCTATCTTTATGGACTCTGTGGGTAGAGTGGAGTGAAGGCGCAAACAGGAAAGAGGACACAGAAGCCCTCTACCAGGTACATGGCTGTACAGGGTTACAACTACATTGTACAGTTCAGGGGCTTGTTCTGAATGAGTTAGCTTGGGTTACCATGAGTCCTGTGTAGCTGCAGTAGCATGGTACTCACCTGGGGCTAATTGGCATTGCTGTGAAGCAAAATATGTAAATTGGTGAGTCAGCGTGCAAACACAACTGTTGTGCTTCTAGTGTTCAGCTGGCTCTGGTATTGCCATATGGTCCTGTATTGTGCCACATAGACATACCCTTCATTTCTTTCCTTGTGTGAAATGGGCTAGGAAGCTAGCTAATATGTCATGGACTGGAAGAGTCCACAGGGAGTGCTAAATGACATTCAACCCTTTTTATTTCCTTCATTTGCCCCCTAGTTTTCAACTGCCTTGCATTCCAACTTTAGGTAGTTTTTTAAAAGGGAATTAAATACCTCAGTGTCTCTGCAAATCAGTTGGATTTAAGCTTTCAAGCACTCAAGTTGCTTCTGAAAATAGGACTTAAACTCTTGTCACTTAGACACTTCATAAGACCCTTTAAAATAGCTCTGATTCTTTGTGGGCTACATTTTTTTGTCCAAGTTTCAGCCAGAGGTTTTAAAATAGATTTTATTGCGCCCAATCTAATGCTTTAAAAAGTTAATGCTAATAGGAGAAGATTCGAGCAAAAAAATTAGGGTTGGGTAATAGAGCAAAAAAAAAAAAATTGTGCTTCTTAATTTGTCTATCTGTTGTGTAAGTTGCTTTGCTTTTCATGGGAACTTAGTTTGTAGAGCACTTTTGAGATCTTTAAAAGTACTATGGAAATGTTCCTTAAACCTACTTTAATAATGGAAGGGAAGAAGTGTAGTTCTATTCTAGACTGAGCAGCTGTATTTGAAAAGTCCTGCATGTTGTTAGTGTTGCTACTCTCCACAGGTTGCATTCTTCTAATACAGGCAGTCCTTGGACTTAAGATGTGGTTTTCAGGAACCAATTGGTGTCATAAGTCGAAATGTCATAACTTGGAACTGATTTTCCCATAGGAACGATGTTATAAATGAGGGATTGAACCAAGGCCTGATAGCTGTTTTTCAATTGTATTGTCCTAAAACATCACCAACGAAAAATGGTGTTGGAACAGCAACTGAATGTCTTGAGTCAGGGAGAAATGTGTAGCGAAGCAAATCAGCACGGGGAGATGGGCAGCACAGCAAACTTGTTCACTGGCATGGCGTTGCGTCGGATCGAGCGTCTTGAGTCAGGAAGTCAGGGAGATGGCACTGTAAAGTCGAAACCAACATTGGAAAGTCGAAATGGGGTGTCCATTTATAAACGTTATAAGTGCTGTTTGTTGTAATTCGAATGTCGTAAAGTCGAGGACTGCCTATACTTGAAAGTGAGGTTCTGATGCTAAAGTAATTGAGAATGCAGACAAGTAACTGAACAAGCTGTGTTTGGTGTAGCTCCCTATAGTTATTTTTTGATTGTAGCAAAGAACATGTGTGTTTAACTTGCAGAGATCCTTACTTATCACTGTGCCAGCTGTCTCTGTAACCATGAAAGAGAAGTACCTTGACTGGGCCTACAGGACTGGCGGGTATAAGAAAGCAAAGAAAGTCTTTACTAGGTAAAAAATAACAATCTGAAACCTGAATGTCCAAAGATAGGTGTATGAAAGATTTAAAGTCTAAAAGCTCTTCATGCTTTTATTCTAGCCTACATGAGAATCGTCCCTTTTCATGTGAGTTCTTCAAGCGGATGATCCAAATAGAAAAAGAGCAAGTAAGTGTTACAAATCAATTTGGAATCTCATTGTGAAGAATGTAAGTTATTCCTGTGGAACTGGATAGGAAGCAGTGGTTGTATGAGTAGCATATAATTAGGTTGTAATCAGTTCATATTTGTCTTTTAAAATAAACTCCTTGCACGTAATTTTAGGCTGAGTTGCATGGTATTTAGTCTTGGATATGTATTCATGTGGAATTAGCAGGACATTGTCTCTTTGCATCTAATTAAGCTACAGATTCACTTCCATACACAGGAAATGATCTTTTCCAATTTTCTTTGTTAGGAATCTTGCAAGATGTCTAATCTGAGAGAGTACTATGAACGTGCTTTGAGAGAGTTTGGTTCTGCAGATTCTGGTAAGGCAGCTTTCTTCTTACATGCCACCATAATCTTTCTGCCCATGTGACCATTAATATGCAAAGGGCAGCCTGATAATGCTGCTTCATTAATGTGCCTGGCACTTTACAATGACCTTGCACTAGAAAGCCTTCAGGGCCTTCAGTTCCCACAAAACTTTCACTTGGGCAGTCCCACTGACTTAAGTGGAAGCAATATTAAGGAAGGGCTGGTGAGATTTCCAGTTGTCCGACCATTTGTCTGAGGTTTTTATACAATGTAAATAGTGATTTCCACAACATCCTTCAAGGACAATAAATGCCCCCATTATACAGGTGGTGTAAGAAACAGCTGCAGATAAGTTAAACAGCTTTTCAGTGTGACCTGTGGTGTCTCCATCACAACTGGACAAAGAACCCAGATTTCTGTACTTTTGCTGTTTTCCCTGTACAAGGAGAAAAAAGAAGTTGAGCCACATTACACTTGACTGTTAACATGTAAAACTTTTCATGCATAGGGCTTCTATGTTAGGACTAGTTTTGTGTGCACGCATGTGTGTGTGCGAGAGAGAGAGATTTCATTTTGTCTGTTCTAACTGGATTTTTGTTTATTTAAAAGATCTCTGGCTTGATTACATCAAAGAAGAACTAAGCCATCCCCAAGGCAAGCCAGAAAACTCTGGGAACATTCACTGGAGAGCTATGAAGATGTTGCAGGGAGAACTAGTAGAAAACTTTGTTTGCAAATACACTTTGCTACAAACCGGACACTCATGAAAAATGTAGATTTTTTCCCCCACATTTCTGAGATGAATGACATATTGCAGAATTACTAGAGTTGTTTTGTTTGTTCAGTTTTTTTTACAAGACTTTAAGAGTAAACACATTCCTGAACCACACTAACATGTACATGCTTTATTTTCACATATACTGGAATTTCTTTTTGGTTGTAACCTACAGTTACTAAAAATGTTACCTGTCCCAGTGGCAAGGTACCAGTGAACGGGTCCAAATCATAATTACAAGAGGAGGAGAAACATTGGTAAACGGGTGCACCTTTCTATCAGAATGTTAATTACAGAGAACTTTGAAAGCAGATTTTGCTTACAGTCTTAAGCTGTTTTGCATTAAATAGTGGTCATATGTCACATTTAAAACTTACAAAATTTCATATTAAAATACAAATTAGTGCAAAAAAACCTCATTCCAGTAGAGACCTAACTAGGTATCTTGTCCTAATAATGCAGTGTCTTGAGAAAAAAGATTCCAAAAGCAAAGAAGGGTTTGGTATTAGAGTCTCTTTAAGCCCAGCAGTTCTTAGCCTTTTTAGCCTCATGGCACCTCTCCATAACTCTTGGGACTTGCACAGTGCACAGTTAAGAATCACTGAGCTACAATCTAAATTCAGAAAAGAGATGAGGGGAAAAGGTTAAGAGCCATTGATCTAGCTGGTGTCAGATGACAACACTGGGAGCAGATCTAACCTTGCCATGCCCTGCTTTTTCCACCGTCTGTCCCCCCCCCCAACACACCCGCTCCTTCCAGTCTGTACTTGAGGGGGCAGGGGTAGCTCCCATCGCTGAAACTGCTTCTGTGGGGTCTTGCATGCCAGAAAATGTCCCCACAGCTCCTCTCACTGGGCCCAGGAGTGCGGGAGGAGCAGAGGGGACAGGACAGGCTCCAACGTTTGGCTCTGGCCTCATCTGCCCTCTCGCCCACAGCAGAGTGCTCTGCTGGCAGTGTGGGGGTATATGTAATGGTGCAGGAAGATTGGACATTGATTAGTAATAAGACTATCTTAAGGACATCTTGCTGAGGGTTGGAAACTGTTGGCTTAGCATTGAATTTGCTTCTGTGGTGCGTGTGTGTTGTTTTTATTTAAACTTTTGTTCTGGTGTGATTAGCTGCTTGCTGACTTCTGAAGGATTACTTGTGGGGATATACTGTTCTTTAGGACAGGTCTACTGGAAGTCATTTTAATCGCTCCTTAGTTTAATATAACTGATTTGGATTGTCAACAATTCTTTGCAATGTTTCTTCCAACTCTGCTCTTAGGATATCATTTTCAGCACTAAATTCAACTCCTATGAATTCCTTCAACACAATTCTGCTGTCAGTGCTCTTCTAGCAGCACTTTTCTTCTTTTAAAGCTTCTCTTTCCAGCACAAGTGTTGAAACATTGTGCAGTAATTGGTTTTCTTTGGTTACTGCAAGCATGCTCGAATGTAACATTCGATGCGACTACAACATAATTAAAAGTAGAGCTACTAAAATCATCAAGATGTTATGATTTAAGATCGGGGTGTAGGTTGTAGCCACACCCAAAGAGCCTTGCCTCTCTGTGATTTAAGATCAGCATTTTATTTTTTTCCTTTAGGATGATGTAACAAAAAGGCTGCAAGAAGTAAATTTCCTCAACCAGTGATCCATTCCCATCAATGGCCTATAAGAGAAAATGATTTGCTTCTTGATACCATTCCCCTGTACTAAAATGTTTCTTTCGTTTTAGGTGATCTTATACATCCAAAGTTACAGCCCATCTACTGGAATTCAATAAACCATGCTAGTATTTTAGCTGAAATTCCTTTATAAAATCTGAAGGCTGGTAGTAATTATATCATTACTTTTAATTGTGCTTCTGAACATTACAACAGACGCTAACTATATACTAGCCAGCATTGCTACAGCATTTATTAAATCATTTTGCCCACAAAGTAAATAGCTACAAGTATTTGATCAGAATACTTTCAACTGGTCTAGCAAGGGGGAGAAAAAATCTGGCTGCTTCCAGCAGATTCAGCAAGTCTCTCTCTCCTTAGTTTCTCTTATTCCCTTTGCTTTCCAACTACATCATCGGCTTATGGGATACCTGCTTTTCAGAAACTGATCAAAACTTAGCTAAAAGCTTTACCTGGGGTGTAGAAATATCAACGCGGGTGTGGAAATCACTTTCAATGAAGCATTAGACACTATCCAGATGCTCACGAAGGCTTGATTCTGTTTTCTGAATCTGAGACCTGTACATTTAACTATAACAACTCCAGGATGAATGAAACAAATCATAGGATTATTTTTGCCTAGTTTGTTGTGTTTTTACACATACAATATAGCAAATTAACGCAAGTCCCACTATATATTTTTTGGCTTCAATCTGAAATCGAACAATTTAGCTCTAGGCCAGTAGTCTCCAACCTTTTTAAATACCAGATCGCTTTTTGAATTAAAGTCCAACCTAGGATCTACTGTGTGCCACCACCCCCTGCCCTGTCCCCGCTCATCCCCCCCAGCAGATCAGGCCCCCACAGTGAGAGAGGGAGGGGGACAGAGGCTGGCCCGGTGGTGGGAGGATCAGAGCCCGGGTAGCTCTTCCAGGCACACGGGAGGGGCTTCCGCTGCTACATGCACCCTGTCAGAGGCCCGGGGGCCACGTGTCCCCCCGATCTGTGTGAGGCAGAGGCAGCTGCCGCTGCATCCTAGACATTGTGCTCCAAGCCCCGCTGCAGCTGCCCCGGGAATGGTGTGATGCCACGTATGTCCCACCACCGGGCTGAGCCTAGCCCACCTGCCCAGTGGCGGGACACACGGTGTTGCACCGCTTCTGGAGCAGCTGCACTGAGGCTCGGGGTGCAAAGCGCAGTCCACCCTGTGCACAGATGGGGGGGGGGGGGACACGTGCACCCCAGGCCTCCACCAGGGTATGTGTGGTGGGGAGGAGCTCCTGCCGTGTGCCTGCATGAGCTGCCCTGGGCTCCGATCCTCCCACCACCTGGCCCAGCCGGGGCCCCCCTCACCTCAGCCCCTACTCCTGCCCGTGCCCCACTCCCTCCCTCACCACAGGGGCCTTGATTTGGCTCCCATCCCTTCCCTCCCCCACAGAATGAGCTGCTGGATTGGAGGGGGGGATCTCCCCTGCCTGTCCCCACTGCCAGTCCCCAGCTGAGCCCATCCCACACGCAGCCTGGGGAGGGCGAGGGGGATGTGGACAGAAATAGCTCTGGTGCTTCCCTCAGGCCTGAGGACAGCAGGGAAAGCAGCAGAGAGGAGCGAACAGAGGAAGGAAACAGAGGGAAATCCTAGCCCGCGGCCTACCCTCTCCCCTGTGGAAAGCCTGCAACTTCTGTGGGTCTGGGGCTCGAGTCACCTCAAGACCCATCAATGAGCTGCGGCAGAAATCATCCTCAAACGGAGGGATTGCTGCTGATAACTCAAGTCCCCAGAGGCTCCTGCGGTGCAGTTGAATGCAGAGAGGCAGATCATAATATTGT
The DNA here is from genome assembly GCF_052110815.1 of Crocodylus siamensis. NCBI lineage: Eukaryota > Metazoa > Chordata > Crocodylia > Crocodylidae > Crocodylus > Crocodylus siamensis. The sequence continues at coordinate 72,846,698 of NC_143402.1, read as the reverse complement.
ACTGAACTCCCTGCACCCCCTTTTCAAAATCCTAGATCTGCCCATCCCAGCGGCTCGCTCATTGCTCGGGAAGCCCAAACCTGCTGAAGTGGCAGAGAAAGTCAACAGGGATTTATTACTGACTCTCTCACCAGACAAGAACTAGGAGGCACAACATGAAACGGGTAGGCAGGAAGTCAAAAACTTGAGGCCACAAGTTCTTTTTTGCCTGGCCTGTCATCAAAGTTGGACTTTGTGGGTTGCAGCGGCAGGGCAGGGACCCTGGGTGGGGACAGCAGAGCCCTGCCGGGACGGCAGAGTACAAGCTGGGGGTGGTAGGTGTGTGTGGCGTTGGCAAGAAAGCACTCACCTGCCAGCTCATCCAGAACCATTTTGTCTGCGAGAACAACATCACGGAGGACTCCTACTAGAATCGGGATGATTGATGCGGCGACCTGCCTGCTGGTCATCCTGGACACGGGCGTGCAAGAGTGCAGCGCCACACACGACCAGCAAGATTTGGTTATGCACATAGGCGAGGGCTTTCTCTCCGTCTTCGCCGTCAACATCAAGTCCTTCGAAGACAGCTACCACTACAGGGAGCAGATCAGCTGGGTGAAGGATGTGGATGACGTCCCGATGGTGCTGGTGGGTAACAAGTGCAACCTGCCCTCCTGGACGGTGGACATTGTGCACACTCAGGAGCTGGCAAAGAGCTACGCATCCCCTTCACTGAGATAGCCCGAACGAGACGGGGTGCAGCAGATCCTGAAGCACAAGGAGAAGATCAGCAATAGGTGGAAGGAGGAGTGCATGATCCTCTGAAAGACGCATGTGCTGGTGCAGGAGAGGAGAGGATCCCCCTTGTCCCTTCCCCTCCTGGATCCCTTTGGTTTGCATACGACGGCAGCAGGGACGGTGGGCTGTTTGGAGCAGCCAGACAGAGAAAGCAGCAGAGACCAGGAACATGACTTCGCTCTGTTTTCTGGCTCTGTTCACCCCTGGTACCCTGAGACTCCAACTCGCAGCAAGTTTAAAAACTTGGCACTGTCTCCCTCCCTGAGGTTGGGGTGAATCCTACCTGGCCAAAAACTCATCTGCTTTGCTGGCCTGTCTGATGTGCCAAGGAGATGCTGCCTGCAATAGGGCTGGGCAGAAAAATAGGCAGTGAAATCTGAGGAGCCAAAGGGCTGTCATTCCTCTCTGCCTGCTCATAATCCACATGGACACAGGTGACAGGCTCCTCACCCCTGCTCTTATCCTGTGAATATCCCTCCCTTATCTCAGTGGTTCCCTTTGGGTAGATCAGCTGTCGGATCCCTGTTTGGAGATGGGAAAGCAGTGTTCTGGGGGGGCTACTTCATAGATTTCATAGACATCAGGGCTGGAAGGGACCCCGGAAGATCCTCGAATCCAGCCCCCGCCCCAGGGCCAGGAAGTCAGCTGGGGTCATAGGATCCCAGCAAGAGAAGCATCCAGATTGTCTCTTGAAGGTGTTCAAAGTGTGTGCTTGAACCACCTCCGGCGGCAGGCTGCTCCAGACCTTGGGGGCTCGGACAGTGAAGAAATTCTTCCTTACGTCCAGCCTGAAACGGTCTTGCAGGAGTTTGTGACCGTTCGACCTCGTCATCCCTTGGGGCGCTCTGGTGAACACGCGTTCCCCCAGATCCTGGCAGTCACCCTGATAAACTTATAGGTGGCCATCAGATCCCCCCTGAGCCTGCGCTTTTCCAGGCGGGAGAGCCCCATGGCCCGGCCGGTCGTCGTAAGGCCTGTTCTCCCACCACCCGCGTGGCTCTGCTCTGCACCCTCAAGCTGCTCCCCGTCTTTGAATCGTGGCGCCCCAAACTGGGCGCGGTAGTTAAGGTGGCACGAGTACGCATTCTCCTGTGCTTGGCTTGCTTCCCGCTGCCCGGGGGCAAGTCCCCCCTATCCCCGCCTGCTCCCGAAACAGTTACCCACGGTGAGCGGAGATGGGCTTTTGTCCAGGGCGTTGCCACCCTCTTCCGTCTGGCAAAAAAAAAAAAGCGTGTCGCCCTCTTTGCAGACTGCCCTTCGGCAAGAGCCGCCAAACCGCCTTCCGGAGCGGGGGAGGGGAGGGGAGGGCGCCTCCTTCTTGCCGGCCCGGGGCGCCTTCCGCCCCGCACATGCGCTCGCCGCGCCGCACCACGTGCTCACCTGGCCCCGCCCCGCCCGCGCCACGTGCGTGCCCCGCCCCGCCCCGCCCCGCGCCACGTGCTCGCCCGGGCCCGCCCCGCCCGCGCCACGTGCTCGCCCGGCATGGAGCCGCCGGTGAGCGCCGGGCTCGCCTCCCCCGGCCCGCGGGAGACGGCTGCGGAAGCTCGCGTGCTCATTCATTCATTTACTCATTCATTCAGTGCGTGTGTTTGCCTTGCAGGGCGCCTGGAGCGGGGGGAGAGCTCTTGCTGCTCCCTGCCCCGACTCCTCTGGCCCGCTTAGGTCCGGGTCCCGAGGCGGGGGCCGTGTTAGAAGAGCTTCCCCTTCCTCCCCGTGTGCAGTAGGACCGGAGGGGCAAGCTGGCCCGGCTTCTCCCCTTACCTCCAGCTTGGGGACCCGCTGCTGTCTTCCTCCACGGTCCCAGTGTCTGGAGCGCTCTTTTTCCCCGCCCGTCCCTGCCGTCTGTCCTCTGGTTTCTAGGAGCCGACGCTTTGTCCTTCCCCTGCTTCTGTAAAATACCTTGTTTTTCATCCCTAGTGCCCGTCTTTGCTCGAGGCTCTTCCGGACCCCTGTAGTTCTCCCCTTTGACGTGATTTGTGTTGATTTTGCTACTTCCCGCAGGCTCCGAGTAGCAGCAGGAAAACTGACCAAGCGGCTGTCCATTTTTTTGCTGCTGCTGCTGCTGGGCAAAACTGTCAAGGAACTAACGAGAATGAAAATCTCAACTTACGCCGATGGTTCAGGTCCTTAAATTTCCAGGAAACCAGTGAGGTTTGTTTGCTTATTTTTTTTAAAAGCTGTATTGAGATACCGTGCGGCACGGGAGTCACCTGAACTGTGTGGGAGAGGAGTCTAATGAAGCTGCCAAATGATTAAATAAAAAAAATGTCTGTGCTTTGTAGGTAACAGCTGATGGACGTGACTTTTCCTGTCAGGAGGCAGCTCTTTTCAAAGGAAGGAAGACCACAAATTGGTGGCCTCCAAAAGGTATTCAAGAAAGTTATTAAGTCATAATAAGGTGGATGTTAATGTTGTTACAAATGCTGTCTGCTCGGAGAGGCTGGCAGCTGTGCAGGGCGGATACGTGGGAAATGTTTTTTTGGGTGACTGCTAAGTCATTGTTGCCTTTTGTTCTGTGCATCCCTAGACAGGGGAGCACTTAATCATTATTAGCAAAGAATAAAAATGCTGTTGATTTGGAGACTCCAGATGGAGTTGTTAAACACATTTCCTTAAGGGATATTGGGAATCGGCTGTGATGAAACCGTGCTAGTGGTTCCAGAGATCAACCGAAGACGTAAACTTCCGGCCTCGGCCCTGGGCTGGAGCTCGTCTGAGCCAGACCACCAGGTGTGAAGTCGAGAGTTCACAACTTGGGGGACTGTGCAGCAAGTGATGGGATTCAAACCTCTCGCTAATGTATTCCAAGCACAACAAGCGTTGGACAGCCAAAGCAATATGGGGGTGGTATTAACTACGTGCAGATGCGAGTTGTGTGAAAGCATGCCTTTGTAATTGGTTGAATTCATGTCTCTGGTGTTGCCAGACTTTTCCTTTGGAATCTCGTTGCGACCTCATGAACTGGTGTATACGTTTCCAGATGTGGTCACAGCGGGCAGGAGCACTGTCGTTTTCCTGGCCTCTGACTGATGGCGATTCCTTGTTCAGCCGAGTTCTGTTTTATGCACAGTATCTTCAGACAGCTGGCCAAACTACTGTGCATTTAAAGCATTGTGACCTCCCCAGTTTATTTCCTAAGTAACTTTTTGGGTCTTTCTGTCACACTGTAGATGTTCTAGACATTCCCGATGGCGAGTCTCAACAGAGAGGATTCCCCGGTATCTCTTCCTGTCAAAATGATGCCACTGGGTTGGCTACAGACACCTCTGGGTCGTCTGCCGAAAGCACCGGTGACTCTGACGATCAGAATGACCTTCAGGAATGGGAGCTGGACACTGAAGTTGGCAGCGTGCCTGTTGCTGCATGTTATCCTGAGCTGAAAACTGATCCCGAGTATGAGGAAGAGGATTGGGATAAAGAGCTGGAGGATTCCCAGTGTAACCCATATGGTAGGTACAGATTTGCTTGTGCTCCAACTAAACCGGCCTGGCGGTAGGGACATGCAAGTTGCTGGAGAGTCTCTTTCAACGGGTCTTCGTTCTCCTGTTTTGGGCAGAGACTTCATGGTGTCTGTAGTGACTTGTTTGGTTTTTGGCTGCCTTATGTCTGTGTCATGCCCTTGTGATACACAGTTGTACCTAGGTATTCAAAAGAAACATGGATTTCAAATGGATCTTTCTGATTTTTGCCTCAGGCAGTAGGGGATATAACTGATTGGATGCTGTGGTACGGGGAAAATGTATGTAGAGCTGTGTGTAGCTGCTCAGGTGCTGTTCAGCCATCATGAAATAGTGTGCGTGCACATGTCAGTCATAGATAAGGAGGGCTGGAAGGGACCTCCAGAGATCATCCAACCCTTTGCCTGAGGCAGGATCATCTCCATCTGAGCACTTCTATACAAATCTGTTCTCTAACTTGTTAGCAAAACTGCACGGCATCACGCTGAAGCAGTGAGGATGGACGTGCCCTGACCTCGGGTGGAACAGCGTGCCCTAGTTAAAGGCCCAGGTTCTGCTTACGGGGTAATTCTTCTCAGTGGCTCATCTTGGGCTTTGTCAGCAGCCGTGTCACTGTCATACGATGGTCCTACAGGGTTGTGTCAAGAGGTGTTAGTCTCTGGCCCAGGTCTGTTCGTTTGGAGCCCAGTCCGGCAAGCAGTAACACACATTTTAGTAATTTTGGCTCTTGTAAACCATTCTGTTGATTTGGACAAGAGGTTTCGCATCAGCAACCTTGCCTTTGTCTGCAGGATGGCTTTCTTTGCTTGCAGTTCCTTGCTTGGGGGCTCTTACTTTGAATTTGTGGAGCACCTTAAACTGAACTAATAGAAGATGCTGGGGGACCCAGCAGACTGACTGCACTCAGCAAATAATGCATGATAACCTACCTGAGTGTTTGTAGGCTAGTCCACTTGTTTTATCTCCTTGTCATTACACAAATCTCTTTTGGAAGTTGTACAAATAAAACAATTCCCCCTTTGCTGAGGAGGTATTGATTCTTTAGGCTGATCCGTTTGGTGTCATTTATTTTTCCTTTTGTGTGCGACTGCAGTATTCAGTCATGTTCCAGAGGTTAACAGCAGATGAATCTGGGACATCTGCCTTGCATTTCTATAGACGCCTTGTAACAATTATAGCAGAAATGCCATAGCTGTGGTCGGTGCTGGGTTAGTTAAGGGACTGAGGATACTTATGCTGGTGTGTATCCTTAGAGATGAGCCTCAGCAGCTGAGGAGGGTAAGTGTTGTGAGGTTCTTTCAATGTTTGGTCCCACTACAGGCCTGATTAGCCGTTTGCACAAGAGTTTTTCCATGTGTTTATCACGTCTTACCCACGATTTGTTTGCCCCAAGTTACTCACAAGCCCAGTAGTGGATGGAAGCTCTGGCACTATGATTTGGGAGCTGGCAAAGGACGGTGAGCTTGCATCTGGAGTCTGATCCCTTTAGGTTAAACCACTGCTTGGTCAGCCCTGCATCCGTTTTCTTCTTTACTCTGGGTCTGCTTTGGTGTCTCACTTGGCAGTATGGCTGAAAACCTGGCAGTGGGAATGCTGCGTGGTTTGTCACGTGGCTTGTTCTTGCTCGCTGTACCCTTAGATGGCTGATGCCAGCAGGCAGTTGGCATTCCCTTTGCTGAGACTAACCCCCTTGCCCATGAACAGCAGGTTCTGCTGTCTCTTCTTGTCAAGTTTGTTAGGATATCGACTCTAATTCTATGCTAGGGAATGAGCTGATGAGCACTGGCCTCTTCAGGATCTTCCTCCCATCCTTAGCTCCCCTCCCTTGTGACCCCATCACCAGACATTTCCTTGAGTGCTGCCAACAGTGTGGAGGAAGCAGGAAAGGAAAGAGGGTGGCTGGTTGGGTCCCAGAAATAGGACAATGAGAAAGTTGGGATGCTGTAGGTGTACAGGCCTATCAGGCTGCGTAAGGAAGGGTGGATTTGGACTCCGTTCTCAGCTGAAGCACCGCGCAATCAGTTTCCTATCTGCAGAAAGAGGATAATTGCCATCTCATAGGCGTTTTTGTTGGTGAGTGAAACCTAAACTGGTAAATCGGGTTGTGTGATTCTTGGCTTGGAAGGTGTCCTCGCATCGTTTAATAACACTCGCCTATTCTTTAAATTCTGTTCAGATGCTGAAGATCTCCACTGGGGAAGTCTTCAAGAAAACAATCTGGTGGCACCAGGTGCGTGGCAAGAAGAGTTATTGTTCAACCCAGTTGGTCACCATCCTCTTCCTCTGGCTTTGAAGCCACCAAATAGAGTCTCTGAGATTGGCCAGTTCGATGACGCAGATGAGTGAGGTTCCCCCTTTGGGAGGGCAGCGACTGGTCTCTGAGTTGAACTGGGTGTTGCGTGCTTGCGATGGGGCCGTGTGACAACGTTACATTTTGCTTGTGTTTTAAATAAGGCCAGAAATGCCAGACCTTCACCGAGGACTTTCTTTGAGAATATGATTGAACAAATAGACAGGCCGCACTTGATTTGTAGGAAGCAAAGATTTATGATTTCGGACTGAAGATTAGCCTTGGGGATCTATGTGGTTCTGTAGAACTCCTCATTTTTGTTCTTTTTTAGTCTGTTTGTTTCTTTTATTGATGTCTGGGAAGTACTGTTTTATTTGAACTTTGGCTCGAGGGCTAGATTAACCAGTTCTGACACATTGGTCCCTCCATCACTGCTGTGACATTTTTATTTTCTTTCCCTTTTATTACGTATTAATAATTGAGTTTGGCTAGCATTAAATGTTCTGTCCCCTCTTCCACATTCTGCATCCTAAACAATGGGATCCTTTTGCTATGTGCTGAAATCTGGGTCCTCTGAGTCCTAAGAGGAATCTAGTGTTGGACAGCATTGTCCATAATAAATATAGATTGCTTTCTCTTAGACACTAATTCTGTTTTTGTACCTGTCAATACAAATGGGTGGAACTGCAGAACCAAATGCATCAGTGAAAGCCCTTATAGCTTACCTGTACGGCTACACGCACATGCAGTCAGTTGGTCTGTTTGCATGAATAAGTATTAAATAATCGGACCCTTAAACACACAAAACCTGTGTTGGTTAAAACCCTGTCTCCCACTGAAAGCTTTTGCAGAGCAGGGACCTTCACATGGGTTTATCTTGTTCTTTTTTATTTCTAATGATATGTCACGGCATCTTTGTATGGCCAAACACGCTGTTATATAAATATTTGTACTTCGGTAGCATCTTCCTCTGTAAGACATTCCAGTGTACCTTGCAGACATGTTTGGATTACGCTTCACAATGCTGCTGATAGGCAGGAAGCCAAGTTATGGTTTTTGCTTTTTGTTTTTTCCCCCCCAGCAGTGAGAAAACAGAGCTACAGCGACAGCCTCAGGCAAACCAGTGGTTGTGCTGGGAGCAGAGGTATATTTGTGGCCTCCTAATACTTGCATTGCATTTACTTGTATTCTAATGAACAGCCTTGTGATAAGTAGACTGAGCAGATGAGCTGTTTGGTATCAACAGACTTGTGTTATTTCTCATATCTCCGTAATTCCTTTTTGCTTACGTGGCAATAAAATTGAGATCATGAAGAGTGCGCACTCTTGGTTTAACTGTTTAAAGTTGATGATAAAACTTCTGGTAGTTGAGCATGAGTATTCTATAAAGTCATCAAGGCTTAGCAAACTGTAGGCCACTTACGAGTGCTGCTGCAAGGTACCTGCTTCTAGGGACCTACTAGCACCTACACCCTCTGGTCTCTCCCCTATTTACATCTTGATGCAGAGAGGGCAAGGCATGCTCTTGAGGAGGTGGTCCCTGCCTCGGCTCTATCCCAGCCTCATCCCAGTCCTACTCTCATTGAGCCCTCCAGCTTGGGGCCTCCTGTTCAGGGCTGCAAGCTCCTGGCTCAGCTCTGGTCTCACCCTGTGACTTCAGGTACGAGCATCTGCAATATCCACTACGTAGGCAGCTAAGGACCTTGAGTCTTGTTTTTCCCCATCACCAGTCACCCCCTTTCAGTGGCCTCCACCTCCCCTACAGGCACAACCTGGCCCTCTGCGGGGAGAAAATGAAAACCACAAAAAGCAAGCACCAGTCCTGGTTCAAGGGATTGTCTCACATGGGGCTCACCACACCTCTTGGTGGCAGGCTCCAAGTAGAAAAGACAGCAAAGCAGAAAGTGCCCAGGGTACTTAGCTTGCTTCCTATGCAGGATCCTAGCTTCTCTTCACTCGGGGCTGCCACCGCAGTCTGGACTCCAGTTTTCATGCCTCTCGGAGAAGGATCTGTCCCTGGCAGCTTCCACAGCCAGACTGCCCGCCCTGGCCTGAGGCTTGGGCTTATGTGGAGCTCTCTTGGTCCTGTGACCCCTTGACTTCCCCTCCCTGGGTCATCAGTCTCTGCTTGCCGCAGGGTCTTGGTGGTCGTCTTGCTTCTGCTGCCTGTGAGCTTGCCTTTGGCGTCGCCACCAGGGCACAGGCAGAGGAGACGCAGAGTTGAAGTGGAAGGAAGCAAGGGAGGAGGGGGAGACCGTACCCATGAAACCAGGGGGACAGGACTTCTACCAGGGAAAGGATGTATCAGCAAACGCACAAAAAGTAAGAGAGAAGAAGGTGGAGGGAGGGGGGTGAAGGAGGGGAAAAGGGCCAGGTACCCCTGGATCCCCCTCCCATCCTAGTAATGGGCTAGGGGCCCTGTTACACAAATAGGTAGCACTCTTAACTGAAAAACTTTTAAAAGTGAATCTATTATTGATTGGTCACCAGCGATTCATCTATAAAATACATGCAAACACTTGGACCTCAGTGTTAGTTCTAACAAATTCATAGTGATTGATTCTGAAAGCAACACCTATCTTGACTTAATCCATCTCTTGGTATGTGGCTTACTACTTGCATGCCATCTCCACATGGAGGAGTTGTCCATGAAGCTCCCCAGCCACTCGCTCACCGGCCCCCCGAAATATGCATGATGTACATGGAGCACAGCGCAGCTGTATGGGCTCCCCATGCTCTGCTCCTCCTCTGCATGGCATGAAAGCAAGAGCTGTGCCCTTGAGGGTAGGGTAATGGGTCTTGCTCTGCTTTAAATTACTTCCCTATTAGTGGCGCAATGTAAAGCGCTGTTTTCTATGGGGAGTGATGGCTTTGCGATTTTTAGACGCAGCTGTCATCTTTGAGTAAAATGGGAATTGAAGGTGCCCACCTTCTCAGATTCAGTCATCTACTTATTTTGTTTTAACCATGAGGATAGAAATTCAGCCCAAAGCACAACTGCTTTCAAGCATCTCACTGGCTACATTCAAAAAGCCACTTGGTATTTTCATTTCACACTTAACCTTTGACTGTGGCTGGCAGTACCCAGTGTTGTTCTGCAGAGGGCAGCAAAAGCCAGTCCAGTCTGTACATTTGATTTTATTGGCTCATAGACTTGGGCAGCAAGTTTCAGATCTGGGGCTGATTTTTTTCACATCCTGGATCTGGGCTTATCCTGACTCTGCTGTGCTACTGTAAACCTGACTTACAGCACTCGTTCTTTTAAAAAAAAAAAAAGACAAAATCAAACAAAGTTCACCCTGAAATTGCACTAACAGCTTTGAAAAATGTATTTCACTTGGGAAACAAAACAAAAAACAAATGACCAAACAAAAACCTGAACAAAGAAAGATTTTGCATGATCTTTGGCTTAATGTGTTGCTACTGTAGTATACTGACCTGGCAGGAATAAAAACTGTACTGTTGCTACTGTAGTATACTGCACCCACAGGAATAAAAAAAGTTGGAACTAACAGAGTTCTATAAAGGTTAAATATCTTTCTTTAGAAATTACGCTTAAAAGTAATATCGATTAAACTGACCTTATTGAAATAGGGTTATGTAGCTTGGTATTGGAATTCTTTTGAAAAGTAATCAATGCGTATTGCTCTGCAAACCTTTTCTCATGTTCTCTATAAATGGAAGACGCATCTCATTTGACTGTCCGTCTAGGTCTTAAACTGTTGTGGTTTTTACTTGGAATCAGGTGCATCTATCTTAAGTGCCTTTTCATTTCATGAGAACTTGCTGTGGGAATTTTGGTAAGTGGCTCCTTTGCTGAGCTGTCTGGGTATATTTTTATGAGACAGGAAACTGAAAGAATGTATGATAGTTTTCTGTTCACTACTAGTGTAAAACTAGTCAGCTGAAAATAAATACGGAGTTTTAAGCCATGATCCTTATCCAGCAGAGATAAGAGAGTTTTTCCTTGTGGGAAGTTGGCAAAAAAGCTGACTTTGTACCTCTGAGGACCTGCTTGTTAGAGGAGGGCTCAGTGTAAGACTTGGGATTTGAATATCCTCAGAACACAGTGGTTTGAAACACAAGCACAGACTTCTTTAAAAGGCACTTTTCTCAGAGGATATGAAGTCATAAATAAAAAATGATAACCTCAACTTTACTTATGCTGGGTTCTGAGCTCTCTCTTACAGTTCAAGGAAGGGAACGTGGAGTTATTATAGTCATTCTTTCAAAACATCAGCTCGTCGTGTGACAGTGACCAAAAAAAGACACTAAAATGTTGGGCGTCGTTGGGAAGGGAATAAAAAACAAAATGGAAAATACTGTTATGCCACTATGAATCCATGGTGTGCCCACATCTTGAATGCTGGGTGCAGTTCTGGTCTCCCAAGCTGAAAAAGGGCATAGCAGAAATAGAAAGGACATCGAGAAGGGCCAATGAGATGACCACGGGGATGGGGTAGATGCTGCATCGGGAGGTTTGTAAAGATGAGGCTGATAGAAGATGTAGAATCTTGTGAAATCTTGAAGGATGAAAATAGAATAGGGAGCTATTATTCACCAAGTCCCAGGGTGCAAGAAATAGAGGCCGTCTGCTGAAATGAACAGGTTTAAAACAAATGAGAGGAAGCATTTTTTTTATTTATTTTTTTTACATGGCATATAATCAACTTGTGGGATTCATTGCCACAGGTGGCTGGACAGGCAGATTGTATAGTCAGGTTCAAAAAGGGACTAGATGAATTCATGGTGGATAGGTTTGTTGATAGGTGGATTCATGGTGGATAGGTCTGTCCCTAAACCAATGATGATCGATGCCATGGAGGGCATGATGGGGTGGATTATACTAGATCTGTCTTGTCCATATAGTCTCCACCTACTGCTTGCCACTGCTAGAGCCCAGATGCTGGGTAAGTGGACCACTGGCCTGACACAGTACGGCATTCCTTTAGTGAAGCAAATATCCTAGCTCCAAACACCTCTGGACGGTTCAAGCTCCAGCATGAGTCTTGCACTTGAACCTGTCTCTCCAGTTGACACAAATATCTCATTGTAAGTCAATTCCTTTACATTAAAAACATTAGAAAGTAGCATCTGATCCAAGAGCTTGGGCAGAGAGAGAGGCAGGGTGTTGCCCCATGGCCTCGTGAAGTTCCTTCCAAATCTGTGCATGCAAGTGACTTCCTTGACGGGCCCTTTTGTGAGATCAGGGCCATAAGTATTTGGCAGCCGGAAGAAACATGATGCTACATGAGCTAGTTCTGAGAAATGTACCAGCATGATGAAAGCTTTTTAGGTTCAGCTTTCCTATGTTACTTTGCTAGATTGCACTCCCGAAGAAGGTGCTAAGTAAGACATTGCTCAGATTGCAGGAGTTTAGTGGAATTTAATTTCTCTGCTGGAGTTCAAATGGCGTGGCAGTGTGGGCTGGTGGCTAAGCACAGAAGACTTGGGTTCAGCTTCTGATCCTGCCACGGCTTTACTTTGTGACCTTGGGCAAGTTACTTCATTCATCATGCTTTACTTCTGCTAGTTTACAAATTGGAGGGCTGCCACCTGCCTCTTTGTGTCACGGGATGAAGGGCTCTCTGCAGGACCTAGGAGTTGTTACTGGCATGTTTGGAATCTTTTCTTGGAACATCTTGACAAGGAATATAAAACTTGTTTTGGGTGCATCTGCCACTGCCTTTGAGTTATAGGGGATGATTTATAGGAGGAAATGCATTATAAAGGAAATGTGTTCATGTTTCCTGTTGACTACATACAGGGTTTAACTCACGGAGCAGATTGTGGAGGGGGTTCCTTGCTGCCAGATGATCACAAAAATCTGGTTAATTTGCCTTTTTTTTTTTTTAACTTTTAGTTATGTTGTTATCAGCTAGTCTCTTGTTTCCTCATCCCAATTAACCTGCCTGCCTGAGATTTTGAGTTGAGAAACTGCCTCTGCTGCAATAACTTCACAGACTTGAGGGGAAGTACTTATGGCAGCTGCTCATCATGACCATCTGCTGCTTCCAAGGACTCCAGTTTAAACCCCAGGGTCCTAAAAGTCATTTTATGAGGCTGTCCGGTTAGTTTCTGTAGCCTGTGGGGGACAGGCAACTTGCAGATTTGCAGTTCTCATCCCTGTGTGGGTCTGCATTATACACATTTGTACTGGAGCCAGTATCGTTTTGCTGGATGATACTGGGAATGCCCATTTACTCCTAGTTAATGTTTTTTTTTGTGGGGGGGAGTAGCTACAATTTGCACTCCTGAGTATACAGCACTGATATTAACTTAAGCTGTGAAAAAAGCGTTAACCATGTTGGACAGATTCTAACCTGGTAGAAATTGTTGTAGCTTGTTGATTTTATTTATTTCTTTTTCACTAGCTGAGTGTCTGTCCCATAACAGCTACTTAGCCATGCTTGTGGCAGCTTTGTGCTAAAGCTAAGGCTTTGCTTCTCCCAGGGACTTGCCCTGTCTCTAAAATGCTGCTAGTGCTGTGCATGTTAGGCCTTAGATGCAATGGGCCATGTTGCTACTTGGTGTCACTCCATCAGGTGCCAGGGATGACATTTGGCTTGATTCCTTGTGATTGTTCCTTTATGCTGGGTTTTCCACAAACTGATTAATTTCAGTACTTTTGGACAGTGTCAGTTAAAAAAAAAAAAAAAAAAAAAAAAAGTATCACTTTGCAGCTGACAGAGTCTTGCTTCTCTGGCCGGGGTGACAGCCTTAATTGAACCTTCAACCCCTAGTTATGGATGGTTCTTTTGACACTTAAGGATGAATGATAAAAAGGGTGTTTACATTCCCTTGCTGAGCTTAGCCTGTAAGTGTTCACATTTATAATTGGGGTTTGATTTATTTATTTTTATTTCTTCCCCCTCTTATCCCCCCCGCAACAAAAAACCCCCCAAAAACCCAGCCTCTCCCACTCTTTTTTTGAAGCACTGGTAGTAAGCAGCCTTGAAAATCAAGTCTCAGTCAGGTTGTGGGTTTTAGCCTGGGTCAGTAGTGTAGTGGCTGAAATCACAGCAGTTGGATGTCTCTGCAGTGGCGTGTGGGAGCTGATGGTCTGAATTTAGTTCAGGGTGGGCAAAATGTGACCCAGGGGCCAGATGCGACCTGCCAGGCCATTCTATCCAGCCCACGGGGTCCCTAAGAAATTTAGAAAATTAGTATTTATCTGCCCTGGGCTGCCTGTCATGTGGCCCTCAGTGGGTTGCCAAAACTCAGTAAGCAGCCCTCTGTCCAAAATAATTGCCTGCCCCTGCTCTAGTTTCTAATGGCCTGGCGTCCCGCTTGGCAGTCCCCTGTGGAGTTTCCAGAACGAGATCAGGGCTTGAACTGCAGGGGCGCTTGTACACGTGACGGGGGTTCAGTCCTTCGGGGTTGCAGTCAGTGCCCCTTCAATTGAAATGGTGACCTTTTAATTGAAACGGTGGTTTTTATTTTTCTATTACCACCTACATGATGTTGTCCTGGTGGACACAGGCACCTGCTGAAGGCAGAAGCGGCAAGGGCTCGATCCTTTTTATTTATTTCTTTTATTTATTCATTCATTCATTTATTCATTCATTCTGGGTGGAGCCTGCCCGGGTGGCCCCAGCTATTCTGGTGGCTGCAGGTACCTGCTGAAGGCAGAAGCATTGAGGGGCCTGATCCTTTTTGTCAGCAGAGGCTGCCCACTTCTCACGGCCATGGGGTAAGCTGATGGATTAAGGGCTGCAATGTTCCAAGTTGCACCTTTGTAAACTAAACTACATGGGGATGCTGTTTAGTTAGTGATAATGCAAACTCATTTAAAGCCCCCAAAACTTACCTATGGGTAAAGAGTAATGCTATTAAGCCACACAAAAGGAAATTTTCATCGCACCCTAGATGTTTACAGCCCCTCCCTAGGTATTTGTTTTTCTGTTGGGTTTGAAGCGCATTAGAGAGGGCTTCGGGTTTGGTTTTAGGGGGAAAACAATGAAAAGCTCCTCTGTTGCCTATGTTGTGCCTATTCTGTTTTCAGGCCTAGTTAACGTTATATTGTTGTGAGGATGGAACAATTGTATTTAGAGGCTGGTGGGGGGAGGTCAGGGGAAAAGGTCAGAGATTTGCCCAGTGGATCTGTGGGTTCCTTCTTTCCCTGCCCAACAAGCATATCCTTATTCTGTTCCTCTTGCCGCTCCAGGTATTTCTGTGCGTTTTAGTGGACATACCTGGGGCCTGTAAAACCACTTGATTTTTAAATTATAATTCACAAGCTCCATTTACCCCCACTTGGGGGAAAGGAGGAGGAAAGCAGATCTGCTTTTTAAAAAAAACAACACTTTTGAATATCTAAAATCTGTAATCTTTAAGGTCAGAAGGGACCATTACAATCATCTAGTCTGAGCAGCATGATACAGGCAGAGAACTTCATGTGCTAATTTATGTAGTAGCGAGAAATATTCCTCTCTACTATGTTGGTTTAAGAGATTTTTGTAAGCTCTTATTTTATGGTTGGATTAAGGGTGTAGGCAACCAGGTCCTAAGAAAGTGAGATGCTGGGAGGTTAACTTAGATCTTTTCTGAAGAGCGGTGTCTTATCTGCAGTTGGATCCGTCGTCGGACCTGTGCGCTCACATGGAGTTTCACCAAAGTCTCTCGGGTTCCCTGGGAGAAAACCAGACTAGGTCTGCAACACTGCTTCAGGCCTAGAGATGAGTGATGCGCTTTTTGAAGGGCGCTGTCTTGCCTCGCACGTGGAAAGAAGCTAATGCGAGTTCTCACCACAGGGAGCAGCCTCTGCCCGGGTCCTGTAAGCCCGGGTTGCCAGAAGTGCAAATAACTAACCCTGCTCCGTAAGAAATGTATGGAGCCTCTGAAGAACTGGGAAGCAAATAAGCGAAAGTCGTTTCTTCCTTTAGGTGAGGGGTAGGGACGATGACGATGGGGAAGCTTGAGGGTTTTGCTTCTGTCTGTGGATATCACGTTTGGAGGCTGCCTTTCCTATTTTGGGCTAGACAGGTCAATCCAAATAATTGCACAAAGACAGGACTTGTAAAAAAGCCACAGTGCTAGTCGGCAAACCCCAGGCACTTTCTCAGCTGCATTCATAACTGGATTCAGAAGATGGTTCAGTGTCCCTTGCTCTCAGTTTAGTGCCTTTTGGCACGTTGGTGGCCTCCTCTCCTTGGGACAGACTGCTACCCTTCCGGTACCAAAACTGCTTCAGACGCCTCCTCAGTTCGCTCTTTTTGCCTCACCTTCCAGTGCTCCCCGCCTTCTGGTGTTGTCTGGGTTTCTGAATTGCTGCACTGGAAATTGCCTGTATGAAACATATTCTTTCGGCTGGCAATGAGAGGTAATTTCTTCCCAGATCTGTGAGTTCAAATTATCCAGGGCCCTCCCCCCTCAATTATATAATCCTGATTAGAGTCTCCATATTTCTTAAATCGACCATGTCTTCGTCACCTTCAGACTAAATTTTTTGTTAAAAGCTCTTGACTGGACTCCCTTGGATAGTGAGCCAGAGGCTGCCCCTCTGGCAGAGGGCATAGCCTGGCTGTGCAGGAGGTGGTCATGCCTGGTGGCATCTGAGATCTGCGCTCTGCTTTTGGGCTGGAGGATCCAGTTCAACATTTTCCTGGTGGTCAAGATAATACCTGATTTAGGTTCCTTGCCCCTCTTCTTCCAGGGCCACTGAGTTTGACTTAATTGCTTTTTATTCATCTGGGCTGAACTTGGATTCCAGCTCCTGGCTGAAGATCCATGTGTGTAACTCCCATCCTGAGCCTGTTGCATCAGCATTCACTCTATAAGTCTCTTCAAAGCCAGGTACTAGGCTTTTTTTCATTGGATTCATCTCATGTTTGACCATATTGTCCTCCCCTTTTTTGGGCTAGATTTTCCTCTTTCTAGAGTTTTTCCTTTGTTGCCTGTTGTTTGCCAGGGGCTGCTTTTGGGCTCACATGTATTTTATTTTTTGTTTCTTGTTCCAATACAAAGCCCAGATATTGGCACCAGCTAAACGAACACATATATGGGCTTGCAATATTGTGACAGCTGCCATCTTCTCAGACTTTCAAGGAGCTGACCCAGAAACCACCGGCGCTAAGCCTAAACGTCTACAGCTCGAGCTAAGAGTCCAGGATGGTCATCTGGGTTTGTAACTGTCCTCCTCTGGGAACAGGGCACAGAGTGACACCTGTAACACATGCTCCCCAGTTGGCTACAATATCACATGCTTAATCATTTTTTTTTCTCTGACTCCTTTTGGCTTTGTGGGTCCTGTGAAGATGGGAGATCACCATGCATGCAGCCCGATGGCATAGTGATGCCATTTTGGCATATAAAAGAAGTAGGGGGGATGCCTTCTCTGTCTTTCATTTCCTTAAGCTGGAAGAGACTGGAAAGCCTTCGTGAGTCTGTCTGGCAGTCTGTCTGGCTGAATAAGGACTCCTGGCTGGTCTCTGAAGGGAGGTCACACGCCGTGTTCTCAGTCTGGGAGACGGATGCAGTACAGCGCTCTGGATGCATCACGGCAATGCAGAAACACGGGGGTTTGTTCAGAGGGCTCCCTTCAAGAAATTTCGTCTACCAACAACTTCCTGCTAGTTTTATCACCAGAGCCCACAAGGAGGGCTCCCGAAGGCTTTATTCAGTTATTTCCTGTCTGATTCAGACAAACATTTAATTGCTTGGACAGATCTTGCCTTGCCATGCAGCCTGTTCCACAATATAACATTTTGGCTGCACCTGCTTGCAGGATGTTACCTTGGACGTAATGCTGATGAGAGAGAATTATTTTTAGCGGTTCGTAGCTCTGAAGCTGTCCCTGCTTCTGTTTCACTGTCCAGTGCTATTTTAATGCTGCATGTGCCATCTGTTTTCTTCATGACCTATCAAGTGTCTTCCCTGTTCTAATATTAACAGGGAGGCCTCTTCATTCTTGCCCATTTTGAATTTCTACTACCGAGCTCTCGGCACCTGCGTTCTGATTTCTGCAATCTAGGAACAGTCGCTTGCCGCTCAGTTGGCCAAGCCTTTCTCCCTCTCAAGTACAACATGCTTGCAGCAGTCAGCTTGTAGGCCTAGCTGTTACTTTGCTGTGCCTGCGTCAGGTCTGCTCAGTTTAGAATAGGCATGTAATAGCAGCACAGTTTTCCATAAAAATCATCTTGGTGGCATCATCATAGCTGTCCTTGGTGGCTCTGACTCCTCTTTGCCGTTGTCTTAGTAGGGTCACGGACAAATTTTCCATCCCCTTTGCTGTTGTATGCATTGAGTATGATTTAATTAGCCCCATTGCTGCATATGGTGATAGGTCCCTGAATGTCAGCAATAAATGGTTTTACCAGGGACTAGTTTTGCAATTTCCAACCCTATTTTCTCTCTCCCATCTTCTGTTAAATGTTACTTGTCACAGAATTGTTCAATATGATGGTGCAATTTTATAGGAAATCTATCCCACTTTGGTTAATGTTTTCTGACACAATATGGGGGGGCAACAAGGCTGTTCAAATGGCATTTTTCATTTGAATTGTTTTCTGTTAAGCAAAATTGCACAATTTAGCTTGTCCACCAGGGTCTGGTTTTGGTGAACAAAAAGGGAAGATGAAATGGTGTTAATTATACTTGTATTATCTTTAAATATTCTGGATGATTCATGCCATCACAGGTTGATAGCAGGATGACATAGGCTTTTGATAGTCTTCTGTCTTAAAAATCCCAGACATAACACCCTGCGTGCTCCAGATTTAGCTAAACTGCTCTGAAGAACATTTGGACTTTTTCCCCCCCTTTTCATACCTTTCCTTAGCCTGTGGACTCGCTGAGCCTAGGTCCTTATCTTTGTTCCAAGAGCCCCAAGGAAAATACAGCTGGATATGATTGCTGCATCATTATTTTCTCCTTGGGTGGAGAGGGAAGGGTTTGAGACTGAGCTGAAGTTGGACATACAGGCAAAGCTATCTTGTTTTATAGCTGATGCCAGAATTGAGCACTGTGCAGCCTTCTAATTCACAACTAGGGATTTAATATTCAGAGAGAGTTAAGTGTTTGAGAGCTTGTGTTTGTTTTGTCTTGTCCCTGCCTGGCTTAGATCACTGGTTCTTAATCTTTTTTAGACTCGTGGGAGAATGCTAACTCTTAGTTTTCACTCTCTCTTTTTTATTTTGCCTACAGAAAAATAATAGAAATAAAAATTTCTGTTGCAGAGAATTCAGAAAGACCACATCTATGGATTTCTAGTGAAATCTCTCGGTTTAACTTGGGTGTATCATGTTTGCAAACCTAACAGTGCTAACATGATGTGGCACCCCGCAGCACCCTTGAAAGGATCTCAAGGTATCCCAAGGTGCCACAACACCCTGGCTGAGAGTCACGGGCTTAGAGACTGGGGTTCATTCTGCACTGCTGGGAGCATTACACTGACGGTGGGAATAAAAGCTTGCAGTGAGAGATGGGGGAACATGGGTGCTATTGCTTCAGCAACTTACTACATCAGCTGTGAAAATAAATAAAATATCCCCCAGATGAATTGAGGCAAAATTGACCGCTGCCTGTCAACCCAAACCCCAATATTTTGCCCAGGGTGCTTAAAGAAAAACTTTATGAATCTAAGATTTTTATCTGGGTGATAACCAAGAGGTGAAATGCCCAGATCCAGCTGGGGCTGAGTGTATGTGGCCAGAGTTCAGCAGCCTTTGGAGCAAAAGCTTCTCAGTGGAAGAAGCTCAGTGGAGATCAGCTGCAATTGTTCTTGACTTCGGGGACGTGGTTAGACCCCGAGAGTCTTTATCTCCTCTTTCTTTATCTCCTCTTTACACTTTACTTTAAAGGCACTTTACATGTTCTGTATGTCAGGATCAATGGAAATAATGAAGAATTACTGAGGCCTCATGTAATAAAGTGAAAGAGTCAGAGGCTGCAGTTAACTTTAAAAAAAAAAAAGTGGTAGGATAATTTTCTGACTGAACTTGTGGCTAATTGGGCTTGTTCCAGCAAGACATTGAGTACTCTGCTTTTACAGAGTGAGAAGCTTATCACTGTAGTGTGCAGGGGAGACTTTCCCCAGCACGGCATTGTTTAATTGGCTAGGAACAGTAAGAGCTTTTGTTTTTCCTCTGCGCCGTCCTTTGAAGTGCCAGGTACTTGCCCTCCCATTGGTGTAGGATAGGACGGGAGGGACCAGAGCTCTGATCCAGAGTGACGGATCCTATGTTCATAAAATGACTTTAGATCAGGGTGTGCAAAGTCCAGCCTGTGTGTCACTTCGGGCCCGTGATGGACTTTAATTTCCCGGCAGCCCCTGCTTTCATTGCTGCAGCCAGTTTCCATGGAGACCCCAGCAGTGGTGGGGCCAGGGTTTCCATGGAGACCGACCCCAGCAGCGCTGGCAGGGTGCTCGCAACATGCGGACCGTGGATTGCAGTTCTGCCTCGGCTCTGGACCACACCGTCACTACCACGAGATCCCAGTGCTGGCCCTGGAGCAGGTCCCCGCTCAGCCGTGTGCACTGCTAGTGCTGCTGGGGCTGGTCTCCATGGAAAGCCTGGCCCTGCACTGTCACAGTCCTGCTGCTGGGGTTTCCATGGAAACTGCCTGCAGTAAGGCGCGCAGGGGCTGCTGGGAAATGGAGTCCAGCCATCAGCTGGATCTGCCATTTTGCCTACCCCTGCTTTAGATTGTAAGTGAATCCCTGATTTTTATTAATATACATGACTGAAGATGTACTATCACCTAATTTGGAGGTCTTCAAGAGGAGGCATGACGGTCACCTGGCTGGGGTCATCTGACTTTGGTCCTCTTTCCTGCCAGGGGCTGGGGGTCAGACCCAATGATCCTTTGTGGTCCCTTCCAACTCTACAGTCCATGAGTTTGTGAAGATCTAGTTCTTAGTGAAATAAGAGTTGACTCTCAGTTGCTCTGTGGGAAGAGAGAATACATTATAATTAAGAAACACCATAAGAACCGTCTTCAGGAAATGGTGACTGTATGAAACAGTTCTTCTTGTTTTCGGGTTATTTGCCATCTCCATGACACACAGAGGGTTGCAGTTCATTCTTCAGTGATAATGCTGGACATCATCTGATTGCCTTAGTCCATTCAACAGCAGGAAGCAATATATTACTTCTGGCTTAGCACTTCTTATATTCAAAACTGATTTCCAGAAGGACCTTTGCAGATGGATTTTACATTGTGCGTTGCTTCGTTGAGGAAGCTTCTTGCCAGTTGTTTATCTTTTGCTCTGAACAACCGCAGACTTTGGGATACTTTGGATCTGGACTGGTACTTTGAAGGTTGTGGCCATCTCTGCTTCTAAATGCCAACTATGGAATTAGCAACTGTGGCAAAGGGGTGCCAGTTTGTATTCTGTATATAAAATGAACATTCACAGACACTTAATTCTCAGTACAAAAGTTGTTAGGAGCAGTAATAGCAGAAGTTGAAACCATTTAGCAAATTTTCTTTGTCAGGGGTGAGATGAAAATAATATTTGCAGCATGACTATGTTGTAAAGAGCCTCAGAGGTTGTTGGTAGTGCCATTAATAGCTTTGTGTATGGAAAAGCTATGTCTATGGGGAGAAATAGCTTATTCTCTTTAGGAGCTGAATCTGCCAGTTCTGTTGTTTGCCAAATAAAATAATATATATTTTAATTCCAACTTTTGGTGTTGCCTGGTTACAGAGGCTTCCTAGTTGCAGGGCTGTACTGAATTTCATTTCAGATAAGTACCTGGCCAAACTCCTTTTTTTATTGGAAAAATCTCCAATTTTTTTTTTTTTTCCCCCTCGCCCTAATCCAAAACAAAGATTTCCAGATGCCGTTTGTGAAAATGATTTGTGGCACTCATTGCCACACGAAGTCATAGAAACTACAAGCCATGACCATGACCAGCGTTCAAATCAGAATGAGATATTTTATTTGAATATGAGACACTAGGCCTGTGTGAAGCGGCATGTATGTGCTTCGGATTTGGATTTGGCCGATTTGGAGGGACAGTGATTTGCTTTGGAGATTCGAATCACTGTTCTGATTAGATTAGGCTGAATCGGATCCAAAGATTTGGCGCCACTTTGGAGATTCGGCCACAGACTAAACAGGCAGCAGTCCTCACCATGCCGGACACAGCTGCCTCCAGCTGGTAAGTCTGTTGTGGTGGGCAGAGGTGTGGGGGGGGGGAGGGGCGGATCAGTGCCCCCACAGTGAGGGAGGGTTTGGGGCTGGGACAAGCTGCCCAGCCAAGGCAGAGAAGCGTGGGATGGGCACAGCAGTGCTCAGACTGGGGGCTATGCCTTGCTGCTGCTTGCCCGGCGGGGAGCAGGGGGGGCGATGCAGATGCAGCTTACTCCAGGCGGAAGGGGACAAGTGGTAGCAGGGCATTGCCCCCTCGCTCTCCACCCCGGCTGGGCAGCTTGTCCCAGCCCCAATCCCTCCCTTCCCCTTACTCCTTCCCTCCCCGCTTCATCCACCACAACAGACTTACCAGCTGGAGGCAGCTGTGTCCAGTGTGGTGAGGACTGCTGCCTGTTTAGTCTATGGCCGAATCTCCAAAGCAGCACCAAATCTTTTCTGAATTGATTCAGAGGTTTCCGATTCGATTCAGACCTTTTAATTAGTCTCCTGAATTGATTCGGATTTGGAGATTTGGCCTCCGAATTCAGCCGAATCTGCTCTGAATTGAATCTGCTACCAGAGCTTTGCACAACCTTACAAGATATCCATAGTCACATGAAATAAAAGTGAAATGCTAGGTGAATAAATATTCCCTTATTCTTTAGAGCATAAGCTACCCACTAAATGAAGATCATACTGGTAATTCCGTGGGTAGGTTATTCTATAATTATCCATTCTGCGCTTTCCTTCACATTCAAGCATTGTGTTTCTACTGGGATAATTGCTGCTGTCCCAGGAGAAACTATGAGTGCGTGTAAACGTTCATTCAATTTTTCTGGGGGGGAACATGCCCCTTCCAGGAGAGAGATCTTCTTGGTGTCAACCGAGAAAATCTCTATTGTGAGAGAGACTCTCTTGCAGGAGTGAATGCTCCTACACTCCCCTCCCAGTCTGGTCTGGGGACTGCCTGGTTGGGGGATGTGTGGGCTTACTGTCCCACTGCTTTAGTCCCCTTCTGTATTGGGCCAGGAGCAGCAGGGTTCCTGGTATGAGTTGTGGGCAGAGGGTTTGCTGTGTTGCTCCTTCCACTCAGCTCCTGGCCACCTGGAGCAGAACAGAGGAATTCCTCGCTGCCCACCCGCTCCTCAGACATGGTCTGAGGAATGGGTGGGGGCCTTTGCCCCACTGCTCTTCTCCCTTCCTGAACTGGTCCCAGTGGGGAGGGGAGTAGCAACCCCTGCTCTCTGCCTCTCCCCCGGACTGGGGGCTTTGCCTTACTGCTCACTCTACTTTCCTCCTGGGACCGGGACCAGGACCAGAGTGGAGAACACCTGTTTCCCAACTTTAATCTGCAGAAGGTGCAGACTGGGAGGAGTGGGGTGGCCACTGTTTCCCATGTCTTCACCAGACCAAGGTGATCCCAGTCTGGGGGAGGCTGCAGGCTGGATGCCAGATGCCTACACACTCCCTCTCCCTAGTGCCTCACTATACTTGTGCAACTGTAACCATTTGCAACACAACAGGCTAAGATTCAGTATGACAATTCCTGTGTTTCCCCTGTGATGCTCAAAAAATGACACTTGTATCAGGGTTTTAAAAGTGAATTTGACAATACCGCTGTGAAGCAGAAGGGATAAAATTACAATGAAGATTACTCTGTCACCCTGGCAGCTGGCTTGTGCCAGCAACACACCTGCCTAGCCAGGGCCAAGAGCACCGGTTTTTGACCTTGCTCACTATTGTCAAGGCTCATTTTCTTTATGACTCGCAGCAAAAGAGAGCGTGTTAGGCAGTTCCCGCCGTGTGCTCTTGTAACTCAGATCCAAATGTGGGTCTGTGCTTGTTGCTGCATAATGTGTGGAGGTTCAGTATAAATATATATTGAACCCAGCTCCTGGGGAAGCCTCTGGACAGCACAGGCAGGGTGAGTTAACTTGGTATGCCTCAGCCTTGAGGGGTAGTTCAGGGCCTTTACTCAGTACAGTTTTAAGGGCCAGATTCGGATTTCAGTTATGCTCACATAACTCCATTGACTCATTTGGGGTTGCTGTAGATATAGAGCAGAGTTGCCAAGGTCGATCTGCCATCTGCAGAACATTTGTATCGTCTCCTCGGCTTTGATTCAGCCTTAGGATATACAGGATCCCATTGCTGTTCCTCAGGACCCAAATGGCAGCTACTCTGTTCAGGGATGGTTTGGAGCTGCCCAAGTCTGTAACAGATGTGGTTGGGTGGTTACGGGTAGGCCAGCCTGGGCTACTGAATAACAGCCCAGTAAAGGTCTGTTACAAGTTTGAGCTTCTTGCTTAGGCTCCTTTGTGTAATCCCCCACTCTAGGAAACGGGGGCGCCTCGCTCTGTCTAGTTAAACTCAGGCTGTAGCGTCTACAGCACTGCAGCATTGTTCGCGAGACCATGCACTGTCCTCCGTCCATCCTGGATCCATGCTTCATTGTATGTCTAGGCCAGTTTGGAAACGTTGCTTGTAATGTTGCCAGGTGTGTGTAAGTGCTGGAGAGGAGGGGGCTTTCTGAACTTGTTTCCATGTAGGGCAAGTCCTTTTGGAGGCTTCTCCAGCTGTATGCCAGGGTCAGGAACCTGATCACCATCCCGCCTGTCCAAATTCACCAAGTGACCGTGCAAAACTAGTGATGAAATGATGTGTATCCCAACTGTTACTTCTGCGGCAGCCTGTGTGTGTGTTTATGCTTGTGCGCTGAATGTCTCTCATAAATCAACTATGTAAAGCTTTGATTCTTTTAGATGAAACATGTAGGTGGTTACTATAGTACAAATGGCTTACTTATGAAACGGAGCGTCCTGAGGATTATAAGGAATTGAATGCAGTGTATTTATGCCCATGTGGTTTGTATTCCCTGTCTGCTCTGAGTTGGGGAAAACTCAGAAGAGATGTGTGGTCTGTGCCTCACCTTTGTACCAAGAGGAGATGGGTTGAAAAATCAATTTTTTCAAGGGCACCCACATGTTCCAGTCTCCTAAGCTGCACAATGTGAGAATTAGGTGTTTGAATCCTCTAGGAAGCCTGGAAAAGAGCTGAAAGAGCTGGCAGGACATCTGCTGAGTATAATCCGAATAGTCTCTACAAAACCAAATAAGTCCTGTGTATGCCGTTTCTCTCTCTGAGAAGTGCTTGTGTACACACACACACACGTACACATACAAAATGCATATGTATCTAGAGGGCTGTCTTTGGAAAGAGCATGCTCATGGAAAACACAAGTGTGTCTTAAAGTGTGTTTTTCTGGCACTTTGAATTCGCTGTCTGAGCACGTTGTGTGCATGGGAAGCATCAGGTGCCTTGAGCAAATAAAAATACCAAATTGCTTGGGCACATCTGTGCACCCTTGCTGTGTAGGCTGGCTGTTTCTCTGCTATCATCCTGACTGTTTCAGTCAAGTCCTTTAATGAGCTCCAGGAGTTTCCTCGGTTTCTGAGCAGACAGATGTTGGCACAAAATATCTCGACTTCTTTGTGCTGAAGATGCTTTTTCACCTGCCTTACCTCTAGGGACCAACTGCCCAGAAGTTTAGTGACACACAAGAAAGTGATAAACCAATCCAGGAAATGCAGTTGCAACAATGGAGAGAGCTTTTATTGGAAAACATAGTTTGAACTGTGATTGTGTGTGCTTATATGGGGAGTTAATGAGTAGTTACTGAGCACACAGCAAGCCATAGAGCAGACACCTCCTCAGTCTGTGTGATCTTTGAGAGAATGAAGTTCACGATAGTTCTCACTATGACAACTTTATGATTCTGCTGCCTTAAATATCACCCTAATCTTAATAGACCCTAAGATTAGATCAGAAGTGTCTGACTCTCTTGTTTTTCCAGTCTATTGTTTGTTGCGACCATTTTAATAAAAAAAAAAAAAGAGTGAAAGCTGAAAATGGCCAGTTTTATGAAGGCTCCTCAAACCTCTTCTGTTGCATTAAAAAAAAAAACCGGAGTTATTTTCAACCAAGTTTATTATATTTCAGAAACGTCTTATTTTACAGGCAGCACGTACCGTAAAACCGCAACATTCACCACTCAGCAGTAATTATGGCCGCATGATATCTTCTGTTCTAAGTAAAGGAAGGCTTTGTGGTTACCTGGGAACGCTGGGTTTTTAATAGCAGCTATTGTAAACAACAGACATTTGACAGACACGATTAAAGTTCTCTGATCCATATGGATTTTTTTTTTTTAATAACAAGGAAGGCGTTCATTACTTCCCTGCTACCAAGAATATTAATCCTCCATATCAGCAGGTGGAGACAAAGACCAAATTAATTTTAAGATGTTTCCTCAGACTGAATTTAATAAGAACTATAGGTGTTAGTGTTTTTGGAATTGCTGCATTAATTTTTCGGGAGGTATCTCGATTCAAAGGCCCCTTTTGAGTTAAATCTACATTATTAGCATCACAGTCCTTCTAGCTACAGTTACGGGCTACACATGTTGAAGCCATTTCTTTCAGCTACAAGGTCTAGTTTGGGAGCAAACATTAATTGAAGGGACCTCTGTCTGATCTCTGCCCAGGAGTTCAGATCTGAACAGTGCCAGAGCTAAAGCACACCCCAGAGTTCAGGTGTGAACGAGGCTACTGGACTCTGGCCACATACACTCGGACCCAGCTTGATCTGGGTATTTTAGCTCTTGCTTGTCACCAAGAGAAAAGTCTTAGCTTCGGAAAGTTTTTGTTTAAGCATCTTGGGCAGAGTGCTGAGGTTTGGGTGGACAGGAAGCGTTCAATCTTGCCTTGATTCATCCGGGGGATATTTTCACAGTTAATCTAGTACGTTGCTGAAGCAATAGTACCCATGTTTCCCCTCCCATCTCTCGCAGTGAGCTTTCATTCCTACCTTCAGTGTAATGCTCCCAGCATTACAGGGTGGGAGAGGGATGTGAGGGGGGATGGATATGTCTGCAGGGTTCAAATGTGGTCCACCTTTTATTTATGATGAACATGCACAAATGCACATACATGTATCTTCAGCAAAGTCCTACCTATGTCTACATGGTCTTGGATAACCTATAGACTATTGCCCTGGCATTTTGCCTCCACCTTCACTCGAAACAAAATGCAACAAGGTAATTTGGAAGGGTTAGATAGCCAATACAGGTGGTATAACTGCCATACAGTGGAAGAACTAGTTTTATTAGCTTTCCAGACAAGATTTTAATGTTTTTACATAATTCAAAGCCATGTTGCTTGGGGAATTCTTGCAGCCAGCTGTACCAGAGCCTGTATTTTCTCCGAACCCATTGGCCAATGGGAGTTACTCCTACTTTAAATCCTTTCCAAATTAAAACAAAAAAATAGTAATGGGGAATCTTAAAAAAAGAAATCTTTAATTATCGCTGCATAGGGCGGTAGCAGGAATGTAAAGTAGTGTTGTTAAGAGGAACGCTGGTTCCAAGCTTTCTCAAGCTCTGGCAGGGATGGAGAGGGATGTCGGATATGGTTTAGCTTCTGCAACTGAGCGCTGGACCACTTCTAAGTGTAGCAGTAGATGACAGGGTAGGGGTCACCTTGGTTGGTCTTGCATAGCACTCTGTAGAGTGTCTGTAGAAAACAAATGATAAACTATGCCAAAGTCACAGCTCTTAGACACCATCATACCTATGTTGTCCACCACTTAAGAAGGCTGGGGATGCTACCACCCCTCAAGCAGTGATCATTTCACAGTGCTGCCGTTGGACTGCACAGTTGCAGTAGTGCCCTGGGAAGTGCTGGCTTTTATGAAGCGAGAACATGGACCAAAGATTTAAAGCACAAGGAAAGGTGTCCAGAATTTTGCATTTTTTTTCCTGGTTCTGCCATGCAGAGTTGAGGTCTGGAGATGTAGCCCGTGACCTCTCTGTCTCTGCATCCCCTTCTACAAAGTGAGGTTATAAAAAAATTAAGTTTTGCATGGGAGGAACTGTATTTTTTTGTTTGGGCTGATCTTTTGGTAAAAAGTGCTTTGAGATCCATGAGTGAAACGTACTTTGGAAGTGCAAGATACCAATCACAACTGAATAGCATTGAAACAAAAGGGGAGGAAGCAGAGCAATTTTCCAGAGCGTAGATGATACCGGCTTTGTATGAATGGCTGACACCAGTGGAGACGTACAGCACAGAAGCCTGTAGCAGCATCACATCTGTTCTGCTGAGTGGGTGTTACATTGGTTATCCATATGAGTAAATCAAAGCAGTTTCCAGTGAGCATTTTCAGGAAGCTGAGTATGACATGCAAGTGGGAGTATGGATCTTGCCACCAGCATCGCTTTGTTTGTTATTTCAGGTTACTCCTTGCTTTGGAGGAAGCAAGGGAATTGTTGGAGGAGAGGCCCTGAATAGCTCAGAGCTGCCTGTTGGTTGCAATAGAGACGACAATCTGCTATTCGGATGCAACTTTCTTTTAACCAGGTTTGCCCGGGCACAGCATGTCAGCAAAGGTTAACCAGAACCTGGGATAAGATAATCACGACATTAACACTCACCGAATCAACGCTACTGCTAATCGGTATAAGTCTGACCGTAGGGTCTTTTTCCAAAATGTACTGTTCATCAGAGCTTCTTATGATTGGGTTTATAATCCTAACCCCCTAATTTATAATGTCAAAGTCTGTGTATTAAAACAAGCCGGATCCCCAGAATGTAAAAATTGGTGCATTCTTGCAGTCTGTGGAATTGCACCTGCTGTGAATCTGTGCACGGTGGGAGGCATGGCGGCTTTGAAGAATGTAGACCTCTTGCTGCTACATTGTCACTCAGACAGATAAGAAAGAGAAGCGCCTTGTCGGTGGGGTTGGTTCAGACTCTGACCAAAGTCGGTTCTTGGCTGCTCTGCAGGGGCTACCTGGAGAGGTGTTAGTTCTGACGATGCAAACACTGAGAGAGCCTCATTAAGTCACTGTATGACGGTTAACAGCTTCCCGTTTCATGCCAGTGTCCTTCAGAGGAAAAACTCTCTCCTGTTATAAATGTTTGGAGCTATCCAGACCTCTTTATCATGCAAGACACTGTCACTTCACTGTCATTTTGCAATCAAGTCCAGGAGTGAAATCTGAAGCAGTAAATTTAACTTATAGTCCAGAGGTTGTTTAAGGTTGAAGCAGTTTATTAAAACTGGCCTAAATTTGGCGAGCCTCTACTGGGAACAGCATAAGCCATTTAGTTTTGTTTCTGTGTCCTGATTGGATGACTGGGACTTTCTGGTTTTGCAGTGGGAAAGAATACAAGGAAATAATATAAAAATGGCTGTCTGTATTCATGCCAGTAAAACTCACTTGCATAAAAGTTGATAGGAGTTGCAAACAAAAAAGGATGTATCCCCTTAGTAAATTTTTAAATATCCAGCATAATATTAATGTACATTTGTTCGCTGTGTTTACATGGTATTGTTTTAGATATACAAATGGAGTTGATAAAAATGTCATGCTCAGCTGTAAAAACATGTCAATATAAATGCAACCCCATTTTATTGGACTTCCCTATAGGAACTTCCTTCATATTGCTATACAAACATATATATATAAAAAAAATAAATGATTCATATGTTGTATTATTTATGTCTCAAATCAATAACTGACATAATAAGCAGGAAACAACGTGAACAAGTTAGTAAATTGATTCTCTTTTCACTTGTTTAACATGTCCTGGAAAGCAGGAAGAAAATTAATGATGGGCTATCCTTTTAGTTCCAGTGTTAAGCCTGGCATATGTGTAACATCTGGTAAGTTTTGGAAATCAAAACTGTCACAGCCAAAAAATCTCAGTGCTGGTGTTTGGGGTTGAATTCAGAAACCTAATGCAGAGAGCGTGAGTGGAGGTTGTGAAGTGCAGAGGTAAGGCACCAAATGGGTAAGGACTTTTAATTGCAGGACCCAATCGCATGTTTTCATTAGCTTTGCGGCTTTGTTGGCTGTCATCGAAAAGATGCAACCAGTTCCAGGAAGGGAAGCATCAAACCTCACTAATGGCTGAGGGGGCTGAGTACTGCTAACTGGCACATAAGGGGTACAGAGAGTGTTAAATGAGAAGCAAAGAAAATGCATCAGGAAATGTGTTTTGTTCAGGCAGGGCCAAATCCTAAGAGGTGCCAAGCAATAAGAACGTCATGTTGGAATGTGCCTCTGTAACCTCAGCTCCAGCTCGTCTTGGCTCCTCTCC
This sequence comes from Crocodylus siamensis, assembly GCF_052110815.1. Lineage (NCBI taxonomy): Eukaryota > Metazoa > Chordata > Crocodylia > Crocodylidae > Crocodylus > Crocodylus siamensis. Next base: position 72,816,932 of record NC_143402.1, on the reverse strand, counting down.
TCTCTAAACATGCCCAGGACTTGGCTCTCATTTTGACAGCTCTAGTTTAGCTAAACTTATTTATCAAACTGTTTGATGATGTCTGATTAAATGCATGCAGCAAATTTGGTTAGAAATACTGACGGTTTAGTAACAGGAGACCTTGCTCCAGGTTTCGGCTAGTCAGGCTTTGCTAAGGGGCGGGGAGATGTCATGAGTTTTTGGTGGGGTTAATAAAACATGTGGCTTAGTGAAGTACGCCCGAGGTTCCCCCACAGGCAGGAATGTTCCTGTCTGTGCTGAAGCCCAAGTGGAAAGCTGCCTGGATTGGCTCGTGTATGGTGGATTATGATGCTGGGTTGACGTCGAAGGTTGCCGGGATGGTTACAGGGTGCATTTTGCTAGTGTCCTGACATCTCATTAAAACAGCCTGGTTCAGTTCAAAACCTTTGAGTCCTGCGCACTCCTGCTGGCGTCTGTTTGGCCAAAATCGTTTTCAGTCTGTGTGCATGCCTGTGCTGAACTTCCCTGTGTCCTGGGCCTTGTCCAGAGCTCCTAGGAGGCGGTGCAAAGACTCCTGTTGATCTGGCCATCGCTGACTTGTTGCAGCAGCATCTAGAACCCAAACTGGAGCTGGTCAGAGCATTTCCATCTAAACTGCTCCAATGGAAAAGTTGCATTTTCAGCACAACAAAATCTTTTGTGGAAGCTGCCTGCTTTTTGGAGACTTAAATGGGTTTTTTTTCCTTCAACTAATAAATCCAAATGCCTGAGAATCAAAATATGTCCATTTGGCACTGCTCCTTGAGGGAGTTGCCGGGGTCCTATTCTGTGATCTGGTCAGAGCACCCTGGCCAGAGAATCTGCTGGTTAACTGAGTCTGCGAGCAAAAATGTGATGCCGTAAGGAGAATGTAACTCCATTTAGCTGAGGTGGGTAGGGTTGGCGGGATCTGAAGGGCAGCTCCCACAAGGCACTGTTTCCATTTCTGCCAAAAATTTTTGGGTTTGAAAAAGGCAGGAGAAAGTAAATACTATTGCTGTTTTGAGACAGAGACCGTTAGTAACTTCCTCGGTGTGACATGGGAAGTCTCATGCAGAACGAGGACTGAACTCGGGCGTCTTCTGTCTCAGCCCTTTGTCGTAACCTCAGAGGCAATCTTCTTCCGCCCAGGTTTGGGAGACTGGTGAGCTAAAAAACAAATGGTGATTATTTTTAAGCTGATGGTTTTTTTCTCCTCTGCAATACTTCAAAAATTGTGGATGAGTGTAAGCTTTCCCCATAAGCTGAGAGCATGCATAGAAAATTTTATCTCCAAAAAGCATTCTTGAGATAATTATGCAAAGACAGGGTGTTAAGAGGAAATGTGAACGTGACCTTTCCCCACGGCTTCCTCTGTAGAGAAAACTATGGCTCAGATTTACACGTTGATCTGCATCAGCTAAAGTTGGGGGCCTGTGTTTGCGAACAGGTAGCTAACTTTGCATGGAGAAATGTATAGATGGGTGACAATGATTACTGAAGCACGCCAGTGGTGTGGCTTTGTGCAAATATCCATTTAAAATGACTACCCCAAACCTTGTGGAAAATCCCAGTGCTAAGCTGGTCTAATTAATACCGTTCCAATGCCCCTTTTGGATACAAGTGTGACAGAAGACGTGAGGATCTGTTTCTCTAACACAATATAATATGCAGTATCTGCAAACTTAAACCGTCAGGCAGCTCGCCAAAGAACTGCTGTTGACATAAACCATGGCTGTGTGTCAGCAGTGTGGGGGACTTAAGCTTTTGTTTCAGTTTTTAATTCTTTGTGTCATGTCAGGAGATGTGGGGTTTGCTCATGCTCGGAAAGAATAAGACAGCAAAAGTAAGCTCACTTTAATTAGTTGACACTGTTTTGGATTGCGTGCTACCAAAAAACACCTTTTATCTTATTCCAAGAAAGAATCGATAGGTGCCAGGTACAGCAATGCACTCTTCAGTTGCATAACAATGTGCGCAAACCTGTTAATGATTTATATTCCTTTTGGAGCTGCGGTGCTTTGTTCGTAACACCCCTGGCATGAGCTAACTTGTTGCCAGAACTTGGAGGACGAATTTATTTGGGATTTTTTGAATGCAGATGCCACCAGTTTTGTTTCACGTGGGGGCTTGTTGGGAGAGGGTTAGCTAGTGGAAAGACAGGAGGAGGAGGAGGGAGGGATGGGTGGCAAGCAGGTGGAGCGAGGCAGAGGTGGGGAGACTCTGCAGGATGGTCTGAATGCCCAGTCATCACGTGCAGGACCTGCTCCGACTGCCGTCCCCAAATGCAATGGGGCTGAGGGGTTCTTGTACCCCGGAAGGAAGGGGAAGCTCATGCCTGGCACAATTCATGTGATGAAGCTAGAAGGACCGACAGTCTCAGTTGTGACCCCTCTTTTTCATCCATGCCCCACTACAATACTTACCTGTTCTGCGTCCTTGTACAAGTCGCTGTCCAGGCCTTCCTTTCCTTTCTCATGTTGAACCTGTTTTTTGTTGAGACTGCCAGCTCTTTGGAGTACGCACCGTGTGTACAGCACCCAGCACCACGGAGTCGTCTTCTCTCGGATGGTGCTACACGTCCGCCTGCAACGGAGTGGTGCAGGCTTATACCAGCTGAGGATCTGGCCCCAGGATATTCCTTCTTTCCCTCTATTATTCATTCTCACACGCTGCGAAGCACCACAAATACCATTTCGTGTGTCCTACTGGCATAGGTAGCTTTTCACGTGAAATTACAACATCTCATAACTTTTTTTCAAGTGAATGCAGAAATTCAGCATTGGGCCGCAGATCGCTGTATTTTTTTCTGTTGCAATTGTTTTCAGTACAGCGTGTGCAAAAAGAAACAAAAATCCTACAGGCAATATTGTGAAGAAAAAAAGTTATATCCAATTTTTAGAACCCCACTGTCTTTCAGATTAAATATAGGGATCATGCAGTTTTGAGGTAGAAATAGTGCTGATTTTTTGGGAGCCTGTTCTGCTCCATGTACCATTGGTACAGTGAGGTTTCAGAACAACCCATATCCTCGGCTCTTGTGGGACAACAACTGGAGTAACATTTTGTCTCTTCAGCTCCTCTGATAGCAGCATTATACTCATATGTATTCTGGTGTACTCGTTGAACTATTGATATGAAACAGTAGTATTGTAGTCAGCAGCATCTTCAGTGCATACTATAGTACCTTTATATTAGTCTAAACATCGAAAATGGGTGTTTAAGAGGGCATGTCTATTTTACAGTCCTTGGGCCTTTTGAAACTAGGAGCTTGCTGATCACAAGAGTGCTTGTGGCCAAGTTTTAGGGTAAGAGAGAGTTCAAGTCTCTTGCCCTTCTTGGCTGTAGAAGGCAAGGAAAAGCCCAGGAGAGCCGTTGTCCAGTTGAGTTTCTGTGATTGTTTGGCAAATACTAAGGAAGGCCTGAAGAGAAAAGGCCTTATAAGGACTGAAGTGTGGTGCCTTTCTTTCCACTTCCTGGCTGATGAAATACCCCCCTCCAGCTTACAGAATGCTTAAAATTAGACTTCTAATCCATACTTGGGCATCTGCACTTCTGAAAAGTGCTGAGCACCTTAAAACTTCTACTGATGTCAATCTTGACTTTCAGGATGGGGATGAAATCCCAAAATTCGGGGGGGGGTTGTTTTGTTTTTTGTTTTTTTGTTTTGTTTTTTGGTTTTTTGTTTTTTGTTTTTTTGGGACAATCCAAGTCTAAAAGACTTATCTTTGGACCACAAATGCACTTCTCTTTCCTGTCAAACAGAAATGGCAGCACCTTGCTATGCAAGCAAGGCAGGAGTGATGCTGAGTGTGTCGCCAGCCAGCGACCTACATGATTGAACGGCTGTGGTTTGATTGTGGGGAACATGAACATGGCCCAGGAATGAAATTGCCCCAGAGAGAATTTCACTTAACATCAAACTGCTTCTGTATTTTATGCTCTTTGCTTGCCTTTCTGCAGTGCATTCCCTTGGAATATAAAGTAGCCTTCCATAGGATTGGCTAGACTGCCGGAGACCTCTTCTTCTTTGGAAGCAGAAGCTCCCATGAAAGCCACAATTATTTCATCAAATCAATGGGGCTGTCAATGAAGAAGTCTCACTTTGCGATTTGGAGAACCAGTGCAGTGGTGTTAGTCCTGAGTTAATGCTGGGGACCTCTCTTGGGAGCTGAAATCAGCACAACTATCCCAAGTCTGGGAGCGCTACAGGCTTCTTGATAACCAGAGGAAATGCCAGCAGCCACGCTACATCAGCATTTAAAAGAATCACCCCCCTTTAAGCCTAAATCTGGGCAGTCCGCCTGTTTCTGAGGAGGGCATCCACCTTCAACAGGCCTGGAGATCGGCACTCCTGCCAGCTGCTGAGCTCCTAGTTGCTCAGGCACCAACCCACTGCTCCAAGCCCACTGGCAACACGTGTCTGGAAATCTGGGAACAAGTTGGGGGGGAAAACAAGCACATTGTTGTCACCCGATAAATAATAAATACCAATATCTGTGGTTACACAGCCAGGAAACACCAGTGCTGCCTTTTTGGTGAATTGCACCTAGAAAATTTCCAGCGCTCTTGTTCTTATGGGTCAAGTCCAGTGGCCAGCGTGTGCTAGCATTGGGTGGAGTCCCATACAGGTGCTTACATCGCTCCTTCGTTCCGTCTGGCTACACTACTCCTGCTCTCGTTCTCTTCAGCCAGCCTTTCCTGAATCGGTTTTATCTGTGTTTCCTGGAAAATGCAACAATCTGTCAACATAGGCCTAAGAAAGCCCAGCATATGAAGAGAATATTAAGAGACCACGGCCAGATGTTTCTCAGATGTGTGGTGAAAATAGACTGTCAACTGTGCAGGGATCAGATTCTCCATGTGCTTACCTGGCTCTTCCTGTCCTTTCCGATCCTGGTTTTGCTCCCTCTGCCCCACCGTTGCAGCAGGCCCGCAGCAAATGAAGTAAATGACCAGTGCTCAAGATTGCATGTTGGATTCCCTGCTGAAAAACGTATTCCTGACCACACGTTGGATCACACTGCTGTTCCCAAGCCCATTGGATGGAAGCCTGGCTTCAGCGGATGTGGCTTAAGTCATTGGCCACAAATATCTTTCCAGCACAAACAGCTATTTTGTCCTCCTTGAGAGCAAGAGGAGAGGGAGAGAAAGAGAGGCTGTTTTACTGCTGTACCCACCCATCAATTGTTTCCTGACAATTGTTCTTTTTCCTAAGATGCCTTCCTAAAATCTTACCAGCTCTCTTAAGGCAAACAGAGCTGGGCTGGCTCGGGAGGAGGAGGATGGGAGGCCTCCAAGGAACACAGTGGTGCTGCTGGTGACTCAGGAGGTGGTGGTTTCTCCTTAGAGTTAGTACTTAAACCACAGCTCCCAGGGGAACTAACTGGCGCTATGCCATGAGAGGCAATGTCCTTCTTGGCCAACATGCAGCAATGAGGTCCTATGCCTGTCTGAGCTCTTATTTTCAAGAAAGGCAGCATTATCCATGACCTCCCATTCATGTTTCAACATTGATGATTTCCATGGGATGGACAATAATAAGAATAATTCTTAAATACCCTTAATTTTCCCCTATTTCCCCCCATATTTTCTATCCTAAACTATTGCATAACGTTGCTGTGCTGTTTCCTCTTAAGTAATCTTTTTTTTTTTTTGGTGCTAAATTGACCCTCTGAAGTGTCACTCTGCAGCAATAAATGCATGACCCTAATTTTGTTATTGCAATAAAATATAATCTGTGCAGAAGCCAATCCATCAGCTGATTTAAATGGTCACAAATTGGTGGCCCTTGGGGCATTTTCCCCCCCAGCTGAGGATCTGTCTCTCCATAGGGTGCAGCTTAAATAAATGGCCCAAACTTTTTGAGAGAAACATCTTATTAAGATCTGTTGTTCAAAACTGTCACACAACACTTCCGAATCTCTTGCCACATCCTTTTGAAATTTTTTTTCAGAGAGAGGAGCTGAATAAACACATTGTTTCTTTCTTTCTGTGGTATTAATGTAGTCCCTATTACCATAGCATCCAAGCATCTCACAATTTTAAGCTCATTTTCCTTGTTCTTGTGAAGTAGGAAAGTGACTTTCACAGGTGGGGATCTGAGGAGGCAGGAATAAAATCACCCCAAGATATCCCAGGACGTCTGTAGCAGAGGAAGGATTTGAACGTCTGATTCCCAGATCACTGGCTCCTGTCCTGGTTACTGGACTATTTTTCTTTTTGTGATCCTGTCCACTAATGTAGTTACTCTGTGTGATATTTTGGCTCATCTTTAGATACTGCTAGCTTCTGAAATATTGGTTTAATTGGAGCACTTTAGAACGGAATAATTTAACTCCACTTCTTTTTTAACCAGAAGCTTTTGAATCTTCCTTGCTCCTCCCATGCATTCCTTTAAAACCAGCCCAAGGCGAGTTGCTTACCTGGCCCATTCAGCTGAGTGCCAGGTGCAGGGTGTTTGGTGGGAGCTGAGTGCTTGTAGGTTTTGTATTTGAGCCCTGGTGTAGAGAGAGAGGGCAGTCACTAACATGCGCATGCAGTATCTTGCCAGGCAGCATCTGGTGAAGCTGGGGCCAGAGAAGTTGACCAAAGACACTTCATGCAATATATCCAATGACAGTGAATTCCCTGCCACTGGACCGCTGCCTGACCAGGGAATCGAGCATGGGATAATGGACTTGGCTCGACTCACAGGAGCATTAAGGCAGAGAATTGACCATTGGATGCCATGTCTGTTTCTTATTAATGAATTGTCCAACATTTTCTTTCAAGTGTTGTAACTTCCCTTTTTCTATATTTTTTTCTATATTGATGTTTTTCTTTCCTTTTGATGTCTTGTGACCCTACAGCCTCTGGGGATCAACCTTTCCCTGTAATTGAAACCAGATAGCTCTGTGTTTCTGGTGACAGGTGAATTGTAAGGGCCAGGGGTTATCAGAAATATGGAAGAAGGTAGCACAATTTTAGTGAACGTTGTCACCTTTATCCCTTGGATGCCTTGCATTCTTTTGGCCAAACACTGAGCCATCTGCAATCTGTGACCTGCCTGACATTACCTCATCCAGGCCTTTTGCATTTTAATCCAGCAACAGCTGTAGTATTTGACATAATGGCTCACTTTTATGTGGTGGAAAAATGCTAGAGTATCTATCGCTCAGTCCAAGTAATAAAAAAGCAAAATAAATGAGGCTTTGCTTCTCCCCAGATACATATTTTATTTATTACAAGATCTGTAATGTGTGTATTCATTCCTGATCTCGATATAGGGCTTAAGTGTTGCAAAGGGATAAATACATACAGCCGGATGGGCAGTGTAATCTCTTTAGTTCCAGTCCATGACAAAGAAGCCAGGGTGTGGGGAGCCCCATGGGAACAGTGGGAGCGGGTAGGTATCGAGTATGTTGGAAAATCTGGCCATTTCCCCTGGATGCTGAAGGGAGAGCTGAGCTCTTTGTAAAAATCCAGCCATAAGTATTTCTCCAAAGCATCTAAGATAGAGCTGTAAGTAGAGCCAAGATCTTCTAACTTCTAGTAGGCAGGACTTTGTCACGAGACTTTGTTGTCTTCTCGAGAGAGACTGCTTTCCTTCGTGATGGTGCTAATAAAAGTGGTGTATTCGGGACCCTTCTGGGTTGTTAGTGGTTTGAGTTCTCACCCTTTATACTACTCCAAGAAAGTAAACTGGTATTAAAATGAACGCAGGTACTTTCAGGCCTCTTCACACTGCCGTAGTACAGGTAAAAGGGAATCTGGCGTCAGCAAGAAGCTGCATTTCTCTTCTCCTCCTCCATAGAATGACATTTTCTGAATTTGCATGAAAAATAGCAGAGATGCTGCATGAAGAGCAGGTTAAGCTGGCAAATGATTTTTCTTATAAACGACTTTCTTGAGCTTACTTCTAAAAGTGTGAATGTTTTTTTTTTTTTTCAATCACGTCTGCGTGACAGCAACTTTATCAGACTTGGGTGTTAATCTATATGTTTGCAGGTGGTGAACACTTCGCTTTGATTAAAGAACTATATTGTGATTTTTTTTCTTCAGCACACACTTACATAAGAGGAACAGAAAAAACACTAGTATCAATGCCCTACAGCGATGGGTTTATTCAGTCTTTGGAGCTGAACAGGCATCCCTCTCCCACCTAGAGTTGCACTGCATTCACAAAGGCTGAGCATAGTTCTCTCTTTTTTTTTTTTTTGGCTGCTTCCTATACCTGGGAATACCCCGCTCATAATACTCTGCTCAGGTGTCAGCGATGGCGAGGTGACTCCTAGGTGCAGGGGTGGTGACCGCCGACTGTAAGGGATGCCAACCCAGAGCACTTGTTGGTGTAAGCATCATTGGTCTTCTCTACAGTCAGGCCTGCGTTGCCAATGTAGTGACAATAGTTGCTGGCTGCTAACTGTTGAGGTAGGACTATTCCCAGGTGTAGATGTGGCCTTGCATTAAAATATTATCTCAGTTTTCATGGTGTATCCTCACCAGTAATTTCAGAGTATCCTGGGCTGAGGTCAGTGTGTAGAGGGAGGTTTCTAAGGAATAGCAAGGATGACTCGATAAGTAACACGTTTCTTATGGTCGGCGTGAGCTCATCACCCGTTGCAGTACCAATGGCACCGTGCCATCTTCCACATGCAACTGAAAAAAAAAAAAAAAAGATCCCATCGTAGTGCCTTTTCAGATCAGGCGTCCATCCCAGCCAAATCCTAACTTGTGCAATTTCTGCCTACCTAAAATTTCTTTCCAGTTACAGCTGGAAGTGGGGTCTTTGCCTTAAACTGCTGTGAGATTATACTGTTAAATATCCCAAACCCAGTGGTAATGGCAGGTGAATATGTTTGATGTACTACATTGGTTTATTAAATAATTTAGGTCACAGCTGTATAACACAGGTCGTCCCTTTGCATTTCAACAACCTTCCATTTTATTTATTTTTAATTTTCTAATTTGTATGACTATGCCCTTTTTTTTAGTGAGATATTGGGCCTGTGGACATCCCAGGCCTTTTTTGGCACCTCAAGGCCACATGCTTTTGACAACAGCTTAATTTCAGTTTGAATTTCTCTATCAAATGAAAATAACTGGAACCAGTTTCCCACCTGGTTTTGTTTACGATGTCTGCTTATATTCCCAGGCGGTTGTGCATTACAAGAGACGGTCACGTCTTGTTCGTAAGCGCCTTTCGTTTTGGAGGTGGAAGGGGGGAAAGAACGAGAGATTTATTGCTGGTGGCTGAGAAAATAAATTACCCCTCTTTCTTCCTTGATAGCACTTTCCTTAACACTTTCTTTCTAAGTCTATGTTCAAAAGAGGGGTTTTTTATGGTAATCGGGATTTGGAAGCTGAAACAAAATTGGGGGCCGACTCTGAGAAGTTAAATGCCTTCAAGTCCCTTTGAAGTCGGTGAGAGCTGAAGATGCTCAGCACCCTGAAAGACCCATTCTTGGCTTATATTCAGCGTCTAACATGGATTTTTGCTGCTGACACAGATACCACCAGGTTCAGTGGCATGAGGTCTGGACCCAGAGCTGTGATGTTCAGGAGCATCTTTTCATTCATATTTCATAGATTTCATAGACATTAGGGCTGGAAGGGACCTTGAAGATCATCAAGTCCAGCTCCCTGCCCCAGGGGCAGGAAAAATTGAGCGTGTCAAGGACCCAGTTCTGTTGTATTGAAGTCCATGGGAGTTTTACCATGGGCTACAGTCAGCAGGTTTCAATTAGATTTACTCAGTATGTGGACTTCACGCACATGGACAGCTGCTAGATGAACATGATCTGTAGCACTGGCTCAGAGCGTAGCTGGAGAGATGGTCCCTGGAGCAAGACACTTGCATCCTAAGGATCACTTGTCCAGAGCCTTCCCCCTACAGCATGTGTTCGTTCTTGATCCAGATTTACCCTCTGCTTAGTATTTTGCTGGGGATTATAATAGGAATCACTAAATTCCCGTGCATTGAACAGTCAAAGCTAAAGCTTTTCAACCTTAGCAGCTTGCTACAAATTGTTTCCCGACACTTTTTCTCTAAATGTGCACCAGCATCTGTTAAGGAGAGCAGGTTTGCAAAGGGTCAGCAGGTACTTGCAGGCTATTTAAGAGGCAGGTGGATTCTTGGGTACGTAGAGTTGGATGACTTTCTGTTAAGCATTTGTTTGTGAAGGGGGAAGAACAACTTGCAGAAAACAAAGAAAGGTTATAGCAAAACCTCCCTGCCTAAAAAACATTGGATTCAAACTGGTTTGCTTTTTGTTGTCCTGCAGCAGGTCATATACCGTTTATAATTCTTCCTGGATTAGAGGAAAGGAATATGTCACTGTTTTTTGTGGGGAGTCCCCTTCGATAATATACCATGTGCATTGGCTGGCATCCATGAGCAATAAATGATGCAACAGCTTGTGTCTCTTGGTGCTCACAAAGAATTTCTCAGTGAAGTGTGAGAGATGTGGTACGTAACTTTTTTTTTTTTTTTTTAATGGCAACGGATTTCACTTTCAGGTGTCCAATGAATTTTATTATAAACTGGAAGAACAATGAAAATGATAACTCTTGTGTCCCACATACACTCTGCCTTTACAAAGCCACTTCAGTTGTCCTTTTGGTTGTTGTGATGCATTACTTTGGGGCCAGTGCAATGTCTGTTATCACTTTCTTTTCAAGCTGGTGCCAAGGGAGAGCTGGGTAAGGCACAGGGCTCCTGAACTGCTGCCCCTTTGGTTCAGTAGGAAGACTTGTCGACTTTAGGAGTGGTTGGATCAGGCCCAAGACTGAAAGCTGAGAGTTCAATTCCTGCCTCTGCCACAGACCTCCTGTGTGACCTTGAGCAGGTTCATTTTCCACTGGCTGCACCTGGTCAGAGCCTTAATTTCTCTGAACGATGGTGAGCAGGGGTCATCGGCTGGCAAGTCCTGCTCTTCCGGACCTGTATCTATAATCTTGCTGTACAGACAGGCATAGTGGAAGCTAGTTTCTAGAAACCGATAGACGCAGGATCAGTTATAGCACCACTCTCCTGCTGCTGTCATCTGCAACTGGGCTGTAACTGCTGCTGCATTTCGACAAGGCTATTCAAACTCCAGGCGGCCTTGGAGAGTTGGGGATGTGCCTCTTTCTTATGGGTATTGTCATCTTTTCTTGGTGCACATTATTCTGAGTGGAGATCTTCCTGAAAGTTATGTAGGATCCAGCTGATGATCTTGAGGGCCTTGGCACTATTCAAGACCCCGTCTTGGGGAGAGGGAGGGGCCACTGCATCTCATTTCCCAGAAAGGAAAGCAGAAGCTTTGTTTTTAATGGACTGAACTGGGATTTAGGACCTGGAGCTGGCTTGCTTTTCCCTGCATGGTCGTGGGCAAATAACTTCATTTCTCTTGCAACCAAGCGTCATTTGGCATAAAAGCTGCATGCTGGTAGCGCGGCAGCATCGCTAGCCCGAGGTACGTGCCGGTTACCTAACTCCGGCATGTCGTAATGATCTTGGATTTGTGTCCAGATGGATCCCAGAAAGCTCCTACTACTTTGCCAAGTGACTACAGAGTACAGCCTTGATACAAGACCGAATGGAAGTCTTCTGCCTAAAGTGCTGGGTAGGGACTTGGACCTTGAGCTCTTTTCCTGGCCGTATCACAGACTTGCTCTGTTACTTTAGGCAGCCCACTTACCTCTTTTGTCTCTGTTTCGCAGCTGGCGTTTCCCGGGGGTACGTGACCAATTGCAGGGGGTGCACGTGCACCTGTGTGCATGCACTACACTTCACCAATGTCTCTAGAGCTGTGGTTCTCAAACTTTTTTGTACCAGGACCCATTTGTAAGCATCAGTGGCCAGTCTTGACCTAATGCCCCTCACTCCCAACCTGCTGCCCCCTGCCCCCAGCCTCCTAGTGTGTGGGGGGTGGGCATGGGAGGCCACAAGCAGCCCTTTGCAGGCTGGACCTCTGCCAGCCTGCAAGGGAAAAGCCACAGTTTCCCATGTTTTTCTCCTTTAAAGGAGAAACATGTTTTTAAAGTTTGTTTGCAAACCTTTCATATATTTTTGCGAGCAATTGGTTGAGAACTGCTTGTCTAAATGACCCTTTTGCCTTCAGGGTACATAGACCGATGCTGACTAACGATGGTTCAAAACACCTGCACTTCCAACTCCTTTGGGCTGCTGCTTGTTGCCAGTCTCCAGGGATTGCCTTCCTTTATTCTGATAACCGGCGGGGAAGGCAACACTCCAAATGTGTTGTTCCTCTCCTGCCCTTTCTGTTGTATACAATGTGATTTTTTTTTGGCCATTACAACATGCAGTCACGTTTGCCATTACAACATGCCATCACAATGTCTATTTGACTCTCTTCAATACCTGATTTCCATATAAAGTCAATGTTCAAGCTTCTAGGACTTCTTGCAGTACTCTGCATGTTTCTCTTCAGGGTGTTACCCAGTCCCTAATCCATATTACTTTTGCTTATTGCAACGATTTTGACTTTTTTTTCATTGCTATGGCATTCTTTCCAAAAGCCACCTTAAACAGTGCTTAACTTTGCCCACCAATCTGGTAGTATGCTAATACAGTTCAGCAAATGATCCTTTTCATGAGTTTGTTCTGATTTGCCCTGCTGGATTTTTCAGCTGAAATATCCAAGAAAATCTGTTGATCTCAAGCTTCTTCCCCATGCAAGAGAGACGATGTCAAAGTAAGTAACAAAAGGACCTACAAGGTTGATTTTTTTTGATTTGGTTTCATGTTTTTGAAAATGTTGGTCTGTACAAGTAGCTTCACACCACAGAGGGTCCAGAACATCCAGAATAAAAAATGAACCCATAGGAGGATTTTCCTGACCCCACGCCCTTAAAGTCCGTGGAAAAGCTCCCATTTCCTTCCTGGTCCCTAAGCTCAACTGTATTAATAGATTCATAGATGCTAGGGCTGGAAGGGACCTCAACAGTGTTGCAATCATTTCCTTGTGAAAAGAGTGAAGGATGGCTCTATAATTTGGTACAAGTCTGTAAAAGTGCCCTTTTCCCACATTCTCAGTGATTTTTTTCATAGGATTCTGTTTAGTTTTACAAGTTTTTATTTAATATTCTGACTACAATACTGCTTGGTGGGAGTCCATTTCCATTTCAATTTTCAACAGGAAAAGTTCAAACATTTTATTTCAGTTATGTCATTTTTTGATGCTGTCACATTCTAAGTGACTTTGAATGTTAAAAGTGTTTTAACAAACAATATTTAAACATATTGAAATATAACATATTGTAAATAACGCCAAAAGTTGAAATAAAATTAATTGAAGTAGTGTTGAAACCATGTTCCCTTACTGGAAAAGTTGGAGAAGTCTGTTTACCTCAAAGGTGTCTGATGATTTCCTTATTGAAATTCCCATGGAGCAAAAATTCTGAAGCATTTCAAAATTTGGACTTTCTGACCTAACTTTTCTTGGAATATCAGTTTCTTATGGAAGAGAAATTCCAGTTTCTGACCACCTGTACTTGTATGGTAATAGCTTAAATGCAGCTGTTTTGGATTTTGGAAGTCTTCTTGGAATCTGCCGATACTCTGGACCATGGTGTATGTGCAAGAGGTCTATGTGACCATCACGCCAGGGCCTTTGGTGCATATGCCTAGGCAAGAGTATAGAGGAGTAGAGGCTGCCCTAGACCTACCAGCCTCAATTGAGACAGAGTCCAAAGGCCAGAGCGAGTTAAGATTTCCAGTGCCTTGATGGTTGTATTTCATGCCAAAGAGCAACAGATAAGAGCTACTGCTGACTGCCTAACACATCACTGAGGGCATGTTTCTGTTAGGGTGATGTCCCTTAGCCTCTCTCCAGCCAGGGAGTAGCCACAAGGCAGTGGGAGCTAGGGTTTTGAGGCACCGTATACTCGCCTTACTCTGGAGGTTGCAACAATGAGGAGCTACCCCACCATGTTGTCACCAAGTCCTCCAGTTGGACACAGCGTATGGTCATACCGAGGACCCATCTGGAAGTACTGACTCCAGATTTATCATCAACTAACCCTTGCCCAGATTCCCTCAAACCTGTTCCTCAGTTGGTGGTCGATTGGGCAGTTCTTGCTTGCTGCCTTTGCAAATATTCCTCATCCGAGGAAGGGCGCGTGAGCCTGAAAGCTTGCAAATAAAGACTTTTTTCTGCAGCTGTCTAGTTGGTCTAATAAAAGATATTGCCTCTACCAAAAGTTCTGACTGCTTTTGTCTGTAGACTGACACGGCTAAAACCTGTATCCTTGAAATCATGATAGCACCATAGCTTTGTAACGCAGAAAGCTGATCTGAACAAGGTCCAAGAAAACACTCCAGCTCATGGTGAAATAGAGGAGGATGTCGGCAGCTCAGGGAGGATCTACCAGCGATCACCACTGTGGAGTCTGACCTCTGTTTAAAATCAATTGCTTTTTAGAGCTGTAAAGTGTACTGGGACTTAGTTAACTTTTATCTCTGTGGCATTGCATATGGGCCAAACTATCTGACCTCAGCTGCATCCATACAATCCTGTTGACATTAGTGAAGCCAGTGGGAGTTGGATGTAAAGAGCAATAGCAGCAATGAGCCCGTTAAGAATGGGGCCGCATGGAGGCCCAATACAAATAGGCACAGCTTTGTTTGAATGTTGCTTGTTCCTGCTTCTATCAAGTCCATATTTGCTGCAGTTTGCTTTGCATCCCGTGAGGTATAAAGGTGTTGATGAAAATAGGGCATTTTTTCATATGTTTTTATATAAGGAGGATGTCTTGTACTCTGAACTGTAGATGGGGCCAGGTGCAGAACCCAGCTCCGCTGAAGTCGGTGGGATTACAGGTCTTCAGCACGGTACCACGTGGAGCTTTAGGCACCCAGCGAAGTAATGAAAATGTTACTGTTAACTTTATAGAGCCTGATGCCAGATCTCATCGATGTCCCCAGAGGTTTGATGTGTACTGATGAATTTGAGTACATAGGGCATCTTTTAATGCCTGATCCAAAGCTCATTGAGGCCATAGGGACTGTTTCCATTTACTGTGTTGGGCTTTGATCAAGCCCTTCATATGTTAATGTTTTCCAAGCTGACTGGCTGTATTTGCAATAAGATTTATTCCTGCTGTACTGTACATATGGTTTGACTTCAGTTTTTCAATTGCAAGAGTTAAGCAGAAACAGACAGCAAACTGCAGCAGACCGGGGCAGATTTGCTGAGTAATGCAAACTGCCTGCAGCTTTTTACCTGAGGTCTGTGCACAGCTGTATATTAGCCAGAATAAATGCAAACCAGAAATCTTACGGCTTTTTGGCAGTTTACATGTAGTCGCAGTTTGGCATTTCATCCTGGAAGCAGCT
This sequence comes from Crocodylus siamensis, assembly GCF_052110815.1. Taxonomy (NCBI): domain Eukaryota; kingdom Metazoa; phylum Chordata; order Crocodylia; family Crocodylidae; genus Crocodylus; species Crocodylus siamensis. The sequence goes on along the minus strand of NC_143402.1, from coordinate 72,801,610 downwards.
GCATTTCCAGTGGGCTCTACTCCCACTGGTTAAGCTTCTTACTTATTTTTCAACAATAATAAAACCCAAATCCTCCAATCCCAGCATGCCTTTAATTAATGGGGCCTATCTGTGAGTCAGTACGCTGTAAAAAGACAATGTATTAGCAGCATATTTACATCATCCAATTTACTAAGGGGGGAAAATAGGAAGAACCAGATCAGCAGACTCTGGGGACTCCCTTTTTCCTCTGGAAGTGAATACAAAATCTTTATTATCTTAAGTACAGGAGGAGAGAGGTGGTTTCTTCTTTTTTCCAACTTAACAGAAGGTGGTTTCTTTCTTTTTCTTTTAAATAAGTGTTTTTTCGGGGGTGCAGGATAATCTCAATTGCAAACCCGTAAAGTAATACTCTTCCTTGCTTATGCAAACAGCAGTGTGAGGGTATGTGGAAGCGGAGAGAGGAGAGATTTCTTCTGGATCTCCTCTGTCATAGAGCTGGGTCTCCATCAGGGTTGAAACAACATCATATTTTCCCTTTGGCTGGAGTGATTATAACAATGATACGTTTGTTCTCCGTGCTGTTAGATCTCCCTTTCCTCCTAGTTGAAAGGTACCCAGTTTCTGATCTATTGCCTACTGCAGATTCAGATGTCGTTCTAAAGCACCGCTGCTTGCTTGTTTCCTTCTAGCTTGTCTGTTAATTGAGTGACTTGTCCAGCATATCTCAGAAAAAGTGTTCCCACAGGCCAGTCCCAAATATCGAAAGGACTTTTCTCCGTGAAACCAGCTTCTTTTGTGCAAGAAGGACTCTGTGTGTGGGCTGCAGCGCTCATTGCTGTGTAGAGGGAAGTTGCATTGTATCTAAGGGGAACAGATCTATTTCTGGTGTCTCTTTGCCAGGTGGCATGCCTGGATGTAAGTGTTGGTTGTAGCTGTGTTGGTCTAAGGACATAGGCAGACAAGGCTATTTGGGTAAATGTGGTATCTTTTATTAGACCAACTGAATAGTTGGAAAAATTTTTCTTTGCAATTCATGCCCAAAAGCTTGCAAAGAATGGTTTTTCCAACTATTCAATTTCAGTTGGTTTAATAAAAGTGATTGTATTTACCCAAATAATGTTGTCTGCCTGTGTATAACAGTGGGCATTTCCACTGAAGCCCTCAATTTAAGAGCTCACTGAAGCTCCTCTTGTGTTGTCCGAAATCTTTTTCAAAGACCGACACCCCTAAGTGACTACTTACCAGGATCTGAACCCTGGGGAAGAAGCTGTCTGGAGCTAGCGAGGCATCTCAACCGATGCAAATATTTGGTCAGCTAGATACATGTACAGAATAACCTACATACGTGGCTACCGGATGCTGTGAAATGCTGCATTCAGCACAGCACTTGGTCCAGCAAACAGGGTGATCTTGGAGTGTGTGAATAAGTTATCTTTTTTTAACTGAGGCTGTTTAAGTTGGAAATTTCCAATGACAAATTGAAGGGCACTGCTGCTTAAGTCACGGCACTGTAATGGGAGTTGGGATTTACAAGTCCTGCCAAATTCAATAAACCTGTGTTATAGCCTTTTAAAATTGTTATATTGAACACTTGTAGTAAAGAGCCATTTTCCTTCTATTGTTTCATAATTTATTCAGTGTTTTCTTAACTGGCCCATCAGCAGAACCATAAAAGTGCCACTGAGTAAACTTTGTTTAATGGTGACCAATTTTTGTCTGTTACAATAACTTCTGCGGGAAGAAACAATTACCTTGTGATTTGCCGTCAAAGCCAGGCGTGCAATTTCTTTCCAGTTCATTTAGCTAGGACATCGCTTGCAGGCTTTCTGGTGCTCTCCCTCCTGCACACTTTTGGGCCTCACTGGACCTGCTGCAAAATGTCGGTTTGGTCCTGAACCCAGCACCCGTAAACGTAGCCACACGCCCCTGTTTTATCTGTGCCATTGCTCTTCTTTGACACATCATCGATATAGCTCAGATTCTTGGCTCAGAAAGAAGAAAAACACTGCGCGCATCAGCTGTTGCTGTTAGCATTTTGTCATTGGTCTGTGTTATAAAATGGTATGGATTTGTTTAATCCCATTTCCAGTTGATGTTTTTGAGGACAGCAAAAGTCTGGAAACTTTTTTTTTTTACCCTCTCTAGACTGTGTGAGGTAGTATGAGATCGACATGAGATTTGGGTCACTAAACATTCCCAATATTATCAGAAAAAAAATCTTGGAAACCATCAGGACCTGCTGGTTTTCTAAACTGGCTTTGATCCCTAAGTTTTTTGACACTGGCTAGTAATTTAAGGGTGCTTTAATTTTTGGTTACCCCAGCCTCCCAAACAAGGTCCCTTGGAGATGTCTCAGGGTGGGCACTAAGAGGTGTAAGTCGGTGGTGCAGGTAAGTCATAGGACCTACTCTTAGCTACTCTGCAGAGGATAAGGGTGCGGTGTGCTGCTCATCTAAAAGATCCATGGTTCTGCAGCTTGTGTGTTTGTCTCTGGAGATCCCTGGTTTAATCCTGGCTTCATGTGCTTGCCACGCTATTACAGAGGTGCCCAAAATCACTAGTGACATTTGGAAATGTAGGCCTCTTTTTAAAGCTGGTGGGGCGGGAGGTTGTATGCTTCAGTGTCTTGCAGCGCGGTGGGGAGGCTACTTGCAGGAGCAAGACCTGCAGGTTCAGATGTTTTCCTAGGAAAGTTATCCAGACAGATGTCCTTGGCTCAAATTTTCTCCTACATGGGGAGAGAGTACTGGTTTTGCGTAGTCAGGACTCAGAAGTGCCACAAAATCTTTACTATCCACACATGGTATAAAACACTCTGATTTTTAAGGTCGCATCCAAAATGAGCTTCCTGTGCTGTTCATATATCTTTCATGCTTTACAGTACGTACCGTTCAACATATCTGTTTTGCCGCTGAAGGATGAAAAGTTGAGATGACTCCAGGGAGTCTAGGTGTTTCCATTCTTGAGATTAGGCTGCTAAACTGCTGCAGGTTATGAGTAGCTTGAAATTTTACCATTGGGACATATGAGAGGGTTGAGACCTAATCAAAATAATCAGACCCATATATCACGTTACCCTTTTTAGAACCCAGTCTTCTGTTACAAAAAACATATTTAGGATCCATAAATTGTTCTGCCCTCGTCTCCAGCATGTTGGCCATTAAACGCAGTGGAGATTAAACATCTACCATTATGCAGACAGCATCATGTTTATAACAAATTGCTTCCTTGTAGCCCACCTGCTGCTCTCAGTAATTTGAAAGCACAGTAAGTTTAGTCTCTAAAGTTGTATTTTGAAAGATGATGGTGGTTTAAATAAAAGGTTTCAAATTACCAGCCCTCAAATAGCTACCTAGAGAGGCAGTGTGTAGCATCTGGTCCATTACTGCATTACCGTAAGACTTTTAATCGGCAAGGGAGTCTCTAAACTGAATGGCTGGTGGGAGCGAAATGTGACACTAAGTGGACAGCAATGTAAGGAAGCTTTGTAACTCCCAAAGTGGTAGGATTAAATAGTACATCTTGTGTGGGGAGACATGGGAGGGAGGAAAGAAAAGCAAAATGGGCTTGTGTGTGATAGAGGCGTGCGTGTGCGCACAAGGCAGTGTAGCCCGAGCATTGAGGTACTAGAAGTTGATGGCAACAGAGTTGTGTTGATTTACATCGGCCGATTCTTAGAGGCGATTCAGAGATTCAGGCACTCATAGCTCAATGTTTGCATCTCTCCTCGTATCTACCACTTGGGGTTAAATAGGTCTGGTTGCCACCATGTCTGCAGCTTTTTTTGAGAAAAATGATCAAATATATGGAGATACGGGAACCAGGATTCCCACCCTCAGGTAAGCGCCATGGCAAGTGTGTTAGAGCTGGGATTTCAGTTCTGTTGAACTCGCATGAGATCTGAACTCCTAAACTCTTTCCACCTTTTTCTAAATCCATAAGGTAGGTGGGAACCTTTTCCAGAGTAGGGGCAAAGCTGCAGATTGCGCAGCTTTTCAGTTCGTTCATGTCAAACAGGATCTGGGGTTTCTGCCAGACAGTGGCTCCTGCGTGCTCCCCCAGAGCAGCATTTCAGTGCGCGGGGCGCTGAACAGCACCTTTCGGGTGGTTGAGCCCTTTCCTGCACTGCTCCTTCTCCCTGCCTGATCCCCCTTCCGTTCTTGAAGCCACAATTTAGTCCTTTGACTGTTTTGGAGTGGCAATCTCCTCGACGTTGATGGTCTTTTGTGAGGCCGTTCTCAAAACACTAGAAGCAAGGAGGACAAAGTCGTCTGACCAGGCATATTCCAGCCCGGTCCTATGTCAGGTTTGGGTTGAGAGGAAGGAGTGACTTGTGGTTAGAGCTGAGGTCTAGGCATCGGGACGTTCGCTCTATATTCCCTGCTCCTCTGCAGACTCCTTGGGTAACCATGAAAAGGAGCCGATTGCCCCACTCTTTCCTTAAGGGGACCCATCTACATGAGTAAATCCAGTGCAGTGGAAGGGATGTTTGGCTTTCTTCCTTAATGCTTGTGAAAAGATTTGAACTGCTTGGGCTAGGGCACCACAGGGAAGAGGGTAATCAAACAATCATCAAGGGGAGATGGTGAAGGAAGGGAAGAAACTTGCTACTGCCATTAGGGTGGGCCTTCCCCAGGGAACGTGAACAAAGGAGGTCTTTTCCTTTACAGATGTGTGCATGCTGCAAGAGTCAGAGCTTTAGGAAGTCTGGACCTCCATATCTCTGCTGTGTTTGATTTTTGACTTCCTCTGTAGCTGGGCTTGGGGGATGAGACCTCATCTCGCATATTAGAGCTGGCTCCAGGAGGTACTAATTGCAGGCAGCTTCCTTGAATTTCTGAGCAGAAGAGACAGCCTTGCGGCCACAACGCAGAAGAAATCTTTGGCAGGCAGGTGGAGAGTCCCCAAGCTAAAAGGATAAAAAAAAAAAAAATCGGAGCTGCCAAAGAAATCTTTGGCATCTCTCAATGGATCATTTGTTTCCGTTTTGATACTCAAGGTATTTTAAAACGATGTGGCGTAATTTCAACCCTCTATCTACATGCACATTTGCATCTTTGCTCAGAGTGGAACGCTGCACAGCTGCATGGTTGCACAGACAGTCCATCACTTTGGCCAGCTGTTTAGGCCTCTGAATTGATAGTTACATTATTTTCTTAAACCCCTGTTTGAACAGCAAAAGAACAGCTAAACAGGCCAGTTTTGTAGCCTTTCAGGAGGGATCTTTTGCAGGTTTTTTTTCCTTATGGTGGAGGCTAGAAAGTTGGACTAGAGAAAATGAGATTTTTTTTTTTTTACTGTGTATTTGTGCAGTCTAATTTGTTGCCTAGTTTTATGAACTGAAGACAGTAGAGCTGCTGATGTGAAGAAACGGGGTTCTGTATTACAGTCTTTACAAAGTTAAGAAAGGGTTAAAATTAGTGTGGGACGCTGTGAATGTAAAATGATTGATGTTCCTAAAAGCTGCATGCATCTTATGTCTTCAGATGCACATAGACACTTGCATATGAACAGTAAGCAGGCTCATTTTGTACACTCATGAAAACCAGGAGTAACCTCAGGTGAAGCAGCGCTGTTCCTGAGAACAGAACTTGCCCTGAAATAGCAGGGCAGAGAATGGGTTGTGGATTCAAAGGAAACCCGTTAGAAGTACTCAGAGTAGCCACTCTATTATTGTTATTCCCACAACAGGATCACATTTTCTCTTAAGCGTAGCCTGCTATACCCCAGGCAACATACAGTTTTGCTCCCCTGAAGTCGTCACTCCTTTCCGCTGTTGGAATTTGCTTGTCAGGAATAGGGACTGCATCTGCCGTTTTTAGGGCTCAGGATAATTTTCACTTATTTGTCCGGGCCTCTCCCTAAGAACTGTGATGCCTTTCAAGGACCAGAGTGGGCGGGGGATATTTTGCTGCGTCTAATCAGACTGATGCTTTTTTTAACTGCAGAAAGAATGCTGGGTATTGATGTGATGGGCCACCCTGCTGCGCCGATACTACTATGAAGAGGTTAGTGTGTTTGATCACTATTTCCTTCTCATGAATAGAAATCACGCCGCTCAGCTCTGTATTCTAATGCCCATACTGCCAATAGGTGAGAGATTCCCTTTTCAACTCAAGTTATGAGGGGCCTGGTTTGTTATAACTATGTATTAACTTTTGACCAACTGATTCTTAGCTGTCAGGGTGCGCAAACACACAATTCACCAAAATAACCCAGGTTAAAATTTTTAATGTGTATTAAATTAATGAGGATCAAATGGCATGGCGTGTAGAAACGCCCCTTGTTTGCAGGTGTGTGTGGTATAGTGGCAGCTGTGGAAACCTGGGAGGCCATAGGCTTGTGGCAGCCTGCTCTCCTGAGCTTCCCTTATGTTTATTGACCTTATGAATATGACTGTTCTTCTCTTTCTTTTCCAGGGCATCAGTGTAGTTTTACTGAAGTAGGGCAGTATTTCAGGTGCAGCCTTGCTAGAGTCAATGCCAGTGCTAGGCTTCTTAGAGAGGTACTTACCGTGCTTTGCAAGGTATAGGTGTATATCAGTATTTAGGTAAAGAGGATCTCATTAACATACATTAGCTTATTAAAGCTGTACTTCTGATAGCAGCATGTTCATTTGGGTTTTTATCTAATGCTCAGCACAGTTGGTTTAACCTTTAAAATCCAGCCTTGTTTGTAATGGGCTGTTACAATTAGTAGTGCTTTTCCTTATTTTTTCCTTTTCAGTTTTAGGGAGATGTCAGTGGGACTTTGAATAAATCTTTTCTTTCCCTGGGAGGAAAACATTGATCAAAAATAGATGTTGCATTACCTCCTGGGCCAATCAGTGTGCACCATCCAAGCATGCTGTTATTGCTGCTGGTATTCCAGGGGTGCCAGGGACTCGCTGAGGGGGGATGTACAGTTTTTCCGTCATCCTGCCAAGCTTCCTCTGAAAGAGCCAAGATTGCTGACATGAGCAGAAGCTTGACCTGCAGAGAATGGTGCCAAGTAATGTCTGCAATGTGCTTTACACAAGGGTGTGCTAACCTCGGCATTTTTCCCTAGCTAGATCATTCCCACAAAAACAACTTTCTCTCCTGTAGATATAGGCAGGAGCAGAGAGCTGGGTTTCCAAGCTCCTATTTTATCAAACATGCCAGGTAGAAACGGTTTTGCATCTCTACAACCTTAAAACATGTCCATTTCCATTACAACTGCGTACATTTATAACTGTGGAGCCTTTCCTGTTGGGGGCATGGGGATGTGCATTATAAATCTCGTGGCAAGTGGAGTGCAGTGTGTCGCAGCATCGTTATATATGATAATTCACAGATCAAACCTCAGCAGAAGATTTATTGCCTGGATTTGCTTATCATGAGTTTGGCCTAAAATATGGCTGGAGATCATTTAAAAAGAGACAAAAATAAAAGCAAAATGCATTATTGGATTAATGGTATAGAAAGACTCTTGGAATGGCTTATTTTATAACTTTTCTTTATGTAGTTTCTTTTAAAAGAGTTTATATATAAATCATCATTCCACGTACAATAAAACAGAAGGACGCTATCAGAAGTTCTGCGTCTTTGCAGTTGGGAAGGAGCTGATCTTATAGCAAGGCGGTTGTTAGGATTTGTAACTCTGCCACTGACTTGCTATGGGACCACAGGAAAAACACGTAATTGCGGCGTGCCTCAGCTTCTCCATTGTAGAAACAGGGATCTCAACAGCATAATACATAGTTCATAGGCATGATGCAAAGCTTCACGTGTGTAATACATTTTCCAGATTTCCCCAGTGACAATGAGAAAGTGTAAAAAAAGTTCTAACAATAAATCTTGCTTACAGGCGCTCTTCTGTTTGCTGTCCACATTTTAAGGTAAAAGGGACCTGTAAGAGAAATGTCACTAACAGTTTATTCAAAATACCTCTCAAAATCTGACTTGTTTCATACATTCATGTGATAAGTGGGAGACCTTTTACTTCGGAGTTGCACTGTTAACTTGGTCACTTGACCGCACATAACATCATATGCAAAAGTCTCTTAATAATGATAACGACCCTACATCTAGTGTAGCAATTCTCTCAGAACAGCGCTTTATTAATGAGCTGTGGAAAGTATGCGCCCTGTGTCTGTACAAAATCAAGCCTTATAGTGAAAACACTGTGGTGGAACTCGAGATCTGACTCTGCCACAGACTTCCTGTATGTCCATAAGCAAATCACTTAATCTAGCTGTGCCTCAGTTTTCCCACCTGCAAGATGGGGATAATGATACTTCCTCTTTATAGAGGGTTTCTGAGGATGAATTCATTAATGTTAGTGAGGTGTTTGCAGAAGTATCAAGATGTATCCTGCTCCCACTGAAGTTAATGGAAGACTTCCTATTGACCTAATAGGAATAGAAGTTGTTACAAATACTAGTTTTTTGGGATCGGTTCCCATCCCCTCCATCCATGTAGTGTCAGCGCACAGACGCACTTCCTGTGGTATTTAGGACGTGAAATGTACTTGCGCAGCTACATGGCAGAGACTTGTTCTGTCTTATTGCATGTATAGTTGTGGGATACCAAGGAGGACTGACAGCACTCGCTCTGTGCCCGTGAGTATCCTGTGACTCTTACTGTCCCGTGCAGGAAGTAGGGCTCTAACAGTTTGTCCCGCTGTCTTCACCCATTGCTGGGGAGGGATTCAAACTTCTGATTGAGGACCCTAGGAGGCTTTATTCACCTCCAGCTTATGATCATTTCTGCTGTCACTGTTCAGTGTACAGGCCATTTCTTGTCTATAGCATCTATGGTAGAGCAAAGTATGGTAGTTAATATGACGTGGTAGTTGAAGGCTGCAGCCCTGGACGTGGGCACAGCTGGCTGAAAAGGGGCCCTGGCAAAGGCTTCCAAGGAATGTGCTGAGTGGGGCGGGGGGAAATTTCCTGAGCAAATGGCTTATTTGCTGAACTGTGCAGCCCAACCGAAACAAAAATGAAACAACGGTCAAATGAAGGCAAACTTTTGTTTTGCAGCTTTCTAGATGAACTGCTTTGACGACTTGTTTTGAAAACAGGATTTCATTACATTTTTAAGAGGCGCAGACGAAACTTAAAAAAAATAAAACAAATGAGTTTGTTTTCATTTTTGTTTATTTTTGCATCCCTTAAATTTTTGATTTGGGTTATAACACAATCCTATTGGGGAGGGGGTTGTTTCTGTTTTGTTTGGCTCCTGAAGCAAAAAATCAAATCAACGTATTTGCACACTTCTGATACAGAGTGGGTTTCCAGTTATTTCCCACTGGCACCATGTCAGGCCATTCACTTTCCCCAGGGTTTGTGCCATAAATGTTCCTAAGCCTTGCATAGGCCCTTAGGTAACAGAGGCCTGTTTTACCAGCAAAGTGTATGTATGTCTATTAGACAGGCTTGCTTTGAACCAGGATGCAAATTAAGGGGGACTTGGGGGGAGGGGGGCTCAGCCCCTCCATAAGACACAAGAGCCTTCTTGTAAGATTTGAAAATCATAACCTGGGGGGGTCTTCAACTGGATTGCTCTTTCACTTAGGTGGACTTGTTAATCAATGAACTGGTTTAATTTTTTTTTGCAGACCCTCCCCAAGAGTCAAAGTGTATTTCAAACCCAGGTCTGCACCAAACCACTGGATATAGGCCCTCCTCAAGTGATGAGGATTCATGCTGGTATCCCGTCTGGCGCCGTGTCTCTATGGTGTCTCATCTAGCTGGAAACTGACACGTTCCACAAAAAAAAAAACATAAAAAATCCCCAAACAAACAACTCCCTGCCCCCAAAACCACTCTGCATTTATTTCTTTAGTGATTTCTTTTTTGTTTGTAACTAAAACTGTAATCCGGAGAGTAATGTGCGTTTATTACGGTCGATTCCCATCTTAATGATAGTTTGATTTGTGTCTTTTATTGAATTGCTCAGTCTGGTTTAAGAGGAATTTGATGGATATAAAATGCTGTTTCACCTTATTTTCTGTGATGCATTAAAGCATTATGTGAAACCCAGCAGCCCTATTCACTTACTTGCTATGTTATTCAAGGTGTTTTTAAGACTTTGTATCTGGTCCAACACCCACTGTAGCTGATGGAAAAATTCCTATTGATTGTAGCAAGTTTTGGTTAGATCCATGGTGACAAACTTCCTAAGTGTCTGGTGTATGTGTTAGGCGAGGGGTGGGCAAAGTGCGGCCCATGGGCCAGATGTGGCCCGCCAGGCTATTCTATCTGGCCCGTGGGGCCTCTAAAAAATGTAGAAAATGAATATATATCTGCCCCTGGCTGCCTGTCATGTGGCCCTCGATGGCTTGCCAAAACTCAGCAAGTGGCCCTCCACCCAAAATAATTGCCCGCCCCTGTGTTAGGCTCTTTAGGCGTTACTGCAATACAAATCTCATGTATTTGTACTTCAGTCATGCCCATGGCCATATTTGATGTTATGACTTCATTGAGCTGGGTATAATGTGCCAGATCCAAAAGAGGAGCTAGGTGCTGAAACCCCTTGCAGTCCTGAACCACCCCTCGCCCCAGTCCCACTTAGCTCTTTCCTGACTCTGGAGGTGCCTGGCTGAGGAGTGATGGCAGTGCTGATGCTCACCTTTGATACAGTTGGTGGTTAGAGCATTTGCCCAGGAAGTGGGGAATGAAACTATAGTTCGCTCTGCTTAAGGAGATGCAAATATCCTCCTTCCACCTCCCAGGAGAGAGCCCCAGGCCGGAGCCCTCTCCCCGCCTGCTAGCAATGGGCGCCGTGCTGCAGAGCATGCAGGATCTGCTGGGCCAGAGAGAGAGTGTGGCTCTGGTTCGGGTGCTGTGCCGGGAGGGGGGAGCCCCGAGTTCTGGTACCTGCTTCCAGGACTGCTTGGGTATTTTACACCGGATAAAATGCAGAACTGAGCCTGCATGGGCAGAGCCAAAGGGGAGAAGAAATGCGGTACAACACCCTTCTCAAGGTCACGTCCTTGGGCGGTGGCAGAGCTGGGAGCAGACCATGGCCTCTGGGCTACTTGCCTGTGTCGAGTCTGAACACAAAATGTAGATGAAGGGTGAGTACGTCCCGTTCTGCCCAGCTTTGTGGGGCGTTGCGCAAAGGATTTCAACATTGCCAAAAGATTTGCTCGTACACTTTGCTCTTCACGTTGCAACCCCCAAATCCTCCGCACACGCAGCCCCAGCAACAGCCGAAAACAAACGTGGCTTCCAGACAGCCTGCTGTTCTCCGAGCAGCAAACGCATCGGACCAGATCCTTGCTTGGCGTGAACGGCCCAGCTCTCTGGCTTCAGTGGAACGATGCTGTTCTACGCTGACCGGCGACCTGGTGCATAAATTCAGCATAAACCTCTTCCCTTCATGTCATGTTCTGAATTGATAGCTGGGACCCTCATTCAGCAGGCTGTGATCATAAAGGGGCAAAGCCTGGGTCTCTTGTCAGATCAAGACATTTACCACAGAGCTCAGAAATATTTCATAGGCCAAAAATCTGACATCTAAATCATGCATTTACTGTGTGAAATGATGGGGCAGGCGGACAGGAGTGTTAATCTTTGCTCACAATAAAAAGCAATGCTGTTCCACTCGCACCTCCCAGAAAAGCCAAGCGCACAAACCCTAACAGCTGCAGGCTAGAGAGCAGTTAGAAGAAGCCCTCGTATTGAAAATGTACCCCGACAAAACCAGCAGGGTATCTGCCGTAAAGGAAAGTAATGCGAGTCAGAATTATAACTTTGCAGTTGTGCTGTAGTTGTAGGAATATTTAAGAACTGAAGAGAGAGAGGGGGAAGGCTGTATTTTGATTTCCACTTGTAATAGGTGCCGTAGAAAGGCAATCACACCAAGGGCTTTACACATTTGGGATACTGGGTGAAATTCTCTGGCCTGTGTGCACGATCATTATGATGTCGCATGCCAGGTGCTTTTTCTCTCCACGCTGTTTGACGGTGGGATTCTTTTGGCTTCGTGAAACACTTGTGTCTTCCTCTAGCTGCGTCATCACCTGCCACCCAGGGCAGACTCAGCGGCTTCTTAACAAGTCCCAAATATTTTAATCTTCTTTTCTAGATAACTTCAGAGTCGGATTCCTTCAATTTGGTGCCTCGTATTCTTTTAAAGCCTTTTTTAGACGCTTGTCTGTGTGCTGCCGGTGAATTTTCAGCTTTTGCCTCCATATGTGACGAGGAAAGTAACATTTAAATGAAAAATTCATTGTTTGGTCTTTTAAGCTGTAGACTTCTGGGCTAGGGACAGAAGTTTCACATAAACTGCTTTAAGTGATCAGAAACTGGCGTAAAGCTCAAACAGAACAGAAGCTCGGTGCACATAAACCAGTTTCAAAATGGCTGGAGTTGGTTTAGGATAAACCTGGATGAATGTATTATCAGACTTAATTGATTTGGGTCAAACTGGTTTATGAAACCTCTGTCCCAGACCCCTTTCTGACTCAAGTTAAATCACAGTCCCCCAGCATGCTTTGCAGCCCTAAGCTATGCTGCGCTTTGCTCCAGAGAGCAGGGCTGGCCCTGCCCCTCTGCTCCCTCGCTGGAGCAGTGATAGCTGGCTGACAAGGGGGAGGGGGTGGGGGCAAGCCCAGTCTGCAGTGGGGTGCAGGGAACGGGACATTGCCTCGCCAGGCAAACCCCAGCTGGGGTCTGGGGCCAGGTGGGCGGGGAGGGGGGTAAACACCCCTTCCCCCACTCAGACTTACTGTTGGCTGCGACTGTGGACCAGAAATCTCAGAGGCACCTGGAAGCAGGAAGAGGAAGTGATGAGCAACCCTGCAGAGTCCTGGTGCTGTAAGTCTGGGCTGCAAACCCCAGAGACCTCGAGGGCAGCAAACACGCAGCCAGAGAGACATGCTCTAGTGCCCCCTGGCTTCTGGCCTGAGCCACTGCAGGCCTGTGGCTGTGTTTCCTAGGTCAAAGGTAAATGTCTGTTCACTTCTGTTTCAGTTTAACCTGTGCAGTTTAGACTGCAAAGACTGAATCAATTCAGCCTCAAGCTTTTATGACTGTCTGCACTTTGATAACCAAGTGTCCATAGCTGGTAAATGCAATTGCCATTTCATAATGTTATTGCCTTCTGGATAGTCCTGGTTGTTTGCATGTTTTATATATAAATTGGCTCTCCTCTTGTATTCCTTTGCTTTCTAAAATAAAGCTTGCGTTAGGAGTTGCAGTGTTTCCACTAATTTATTTCTTTATTTTTAATTGATTATTAACCCTGTCTTTATGTAATGCTGGACAGTCTTTGGGTCTTCCTACAAAGAATCTCAAAAAGCTATGCCACCAACAAAATCTAGATCATTGATCATGCTGATATGGGACCAGATGATGGCTAACGTAATAACCAGCTACTATTTTTTTTCCTCGTAATGGAGCCAGTGACCGTGCCAAATATGAAAGGTGGGGCCGTGTTGTTTGACATCAGTGTCTATGTTGAACCGTTTGCGCAATGATTTTACTTTAATGGCATAATATGCTGCATCTTGATAGAGAGCTTTGAAGTGAGTTTATTTAATCCTTTTGTTGGCAAACCATAACGCTTCAAGATGTTTAGAGCAGAATGGCAGTGGAAGCTGTTAAATGGTTTCTTGAAACCTGTGAAGTTTACAGTGAACAGTTTTTACCGTTCAGTAATTATTTTTAGGATGAAAATCTGGTCAACACATGATCTTCCAGGTCAAAATCCAGCCTGCCCTTCTCTTAGCTTCACCTCAATCACTTCAATTATCCTGCTTCAGAGAGCATAAAAAGAACTTGACTTGTTGCTGTGACACCTCCCCAGGTGTTGCACTTGCTTAAGTCACTCTTCTTTTTTTAAACGCTAATAACTATTTTCCGTTCTTCTGGATGATTTTCCTAGTCCCATACTCTGGTGATAAATTATCATTCCATGCGATGATGAGATCACCGATGTGTGCTTTCAGCTTTTCAAATTCAGTTTATAAATATGATCCTCTTGCATCCTTTTAGATCCACATTCTTAAATACTTTTGTGTTGGCAACAGCAATAAGAAAAGATCCAGAGGAAATGTGGAAATTCTCTGCTAGTATAAAATGGAGATGTGGCATTCTGCACCAGAAGTTTGGCCCCTTGCATCGTATCTGCAGGGTATAAAACACCACCTCTTTAAAATGTTTTACTTGGCTTATGGATCCTTGCTTTCAAAGGGACAGCTTAGAGCTTTTAGCTGGTAATTTAGAGCAGACGGAGCAAATTCCACGTGTGGATGTTTGCATTTACAGAACCTTGATCTGTTTTTAGAGCAGTTGATTGTAATGAAGCTGTCAGCGCTCCTTGAGTGAGCGCTGCCACACTTGAACCCTAATAGGATTTTATTAACGACTAGATTGACATCTCCATCATGCTTCCAGGGTTGTGTTCTTTTCAGTCTGGAAGTCATCCCAGATCAGAGTATTTGATGTGCATGATGATCCCAAGATATTTATTTTTTATAAAATAAGAATAGGAAGATTCGCTCAGAAACCTTGTTCTTGCATTGAGCAGTGGGATTTTCAAAAGCTCCTGGCATCAGTGAACCTTTGCTGTCATGAAAGTCGGTAGTAAAAAATCCAGCCAACCGCTTCTCTAACTGGGATCCCAGTGCAGCCTGCTGTCAGTTCTTTAGCCAGATCCTGCAAAACTTATAGTTTCATAGTTGTTGGGGTTGGAAGGGACCTCAATAGATCATCAAGTCTGACCCCTTGCCCTGAGCAGGAAAGAGCACTGGGGTTAGACGACCCCAGCCAGGTGCTTGTCCTGTCTCCTCTGAAAGGCCCCCAAGGTAGGGGAGAGACCACGTCCCCTGGAAGCCCGTTTCAGATTCTGGCAACCCCCACCGTAAAGAAATGCACTTAACTGTCTTCCATAAGTAAAGCACAGACTTTACTATCTAAGCTTCTCCCACTGTAAGCATGATTGCTGATCTTGCAATAGACCTTGGACTCAGGGGTCACCAGAGCGAGACCAGCTGGAGAGCTAGGGCCATGAGTCGAAGCTTGAAAAGGGAGGAAAATAATTATTGGGTTTTTATGGGTGTCCCACGCTAGGAATTTTGATCAAATGGCCACAACAGTATCTCAAGCTGTAGCACGGCCTAAATGCCAGTTTACTAGAGACAGACAGCGCTGTTAAAAACAAAACCAGGCTGTTAAGCAACTGGGCTCTCAAACCACATAGGAACATAAATACAAAAGCCGTTCTCTCTCTCAACTGCTCAGTTTAGATTGCAGGCTCCTTGGTGACTGTTTTCTTTACTAGGTTTGAAACACAACACGGTCCTTGTTGGTGGGACAGAACACAAGACCTGTGGGTCTAAAAGTATAAGTTTTCACTGCCTGACTAGAAGGGCCCTCATGGTGTCCCATGGCACACCCCAGTTCATTGCGCCTGGCTCAGTCCCTAGCAAGGTCCAGAGAGACTGCTCTGATAGGGAAACTGCTAGCACAGGGCGCGCGAGCAGTCTGTTGTTGGTCCTTGGAGGCTCTGCAGACTCCGAGCACCTCACCGTCTTTAATGCGTTTGTGCTCGCAGCAGCCTTGTGAGAGAGATGAGTGCTATCATTCCCCTGTTACAAATGGGGGACTGAAGCAGTGTCTGTGTGACTTGCCCAAGGCTACACAGGATGTCTGTGGCAGAGGAGAGAAACTCCCCCCCCTCAATATTTTCAGCCCATATTCAAACATTATACCCTCCATCCTTTTTGTCACTCTATCTGTGCACTTTCTGTAGTGCACCGTATACAGTAATAATGCTCTTTGCTTTTGTTTGTAAGAGCTGCAAACTGTAAACACCGTTCAGCAAGGTGATCAGCCAGTAAATGCTGTATATGGGTAAAAAAATTAAAGCAGTTATGCATTCATGCAATGCCTCTTGCCACAAAAATGCAAAGCACTTTGCTGTAGGGGATTAAGTCTCACAGTTGCGCAGCGGAGGAGGTAAGTTGTACTGTCCCTGCTCTACATCTTCCTTACGCAGGTTTTACTGCCCTGGAATTAGGTTCTCACTTGGACGGCAACCCAATGGCACAGCCAAGAGCAGAGTACCAGGGCTTGCTGGCATCAAGTGGTGGGGACATCATGGTGCAATGCATCATTCATGTAACTAAATCTGTGAAGTGACATCAGTGTCAAGGTAGTAAAGGTATTACTGGCAAACTGAGCTGCATGCCTTCCAGTAGTCCCGGCTGGTATTCATGCCTTTTCTCTTGTTACTGCTTCGTTGGGCTCCTGGGAGGAGGTTTCCAAAAGCACCTTAAGTATTAGGAGGATGAGTCCCACTGACTTTCATTGGGTCTTATGTGCTCTAGATTCTCCAAGGGCATGTGAAAATCCCCCCGTCCTCCCCGGTAACCTGCCGTTCAGATCTCGACCCGCTTTCTCCCCACCTGTCCAGAACCTGTGGCCCATGTTTTCTCAGAAACGTTGTGGAATTCAGAATAGATGTGTCTGAATTACTTGCTTTTTTCCTTCTCTTGTGTTCGTCTCCATGTTCAGTCATTTGCAAAATATTATTCATTAGAGACTTATGCTTCCCCATCCCCAGGAAAAAGCTTTTAATACACCACTATTTACTCTGTCCTTTCTCTCTCTTTTCCCCCCTTTTCTGCTTTCTGTGCAAGATGTATATGGTCTAATCACAATTCCCAAGCGACCAATAAATTGGGTCTAACTGTGGGTAATCGGAGCCCCGTATTTGTGGCTGACTGTCAGTGCTGGTTGTTAGAACACTTGATTCAGTAGACATCTGTCTCGGATGAACTCTGGCTGTACCTTGAAGAAAAGCAAGCATCCATTTGTGTATATAGCGTTTGAATGAGACTGAACACATGATTTAATGACAATTACCATCTTTCTTTAGCAAGCTATTATGATATTTCATTAGGGTAATGGACATATTTTGAACCGTCGCGTATCTACAGTGAAGCGTTGCGGCAGATGCTTCAGGACAAATTGCTTCATTGCACAAGATGATGTACAATTGCAATTCATTGTTCTGGGGAAGAATTGTGTGCAGTGATAATTTATGGAGGGACAGAAAGATAATTTGTACTTATAATTGAGACTGTTTAAAATTTAAATGTACAGTATAATTGGAAGCCCTGTGATCTCTCTTGCTGATTTCTCTTTTTTCTTGACTCCACGACATGAATTCTGCACAGTCCCCTGTATGCTGAAGGGTTGGTAGCCAGCACATAGTCTGTGGTTAAATCCTACTTTCTTGGGTCCCCATCTGGCACTGGGAGCTACAGGCAGTCCCGCTTGACAGACTCCACTTGGAGTCCTGGATGCTTTAACTCCTACAAGCACATCCCATTTGCTGCTCTCCCATACAATTGGCCTTTCTGCAATGCCGGGAGCATCAAGAAGTTTCAAGCTATGGAGCCAGATGCACAGGGATCATCATGAGGTTTAAGAGCACACAAACAACCTAGTGTTAAACTTTGCTGACGCTGCTGGCATTGCAAAAGAGCAGCCTCAGTGTTCCTTGCTCATGTGATTTTAAGGTAATGGGAGTATTTAGAGTGGTACAAATTAGGAAGCAGATCATGTGAAAGGCCCAGTGCACGCAACTGCGATTGAGTTGGAAAGGAATTCTGCATTTTAGAAAATGAGGCTTGTAGTTCATTTGGCCCTGTAGCTGGGGGGATAAATGAAACCTGAGGCTCTAAATGCTTCATTTCAACATTAAGGGAATGTCGGAGGTGCTGTACAGGGAGTTGGGAGGGAAAAAGATCAGCTTGAGAAACTATGAGAACCTACATTTACCCTCTTCATTTAAATTTTAAACAGCCACAATTATACAAGCACAAATTATCTTTCTTTCCCTTAATAAATTATCACCCCACATGGCTCTGCCATATGACAGCGAATTGCTAAAGTATATCATCCTTTGCAGTTGAGCAGTTTTGTCCTCCTCCAAACGTATTACGCTCTATTTAATTGAGGCTACATTTTTGTGAACAATACTTGTGTCAATAAATAATGAGTCACATCCACATATTCTTCTCAGTGCTTTATTTAACACCTCATTTACATGCCTTGTGAAATAAAAGAATAAATCTGAATGGGTCCTTAGTAGAACGTACAGTAGTGTGTGTGTGTAAGGTGCACGATTGTCTAGACAGATCTGTCCAAAAGATCCTATCTGTTGGTGAATGAGGTGTATAAAATGGCAAGTTATACATTTTGACAATATAACATAACTTTCTTCACTAATAAAAATAAAGAATAGAAAATTCCCAGTCAAATGCTATAACCCCATGAATGGGAACAATTATACAGTGTAAACGTGAGCATTCCTGGATGAGGAATATACATAATATATATATAATATCTTTATAACTGGATCTACAATTGGGAGTGTGTTTAATGTAATTATTTTAGTACAGAATCGCATTCCTATCCATTATGATTGTCAGCACAAGAACTGTGCTTGAACTAGGCCTTTATGAGCCATATTCTTGCTTTGTTCCACATTTGTAAGTAGCACTGGCATCACTAAACTGTCTGTGTATGGACTCGAATGGACAACCAGGTCCCCGGTTCAGTGTAAGCACCGCATAAACTGAATGGATTTGACTAGCAGCCAGCACTTGCCCGTCACTGCCTGTTTAAGGCCCTTATCCAGAGCCCATGGAAGACAGCGGACACCTTTTCATTGACTTCACTGAGTTTAGTTAGGACCTGCATGATTGGTGCAGCTTTTTCTGAAGTATTCATTTAACCAGATTAAATAAGATACCACATTTTTAGAGAGTGGGCATTTGAGTCCTCATGTTCAGTGGGTGCGCCTACACAAGACGCTTAATGCACAGTAGACTAATTTTACTGCGCATTAATGCATCCCGGCAGAAAACATGTTAACTTGCTAATGCGTAGTGCAGTTAGTCTACTGGGCATTAAGCATGATGAAAAGACCGCGCGCCATTGCTACTACACTTTAGTGCTGGCCACTGCACATTTATGTAGTACCTTGTAGTACAGGTATTAAAATTAATAGCTATGATGCATTAGTGCACATGTAGACATGCCCAGTGTTTCTCAAACGAGTATGTAGGAAGTTTCAAAGGCTACAAGAGAGGAAGGAATGGGAAAGCAGAAGAAAAGGCAAACAAAATTATAACAGAGGAAAAAAAAAGAACAGCTCTGCAGGATCTCTGAGGGGCCTGAAGATCTAAGAGTACATTGATTGAAGAGAACTGTTCAGCTGCATGTCACGGTCCCCATACTGTTAACAAAGATTTCCTTGTACCAGCTGGTAGTGCTTTCTCTGCTTTTGGAGCAGAAAGATCTATTCAGGCTCTTCCTGCTACACTTGGGAAGTTTCGTGATGAAGTAAAAGTGTTAATCAACTTTCAGTAATTGCAAAGCAACAGTTCTCTCTTTGGATCCTGTTCTGATCATGTAAATGTAACGTTCTCTGGTGTTTAATTAGGGAAAGGGATTGGCACTTAATATGCTACTGAGAAAACTTTGGGTAATTTTTTTTCTCTCTGTACCTCTGTGTTCTCCTTTGCTCTCACCTCTGAGAACCTCAGGAACATTTATGAATTTATTCCCAGAACATGCCTGTAAAGTCAGGAAATATTATCGTCATCCACATTTTGTTCATGGAGATCTGGGGGATCAGTAGACTGGGACATGCCCAAGCGCATGCAGGCAGTCTGTGGCCGTGCCCGGAGTTAAGCGGAGGTCTCCTGCACTGTTGCGTAGTGGACACAAAACCATATTCCCGCTGTCTCTGTGCACCAGTAGGAGGTAGAAGATCCCAGCTCTGGCGCTCCTGTGCTGGCTTTCATCTTCTTAAAGCTGCTGATGTCTCTTGATTTACCTGTAGGCTCTGAACAAACTTTATACCAAACATAGGACTGGTTTGGTTTGGTTTTGACTGAGCTGTTCCATGTGTTTTAAAATATATCGATCTAAAGCTGTCCACAAGTCTCACGAGCATGTTCCACTTCTGACTCCCTGCCCTTGTTTTTATTTTCGGTGCTCTATCTTTTCCAGCCTCACTGGTTTCACGCCCCTGTGCCTATCATCACTTGTATTCTGTGAACACTGGGCAGAGTGACCCAACTATACTGAGCTTTAGTTTAGTTTTCTTTTTTTGTCCTTTTCACCGTGTTGCTGCAGATTGGTAGTCATGGTAACTCCTTCATCTCCATTGAAAAATAAATACTAAAAATTGTGTTTTACTATTTATATATAAAAATGCAGAAGCAAATGAGCCCTACAGCTTATGACTCACTTCTCATGATGAAGTTTCTTCTGCTTCTGTAAAATGTGGAAACAAATCATGTGAGAAAATTAAAACAAAAGCTGGCAGTTTTGGGTTTTTTTACAAGATTCTGGTTACAATAAGTGTAAAAGCCCAGGTTGGGTTTATATGAAATGCCCCATCTGGGTAGCAGATCTTCATGCTCAGAAAGGTTTATTCAAATGGGCTTCTGAGTTCCTGGGACAGAGTCGAGGGTATGGTCAGGGTCCTCCAGCAGGAGGCATCTAGAAAAGAGCCAGTTTTGGGAAGCAGGCTTGAGTTGAACTTTATTGTTGTGCATGTCTTTATTTTACAAAGCTGACCCCCTTGTGAGGGGCTGAGATTCTGGTGCCCCAGGGTGTGGGGACTTTGTTCTAGGGCAGGGGTAGTTAACTTGCAGCACAGGCAGCATGGTCAGCTTGTGTGTATAAGGCAGAGGGGATGGGAGATCCCTGCTTGCATTGGGGGTGTGGAGCAGGGGGAGCTCCAGCCAGGGAGCAGAGGGGCAGGGCTGTAAAGCAGAGGGCCGAACCTAGCATGCTGGGATGCTGGAGGACTTTGGTTTAACTTAAACCAGGAAGGGGTCTGGGACAGACATTGTATAAGCCAGTTTGACCCAAATCAGTTAAGTCTGATGCTACATTCAACCAGGTTTATCTCAAACTGATTTTAGCCATTTTCAAACTGGTTTATGTGTGCTGAACATCTGTTCTGTTACAGTTTTAAACCAGTTACTGATCACTTAAACTGGTTTGTGTGTAATGTCTGTCCCTAGCCGCAGGGGTATAGGACTGATTTGTGGCATGCCTGTCAAAAATGTTGGCTCCCACTGTTCTAGAGCAAATTGGGAAAGACGTCTGCTCACAGTCGGCTTAAACAAAGCCTGTTTGAAGATAAAACTCTTGCAGGTCTAAACATCTTTTCAATTTAATTACTGCTCCTGGACATCCTTCCTTAGTCCAATAGTATTTCGGTGATTCTGTTAACATAAATCTATGTGCACATAAAGAATCAACAAGGAGATTTCCTATTTTATTTGAATGTGGGGCGCTCTGAAAACTGTTGCTTGTGGGGTGAGTGACTGGTGCCTTCCCTGGGAAGCGGTTCTCCCAGCAGCCCCCATTCGGTTATGTTAACTGGGCTCCAGCTCTTGTTAATCTCGCATACCTTTGGCAGAAGGTAAGCATTTTGCAATTTTTCCAGGTTGGTTTTTATGCTCAGCCTGTCTGAGTGGGGGTTTTGCGGTGTTAATTATAGTTAATACACTTTTATGCAATGTTTGGTGCTTTCCTTAAAGGCCCAGACACTCCACAGTCAACGTATCATAAGACTGTTACCTTCCACTTGGGGAAAGAAAAAGAAAAAGGGGAAAAGTGCAGTTTATTGCCTTCATGATTTCCGAGAAAAGCTGGATAATATGACTGCAGCCTTTAAGGCTCCCAAATTGGAAGGCAAATGAAGAGCCTCCAACATTCATCATCTGAAAAGAATTTTGTGATTCTTGAGGCCGTCTCATCATTTTGGGGAGCTTGACTTACGATTTTTTGAAACGTTAAGTTAAGCAATATTGTAGTTTGAACCACAGTTGTGTGTGGATCTGTTTGGGACATGCGCCTTTTTTCGATTCTCTTACTGGGCAAGCGTAGCTCCTAGAATCTGGCTTCCACCGGGAATGCTTGTGCCCACGAGCTCTGGGTGTAGTCCCACTGTATAATAAAAATAAACTTTTTTTTACAACTTTCTGGCCGGTACATGTCTTTGCTACAGCAGTCACAGAAAGCAATCAAGGAAAGGGACACGTAGACACAATACGAAGCAAATTCTTTTTAAAATGTTTCATTTTCACAGAAATATTTGCCTTGGAGTAGCTCTATTTATGTCTGGCTTCTTCTATTTTCTGCACCCGATAACGTGTGCCTTGATTTTCCAACAGTGTTCTTCCACACGCTGTTCCATTGCTCACTCTGTCTCTCCTTCTATGTCTCTGATTCACTAAGGGACTATTTTTGGTTCTTCCTCTCCTCTATTTTGACTTCAGCCCTTACTAAGTGTCCGCTTGGCTTCTGCCCTCCCCCTCTAGCACATCTCCCAACAAATGGTTTCTGCTTTTTTTTTCTTTAGTAGTTAGGATTGTTTTGGATGCGAGAGCTCCTCCAGCCCTCCCTCGGTCGTTGGTCATCTGCATTCTAATAGGCTTAGTTCCTAGCTAGAGATTTTGGCATCTGATTGTGACAATTTCTAGGCATGATGTTGAAGGATAAATTGGGAGCATCTGTTGCTCCAGAAATGGGCTTTCCATATATAGTCTGAGCTGATTAGCTAAAAGAGGTTAGAGAACTTAAGGATGCCATTGCTTACCAGTTCCTTACATGAAACCCCAGGCAATTCCCTATGCAGGCATAGATAAAATGTGGGAGAGATTCTCGACAACCTGCATTTGATACAACTGAACCATTATGTAATGATAATCTACATTGTGTAATTATGTAATGATAGCTGATGTTATATATAGTCTGTCTTGACCATAAAGGGAGAAATTAACCCCGAGAGTCACTGCTGGATTTCTCACTATGTTTCTAGTCACCCTCTGCCTATACAGGAATGGATGGGAATAGGCAGTATTAGTGACGGACTCTCGCAGCTGTTGGTGGGTAATGACTCCGTTTCACAGATGGAGGAAAGGACGCTCAGAGGCGCTAATTAGTTGTCTGAGGTCATGCCGTCAATTAGTGACAGACCTCAAAACACAAGCCAGTCTCCCTCCAACAGCCTCCGAGTCTCTTCAGTATGAAACAGAATGCAGTGCCCATATGCACGCTCGGTCTGTACTGAGGGGTCCCTCTGCTTTATAAGCCCAGTTGAATATCCTTCTTGGTGAGCAGAAGAGCTTGTACTAATCCTTGGGGATTTCTAACCATAGAATGAGAGGTAAAACTAGCTTGGGAGGGTGCAAAAGGCTCAGCAGCTCTTGTAAGCATGGGAGAATTAGAAATGCTAGAGGGAGAAAGGTAACACTGCTGCAGTTTGAAAGAAGCTGCGTATGAAGCTCTGGAGGCATCTCTCAGGTCCCTGAGTATAGAAGAGCGCAAGAACCTGTTTGTCGCACCTTGCCCTTTGCATGTTTGCTGATGCCTGCAACTGAATTACATGGGTCATTGTTCCTGAATGGGTACAAGACAAAGTGCACCCCCTCTAGTGATGCCAAGCAACGACATACTAGCAAGATCAACGAGAAAACCCATATTTAGATTGTACGTAGGAATAATATGAAACCCGGGTTGCTCTGAATACAATACGTGCATGCTCTGCAGAGCTGCTACTGTGAAGTCTGTAAGCTTTGGCTTAATTGGCAAGTCCTATTCTCCCCTAAATATTACCCAAGGTTTCATTGCAGAATCTCCCTGGCCTATGCCCTACTCCTCTCCGTAGAAGACATTCCATGACTGTGGCTCAACAATAATTATTCACAAGTTTTCAGCATCTGTTCGTAGGGTGCCTATGGTGCTGTAAGCCTGGCATTGTCCTGCTGGCTTCTAGATACTGCTACCCTCTTACATACCTGCCCCTCGCGAGCAATGCCCAAGGAGGGCTCTTCTGCTTGCTGCTTGGGCACTCGCTTTGGATTTGGATATATTCTAAGGGTCCCCTGGACGGATGCCTTCTGAATCCGGGATGGCACAGAAATATTCCCATTCGCTCGCCAGGACAGACAGCTTACCAAGATGAGGCGATAGTGTGCTGTATCTAAAAACTCTCGCCATGTTCTAGAGCCCGGCACTTCCAGGGGAGGATTTTTCTTTCTCAGAGGTCTCTGGTTAAAGTAAATGTACAAAGCTACTCTTCTGCAGGAATAAATGGATGACACAACAACCCAATGCAATAGGAGATGGAGACGCTCAGTTTTCTTGTGCCTGTGTGTGTGTATCCGCAAGCATCCAAATCCAGTCTGGGTGCCTGAATTGTCTCTTAGGGAAGGCCGCAGGCTGTCCCTTTTTCAGTTTCCAAATGTTAGAGCTACACACCCTTGAATAAAATTCGGGCCCATAGTTCAACTGGCTGGCCATTGATATGGAAAAGAGGATGTATCATTAAAAGCCATGGAGCTGAGCTCAAAGGCCTGGAATAGAGAGTCAGAAAGAATACCTATCACTTCTCAGGACTTGCTGTAACAAGCATCGTGGCAAGGGCTAGAGTTAGCCGCCACTGCAGCGTGTGCGCCGCCGTACGGTTTGCTCTGAGAGTTAGCAATGTCCAGTTCTTGGACAGCACTCCCTGGACAAAGACTCAGCTGGGGAGTTGATAAACGTTGTCTTTTCATAAATAATGACTGTGTGCTCATTTACTTTCATGGCCTTCTAGTATTGGGTGAAAACACTGGCTCAGCCCCCAAGCCGCCACCATTAGATATTTTCTCCCTTTAAACAATGCCTTTCCTGCCTGCCAGCAGTGCTGCTGCTCACAGCCTGAGGACTGCAGACAGATGGGCTTGTTTAGTGTGAATTTCCAAGCAGTGCGCAACCTTTACCTTATTTCAAAATGCCATGGGAAAAATAATCCGTGGGGGTTTTTTTCTGTGCTGGTTTGCATGTAAGCAGTTGCAAATACTGGCTGCCAAGAATGTGAAGGATCCAAGCCTCTGGTAACTAACTAGGTCATTCTCAAAATACTGTCATGTGTTTGTGCATTTTTCTGAGGCTGCAACAAGCAAGGCTGAGCAAGAGACAGAAAAAGAAAATAATCTTATTGCGTACAGCCTTGCAAACACAAAAATGTGTGTCTGCCTGACCACTGCCCCCTCACTATCTTTGCAGCCGATCACAAGCTCTAGGCCCTAGAATGCAGCTTGTCCGGTGCCTGCTAGAGGATGGGCATCGAGCAGTGAACTACTTTTTACTCACCAGCAGCTAACTTAGGGAGAAAACACGTCCAGGCTCTAAGGGCACTTGTACACATAACAGGGGTTTAGTCCTCAGGGTTTTATTCTATGCCCCGGGTGAGTTTTTAATTCATAGATTCATAGAAGTCGGGTCAGAAGGGACCTCGTAGATCTTCTAGTCCGACCCCCTGCCCTGGGCAGGAGAGAAAACTGGGCTCAATTGACCCCAGCTAGGTAGGCATCAAGCCTCCTCTTAAAGACCCCCAGGGTAGGAGCCAGCACCACTTCCCTTGGAAGTTGGTTCCAGCTCCTAGCCGCCCTGACCGTGAAGTCGCGCCTCCTGATATCTAGTCCGAACCTACCCTCTAACAACTTGTGGCTGTTATTCCTTGTTACTCTGGGAGGTGCTTGGGGGGAACAAGGTCTCTCCCAATCCCTGCTGGTCCCCCCTAGTAAGTTTATAGATGGCCACCAGATCCCCCTCAGCCTTCTCTTGTGGCGGCTGAGCAGGTTCAGGTCCCGCAGCCTCTCCTCGTAGAGCCTGCCCTGCTGCCCTCTGATCATGCGGGTGGCCTCCTCTGGACCCTCTCCGAGCTGGCCACATCCCTCCTGAAGTGCGGCGCCCAGAGCTGGACGCAGTCCTCCAGCTGCGGCCTGACCCGTGCCGCGTAGAGGGGGAGGATCACCTCCTTGGCCCTGCTCATGATGCATCTGTGGATGCACGACAAGGTCCGGTTAGCCCTACTGACCGTGTCCTCGCATTGTCGGCCCATGCTCATCTTGGAATCGATAATGGCTCCAAGATCTCTTTCTGCCACCATGCTTTCGAGAAGGGAGTTCCCCAACCTATAGGTATGAAACCCACTGTTTCAATTTTTCCATCACGTTGTGGCGAGGGGCCCTACCCTTTTTTCTGATCAGAGCTAGAGCCTGCCCGCAGCCAGGGAGCAAGCTGCTGGTGGGCCAAGCAGCCCCTGAGCTGTGAGGGGGCCCCAGTTCTTTCCCTCATGGTGGCGGCACCCCCTGGAGTGCCTGGGCAGGTTGCTAGCAGGCTGGGTGCTGCCTCCGAGCTGGGGTAGCACCCGCCCTGCTAGCAACCCGCTTAGCTGGCCCAGGGGGTGCTGTTACTGTGGAGGGGAAGACCGGGACCCCTGCAGCTCAGAGGCCGCCTGAGCCCCAGCCATGGGAGAGACGGGCATGCTCCGCTGAAAAAAAAAAAGGAGGATTGAGCCCCTCGCTGCTTCTGCCTTCAGGTTCCTGCAGCCAGCAGGACAGCTGGGGCCACCTGGGAATGGTTTTTTCCTGCAGAGCCTGCCGCAGTTGGGGGGTGAGCCGACAGCTGCATCATTGCAGTTGGCAACGTTGCAAACTGAATTACTTTGGGATTTGCAATGATGCAAACTCATTTAAAACCCACAAAACTCTTGCGCATGTATAGCACATGTACATCAAGCCACACAAAGTGACATTTTCATCACGTGTACATGGTAATGGCGTTACGTGTACAAGCGCCTGAAGTCTTCATCCTTGCAGCTGATAGGGGCTAAGAAGAAGATGGTACTCTTGACAAAAGTTGCTGCATGGATGTTCACCGCAGGGTTATGTTGCAGCTGCCTTTGCAACACATGGAATCGGCCACTGGGCGATGGGGCCGTGTTCTGAGGGCTTTCTTGTTAGTTACTCGGTTTGAATGCTAGCTAATTAACCAATGGAGTGAGTGAGTTGATGCAAAATTGCTAAGATTTGTATTAGAGGAGAAATAAAAAGGAGGCTTCCATGGTTTGCCCATAGTCCAAGAGCTGCCATTTTTCATTGAAATTTGGATCAACGCTTTCTGGAGTCTTAGTCCAATCCAGATGCTACAGTGATGTCATCTTTTGGTTGGGGATGGACACATGGTAATAGAAATTTATAACGAACTGGAGGAGAATCCTGCATAACCATGCGCCTGCTTTCTTACTCAGTGTTTTTGGTTATTCAAAAAAGGCAGCCCAGCTCCTTAAGCTTTCAGGTACAAGTAATTCCCGTGAGTTTATGGATGAAGACATCACTCAGATAGTCTACTGGCATTTCCTGAATATAGTATAGCAGCTATTAGTGGGGCAATGTACAACTGAACTGCCAACTAGTTCAATCTTGAAATCAAACTGGGGTGACAAGACAGGTTGCGTGCTGAAGATTTTCATATGTTCTGTAAAATCAGCTTTTTAGTCGAATCAGATTTTCTCATATATTTCAGCTTGAGCCCCTTTAAGTCCCCAACCAATCAGATCCAGCTCTGGTATATTCCCATTGCAAAAGTCAATGCACATGTAGATGCTATCATCCGTTGTCATCAGTACCATCTGTTCTTGGCATTGGTGTTAAAGGGCTAGACGGTAGATTAGTAGATATGCTGATCAGTCATCATGAAAGTTCAGTTCCAAAATATTTGTCTATTTTCACCTCAGGCAACAGGGAAACTGAGTTCTCATTTGTATTTAGTCATTCCCGCCTACTTTTATTTCCCAGGGTGTTGTGCAGGAGACTGAATATAAATAGGAGTGAGATATAAAATGTTTTACCATTTCATCTTAGCTGGGCTGTGCTTGGGGAGCATATGTATAGTTCTCTCTCCCTCTCTAAAATGTAATGTATAAATGCCCTCTTATCTGACCAGTAATAATGAATAAATACCGTACTAGCTTCACTCCTTTCAGTAAGTATGTAGTCGTTATATTCTAATATAGCTGTGCTTGTCCTAGCAAGCTCTTCCTGAGAAGAACCTATTCCATATTATTCATGCTGAATAACCACATTTTGAAGCAAATGTGCTCCACTTCCATTGGAGCTAATGGGTTTTCTTTTTATGTCTTTCTGAGCAGAATTTTGGTGCTAGAATGGGAATTGCATCACATTAATTTTTACTTGGCTATACTGTGCTTGTGTTAACCTGAATATCTCCCTCCCATGGCTCCTTTGATATGTCAGAGAAGATGCATTAATATATTCAACAGTCCAGTTCCCATCTGCACAGCACCATGGCGGCATGCCCTCTCCTGGCTAAGGGGGTTGTATCAGTAAAATGCTTTCAGAGGCCCCTGCATGAGCAGTTGCTTGGCATATACAGGGCAAGTTTTGCAATTGTCAGGAATGTCAGACTGCAGTATGTGCCAACACAGCTAAGTCGAGATTCAGTCATTTGGTGTTTCCATAGCAAAGTGGCCTCCCTCTAGTTCAAAGTCTACCGTCCTAATACCTTAGGATGACCGGTGGCCCCATGACTTCCTTCAAGTCTTGCTTTTTTTTATATATGACCCAGATAGCTCTTAGGTGCAGCAGAAGCAAGCATACTTTTCCTCGTGCCAAAGGCAGGCAGATTGGTACTGTGACTGCCCTGTTAGTTAAACTGAAGCAAGAGCTAATCATTTGTTTGAACTCCAGCTTGGATCATATCCCCAGCCAACCGGCATTATACCTTATCCAGACTTGGAAGGTTTTGCATCTTTTGAGAAAACAGCTAATGAAGTCTAGCTAATGACTCCTGTCCCAGAAATTCCTGGTGGAATTTTCTCAAATCAGCCCTCAAGCATTACTTACACAGGGGCAACAAGCACTGGGCTTTCCCTTCAGACTACACGTTCATTTAATTCTTGGGTCACTGGGCAGCAAGGGTTATGAATTGCAAAGTAGAGATGGTCTGAGGCGCCTAACTACCGAGTCTTGGCACATCACAGAGTAACCCAGCATCTTTAATGTGTTTGGGCAATCCCTTCCAGTTCACGTATTTGGGATGCGGGGCGATAAAGCTCTCATCCTGCATGTCAGCACTGCCTCCAAGCTTCATTGAACTCGGCTCAGTTGTATGAAGGCCCAATTGCAGGTTCCAGCTCTCAAAGCTCTTTTAATTATCAGCAGAGTGGATGGATCGTATTTGATCTTCCCATGGGTGTGTGTCATTCTCTCTTTATTGCATTCCCTTTGAGGAGTCATCGTCTTATGCTCAGCTGCTTAGTTTTGCTAATATGTTCCTGATTTTTGCCAGGATAATGAAGATGATTAACGGAACAATCATGTTCCCAGTGCCTTGTTCTAACTTGCCACCTTAAACTGCTTTCAGACTAGGATTCATCTTTAAAGCTGACTGCTATATGGCCCTAGTAGTATTTTGGTCACAGGAGGAGGAGCGCTTCGGGAGTGTGGTGGCATCTGAAGTTGTCGTGCAGTCACAATGGACACTTGCTTCCGATGAAGGTTTTTGTGAGTGACTGGCGCTGTTCTTTGACTGTGTGCGGTGATGGCATATAGGCTGCTTGCTCGCTTGCGCACATGGCAAGATGTGATCTCGTTCCATGCCAGGCTCCAATCCACCTCCAGGCAATACAGCGGAGCCAGTGCAGGTGGCTGGAAAATGTTTGTCAGTTCAGAGTGGTTCTGGGGCAATTAAAGACGTGCAATCACATCACACAATCTCTGTTCTGCTGCTTGTTTTTCTAAGTAGTTTTACTTCTCCTCCGATCCCAGAATGCTGCACTTAAGCTCATTAAAAGCACTTTATGTTATAAACATTGACCATTTTTCATTTCCTTTGCAAACAGTTCTGATCTGATAAGTGTGTTTCCTTTCCCAAAGCTGTGAATATTTCTTTGTGGAAGAAAGTTTGCTTTGATAAAACAGAGTTGAGTATAGTGCATACTTGACCCCTTTCTCCCCTCTGACAAGCGTTTAGCTTTTCAGTGATGCTTTCCTTTCCAGGGATCTGAACCACACCAGGAGTTTCACTTCCACGTCCAGATACCGAAAGTGAAGAGCTCAGGGTTTCTTCACAATTCCCCCCTGTGAAGGTATTTATCTTAATGCCAAACAAATGCTGGTCGACTAAGAGTGAGAGATGGGACAGTACTGAAAACGAATGGTCAAAAATTGATTTTAAAAAATGTCAGGCAATTTGTCAAATGGCATTCAACCAGCTCTAATAAGAAACAGTGTTAAAGTAAAGCCTTTCCTGGAAATGTATATGGATTACATTGAGGCCTTAAAAGGGTGCCTGCATTAGAAGCTGTTGCATCTTTTCCTTTTAGCACAACAAACGTGGGCTCTTAATGCAGCAATACTTCGAAATGGAGAGTGTTTGCTGAAGCCAGAAGTTGTCTGAACCTCACCATAGCCACACTGTATGTAGCTGGCTTCTGCATGTCCTGGTATTTGGAGCCTGTGCATATCTGTGTGATTCCTTCCTAATACTGGTAGGTTTGTTCTGTAAAGAGCAAAACACACAGGAAGATGGAAAGGTGTGAACAGGAGTGGACCCAACCTCAGCTCTCATAGACCTTGCAACTGAGAAACCTCGGTGGGGACACACTGAGCAGCAATTTAACTATTGGGTTAAACAGTGTGCAGCATGTACTTCTTTCTGTGCCGTTCCAGCTCCATTGGCCAGTGCATCCTAGGAATGGGAACCTGGGCATAGTCCTTATCTTGGTCCACCTTTCCCTGATGGAGAAGTCTATAAACAGGGGTTTTTAATGTATGCCGGTGTCTCTAGGGTACCATGGTCTTAGTGCTTTAGGATGTTTGTGGACGATGCTTTTTAGCGGGGTTAAAGCAGGTTAAATGCCTTTTGCGCCACTTTAAAGGCATTGCTGTTTGCACATTCAGCGGTGTATTGCACATTAATTCCAGCCGCTGTAGCAGGGGTGGCAGTGTAATGCCCCTTAAATGACTTTGGGATGCAGCAAATGACTTTGGGGCACTGCAAAGTAAAACACCTCCAAGGAGTTTTAGTTTCCTACCCTACAGCAGCGAAGGGAAGCGCCTGGCTCTGTGTGGCTCAGGGGCTGGACAGGCAGCCCGTGCAGGCAGCCCGGCAGCAGCCTGGGAAGGCAGGTTCCACAGAAGGAAAAAAACCCCAAAAGTAGTGAGCCTGATCTCCTCCCCCCCAGAGCCTGGGCTGTGCGGGGGCCCTCCACGGCTGCAGTGCCCCCCAGAACTGCCTGAGCTGAGTGCCTCCAGGCGGGTGCCACCTTGCAGCGGGGGGCTGCTGCTGCCATAGAGGGAAGCATCGTCCCCCCACTCCCCCTCTGCAGCTCAGGGACCTCTCTGCCCCCCAGCAGCTCACTCTCTCCTCCCTGCCACTGGAGAGGAAGGTAAAGATCAGGCTCGAACACGGGTGTACATGACATGGGGGTTTACTTCACCCTAAAAAACACTGCTTCAGTTTAGGGAGAATGAAACCCCCGTGTTGTGTACAAATGCCCTTAGACGTGGAAGACCCTGACCCTCAACCAAGAACAGGGAAAGCCCTTCACAGCCATCCCCAGCACCGGTACGTTTGCCAGAGCATGGTGCGTTCCAGACCCACACGAACTGCTCGTGCTGTTTTAGGTTGCTTAACGAGCTTGTGTGTTGTTCAGCTTTTCACCTTTGTGGCAGCTCTGGGGAAGAAGCCCGGTGTGGCTTGAGCTTGAGAGTCTTTACATTTCCATTCAGGCCGGGTGATCCCACAAACTGGGAAGATTCACATGCCAGTGAGTATGCTGCAGCGCCTGCCGCTAAGCTTGCCCAGCGCAGGTGTGAAGAATTGAGGGGGCCAGAGAGCGTGTCATCGCCCAGGCGCAATGGAGAGCGAGGGGTACCGGCAATGTGACCCTCCGCATGACTCTCAGCCTGAAAGCACATGAAATGAGAGAGCGTGACACAGCGAGCTGCAGATGCAGTTGTAGCACACGAAACTTTGGCAATCACAGCACCGGGAGGTGTGAGTAATTGGCCCAGTAATCATCATCACTTCCATTAATTAGAGAGACAGAAAAAGAAAAAGGCATCGAAAGGGCACGAGAGAGGCAAAAGTGAGTGATGCTTATGTTTTCAGATTCCTGTTTGTTCATTTTTTTTACATCCAGCTTTGCCCTCACCATCCATTAACCGCATCTGTTACAGAAAACATCTGCGCGGTTTCATTTGGGGGAGGCCTGAGCATTGGTGTGTGGAGCGGCAACTCGTTTCCCAAACTTCCAGGGGTTTGTAGGGTGTCTGGGCCAGGTCCTCTGTCCTTAGGAAGGTTTCCTGGTGCTCTGGAGCTGACCTTGGGCATGGAGGTGGGATGACCCACAGCCAGGATGGTAATTGCATCTGGAGAATCAACTGCTCCTCTCCTGGCACACCAGTCCCCAGGATACCCCCATAGGCCCTGCATGTTAGAGCACCCCGGGAGCAGCAGGAGATGTCTTGACCCACAGGTGATGACAGAATTGGGAGAGTTCGAACCCCCCTTTGCCTCCCCCTCCCCAGCTCTGTCTTGAGGTGCAGTAGGTAAGCATGTTGCTATGTGCTCTGGCCATAATCCTATTGTGGATCATTGAAGCTAGGGTTTGAGAGCAGGGCTGGTGCCATTTCTGCATGTTTCAAGGCACTTTTGCACTGCCAGAGTGGCATAAAAGAAGCCTCAGCATAACTAGGAGTCAGGTTCCCCATCTGTAAAACACAGACAGTCGTGTGCGATGCTGGGAAGATATTAAGTGCCAAGTGCTATAATTAGCCAAGAGATGGGAAAGGCCCTTTCTGAACTCTGTGCATCTTCTGTGCCAGCCCAGCAACATGTGTTGGGGGGTTTTCCCCCTTCATTGCCACTTGGAACTGAAATCAGGGAAGATGATCTGGAAATAAAGCTGCGTTGGAAGGGCTTGTGGTGCGAGGCAGAAACTTTCTGGCTGCAGGCGGCTGAGAAATGGAGACCGGTTTAAAAAAAGAACAGGCTCTAATTTGGTGATGAGAGAGGGATGGCTCCCTGCGGAAAGGAAGAAAGCGAGACCTGTTTGGGTTTTTAAAACAGGCTACTGTTTGTAGTTAGCAACGTGACTGCTGCTGCACTGGAGCAGCCATAGAAACCACCAATCAACAGTGCATGGAAACAGAAAGCTGGATTTCTCTACATCACGGTCACTGTTGTCAATCTGCCAATGAAAGCCAGTATCGTGTCATCTCAGCAGCCCTGCCGGTGTGTCTCTAGCTTTTACCTTGTGGCCGCTGGCATGTAGGAGGCTGAAGGCATGCAGGAGGAAGTGGCACTGCCTCCGGCAGAGAGCGAATCTTGGGATCATCACTTGAGTTGTGTGATCATGACAAAACACAGGCCTGCTGTTTATTAAAAACAGCCATTGAAGAATTAGTCTGGAGAATGGTAACTTGGAGCCCCTGGCCTTTTCCTGCTTCAATTCCTGATATTTTGGGGCAGGATAGCTGATTGGCAACCGGGCGGTAGCCACGTAGTTCATGACATCAACAAAATTCTTCAGGTCCATCCTAGCGCTACGCCCCCTCAATGGCATGCTGTCCTGCTTCCTAGGATGCACCCTGATTCAAGGGTCTGGGAGAAGCCCTGGGTTGCAGATGTTAGCATCCTACATGGTGGAGCAGAGGGATCTTCATCCCTTCCTCCGCCACAGACTTCCTGCACGACCTGGAGCAGTTCCCTTAATCTCTGTTCCTTAGCTTCTCATCTCGCGTGTTTTAAATAAGAGCAGGTGGGTTGTGAATATGGACACATTAAAGATTGTACAGTGCTTAGTGAAGGGGGGTGGGCCATGTCAGCCGGTTGTGTCAGAAACTGTGTTTAGGTATTCTTTGTAACGTAGGGGTCCTGTTTTACTCCCACTGACTTCAGCGGCAAACCTTGTTATCTTCAGGAGAGTGGGAGTGCGAAATCTTTCCCACTCACTGTGCCACTACCGTGAACTTCTTTTTCTCATCCTGGGCTCCAGGACTTCCCAAACATGGCGTCAGTACTCCAAGTCTACGCGCACCGAGGGAATCTCATCCTCTCACCTAATTGCAAAACCCTGATCTGATAGAAAAACAACTCAGAATTAAAGAGAAAAAAAGAAAAAACAACCCTCAGGACACCGCGTTCAGCCTCCTGGTTTTCTTGTAACAGCCTTTCCTCTTTAGGTTTGTCTGGAAAAAGATGCAACAAAATCAGTCTCCCAGGTGGCCACAGCCAGTGTGGGTCTAAATTCCTAATAATCCAAAGTTCAGTTGTCAGTGTAGTTCACCTGGAAAAAAATGCCTGTGTTTTATAAATCCGCGACTGAATGCAGCTGAATCACCTTCTTTAATTACAAACAATTTACCTGAATAGCTCTTAATATGCTATTCGAAATCTATTACTTTGCTGTAAATTGGCCTAAATTGCCTTGCTGAAATAGGGCCAAATCCTTATGAATACAAAAAGCTCTAGACACAGTGGAGAACCAGGATCGTATAGAGGAGGTTTTATTTTATCCTTGCAACTTAATGTGGACTTGCTGCCTCCTGAGGCATAATAAAGGAGGGAGATGGGAGAGATCTGCCACTGCACCACCATACCCAAATGTGTCCAGTGTTGGGCTTACACTACTCCCATGGGGATGCATGGCGAAGCTCAAGTTATGACCTTCAGGTTATGTGCACAAGAAGCTTTGCTCACCAAAAGGGCTGCAGTGGGGGTTTATAAAAGCTCATCTCTATTCCATTATATTAGGTACTTAGAAAGCCCTGAGCAAGAAATCATTAGGATCTAAAATGGGTAAACTATTCAGAACATCTAACATGGGCTCTGCATTTGGTCACGGAGGGCACAAGGGATAACACTGTAGATGCATCTACATGTGCAGTCAACGCGATGCAATGACTTCCAGAGCAGTTCGAGTTGGAGTCAACTGCTTCTGGCTGCAGTGTCCACACATGCGCCTGGGGTGACAGCAGTTTGAGTCGGGGCAGATCACGCCCCTGGCTGGTTGGACTCGTGGTCAGCATCTACATGTGTGTTTTGGCACAGTAAAGCACTGCACTGTAGGACAGTAGTATTGGGGAGTTAATTGATTTACTGCACCCTAATACCAGCGCACTAATGTAGACTGCAACACTTGACTGCAGACTAATGAGTCTACTCCGCAGTAAAGCGCATGTGTAGGTGCAGCCTGCATGCATAACGCAGGCTGGGAAATTCTGAAGCAAGGAGAGAAGAGACGCGGACAGGTGGAGTTGAGAACGAAATACGTTGGTGGATGTTTCATTTGGTACTGCTGCTAGGTTTGGCATCACTCATTCTTTTTCTGTCAGTAGTTGGAAGGAATGGCTGTTCGAGGGGGAGCTACACAATCTTGGGAGCAGCTGTGGAAAGTAGGAGCCTGCTTTGGCGTGTACAGCAGCTAATCTTCCTGGAGGAGCGGCAAGAGCATGGAATATTGTGAATGTGTATCGAGGAGTTTGCGAGCGCACATGGCATTTAGCTGATGGATGCAATTCTTCTGTGGGGGAACAACTGTTCTTCCTGTTGGTGACCATTGTCTGTGCTATGTTTTAATACCTAGCATGTACATGGGGGTGGGGGGAGATGTTGCTCTGATATTAGTCATTTTTTTGGAGCCACACACATACTTTAACCAGATGCTGAGTGTTATCTCATGCGTGCCACCCCTCAAAATCCTTCTGGATTCCCCAGGCCCTAATTCATATATATGAGGCCAAGAAGGTGACGCAAAGTAAATCCAACCCTAAGAGTTAATGCAGGAGGTCTGCAAAATATCCAGTGGTGTGAGGTTTGCTCATTTCTGTAAAGAGGTTACTAAGCAAGTGCCATTAGTTTGAAAAACCAGGCCAGTATAGTTGATAGCAGTTGGCATTACTCATATGTATATATACTGATGTTTCTTTATACTAGTTAGGATGACTGCTTGTCCCAAGTATTTTGTTTCCCATGTCGCAGTCCTGTGGCTCAAGTGCAGCTGAGATAAGGAAGGCCTGGAAGGGGTCAATCCTTGATGAGCATCTTGTAATGGCAGACTTGGCTTGTCATAGGGCAGCCTAATTCATGCCCGGGCTGCTTCTCCTTTGTGCCTGGGGTGAGGAGATCTGTCTCTGAATGCTTAGGCGTCATCTCTGCTATAGGAATTAGGGAATCACCAACCCAGAGCCATGGAGTCCAGAGGAGAGAAGGAAGACTTTCGAAGTGATGTATAAATAGACAGGCTCTCGAGCACAGCAGCTCAGCACCGTGAGAACTGCTTAGATTTGCGGTCATGATTCAGCCATCGTAGCAGTAGGCACGAGCTGCACGTTCTCATCCGGAGCCGATCTGCCAAATCTGGTCTCCCAGCATCCTGGATCCTGCGTCTTTCCAATAATGTACAAAGAAATTCTCATTGTGGGGAGGTGGGACGGGGGAGAAGTCAAACAGGTTCCTAGGGAGTTCTCCATAGCTGCTGAGAAAGCTTACAGACTGCTTTGCACATAGGTATTTGAATGCCCAATGTACTGGATCTCTGTGCTGGCCTAGGAGTCTGTCTGGTTCCTCCCCTCTGTGCTCACAAGCCCCAGGAGGGCTTGCCTGACAATGCACTGAGCTGTGCGTTCAGGAATAATGTCCCACCCCAGTTGATGGAGCTCCAGCACCTGCCAGGGTTGCCAGTACTGTGTAATCACGGACTTGGCACTTCTCCCAGAAAGCCTGCAGCAGTCTCTCCCAGGCAAAGTGTCTTGCTGGGTTCCTGTCTGCATGACTAATCAAACTGAAGTGTTGAGGAGCTGATCCCAAATTTCTCTGAGCCAATGGGGAGACTCCTGTCGCCAAGGCCCCTCCACCGCCCTTGCCACTGTAGTAGTTCAGTGCCTCCCAAGGTTGCTATTGCAATATTGCGAAGGCCTGCATTCGGCTCATTTTCCTCCCCCTATCCCCTGTGAGGCAGCCAGGGTCACCGTGCACTTGGCTGCCTTCCCTCCTCACTCTGGCATAAAGCTGCACCAGGTTTAAGATGTGTCCTGAGGCAGGAAATTACTTTGGGGTTTGAATTCAAAACATAATCCTTCCCATGGCATCACTGCTGAGAGTCAGTTAGATACTTCTCTATCCACATAATCTTAGAGTAAATGAACATTGCTTACCAGATCACGCTGCCCTCTCCCTGTGCCGGAGCCACGTAACCTGGTTTAGCCGAGAAGTTTCAAAGGAGCTTAAGCAACATCGGATCAATAGAATTTGATGACAAAGCAAGACCATTAGACCATCTAATGCGATCTCCTGTCAAACACCATGGCCTGTGCTTTACCCTGTTACTCTGTACTGCACCCAGTAAATTGAGCCTGAGATAGCAAATGGACAGCTGCTATCCCAGAAAGGCTGCTGCTCAATGGGAATCGGATGTCCATCTCGTTTAGACACTTCTGCCACCCCTACCCAAAATGCCCAGGCCTGTATCACCATTATTGGAGATTTTTTGTACCCAGCCCCAGAGGTGACATTCTTGCTATTTTTAAGAAAAAGAAAGATCAAGGAAAAAAAACAGACTTACAAAACTTTAAGAAAAGTCCAAAGACAGTTATTGATGTTTGTTTGTGAGGGAGCGGCGGCTAGGGGCGGCCGTGAGCCCCCTACCGTCACGTTAGGGTGACGTAGCACCCTCAGAATCTCGCCCGCCACGACTTTGATGGTTGATATATGTTGTGGAGGCTGCCAGTTTCCCTAGTGGACGGTCTTGGTGTTCCTGTCCCTGTTCCAGACTGGGGGTATCTATATGCGTCCCGCCTTAAGGGCAATGCGTGCCTCCAAACCTCCCCTTCAGCACGCCCCAAGCCTCGCAGCTGTTCTGGGGACGTTTGGATGGTCCCTCGCCCTTTGGGTGCCCTCGTTCTCTCTCTCGGGCCCCGGGGCTCCTTGCCCACCTGGCGCCTCCTTGGGTCAGGCCCCAATCTCTAGCCTGTTCCCCACGCCCTGGGCCTGTCACGCTGGCGCCCAGCTACTCGCTGGCGCCTCCTGGGTCCGGCTCGCTAGCGCCGCTTGATACCTGCGCCCCCTGGGCCGGGTTCTAGCCGGCGCCTGGCTAATCGCCGGCTCCGCCTTGGGTCTGGAGCACTCTCGCCGCCCTAGTCTCGGCGCCCTTGGGCCGGCTCGCTCTCGGCGCCCTAGTCTCGGCGCCCTTGGGCCGGCTCGCTCTCGGCGCCCTAGTCTCGGCGCCCTTGGGCCGGCTCGCTCTCCTTGGCTAGTCTGCCCTCTCTGGGGCCTCGCCCTTCTGGGGCCTCTACCGTGCTCTCTGCGCTTCGCCCCTCTGGGGCCTCACTACTCTGGGGCCGACACGCCGCGCACCGCGCCTCCCTGGCGCAATATGGTGCCCTGCAGCACCGACAATAGTGCCCCTGGCACTGTGCCCCAACTGGGCACTGGGAACCCCCAAACTGTTGGGGAGCTCCCTTGAGGCCTCCTCGCTCCCCTACAGCCTCACCCGGTCCTCCGGTGTAAACTGCAACTTAAACTCCAGCCCTCTGGCTGCAACATAAACAGAGGCTCCACACACCTAACAATAACTCCAAGCCCTGCCAGGGCTCTCAGTCCTACCTGCTGTCAGGGTGATCTTGTTCCCTGCATCATCGCAGCCTGTTAGTGGGGTAAGGCTGCGACCACCAACTCAGGCCACTCAGCTCGAGCCGCAGAACTCCCGCTCCTGCGGCAGCCAGAAGGGAACTGTGTGGCAGGCTCCGGCCTAAGCTATATATAAAGGCCTGGCCCTGCCCCCTTCCGACCATGTGACCCACTTGGTTGCCCTGGCAACCAGGCACCTGAGCTGCCTGGGTGATTGGCAGCTCTGCCAATCACCCTCACAATCACGGGGCACCTCTGTGACTCCGTGACAATGTTGTAACGAAGCAAAAGGATTGTGCCCGTGTTAAAAGAATATCCTGAAGTTGGTAAACTTCTTCCCCTTATGCTGGTTGGTCATGTCTTTGCAAAACATTGCCATGAGCTGTGCTGTGCTCATATGTGATTTTTCTATGATGCTCCGATTCTCAAGGTATCCATTAGGCCAGTAGAGGTGGGTGAGCCTGCTCTGAGGAAGCACAGACTGGAGTCTGCAGTGTGAAATGCTTCCTCCTAGAAAACTTTCCTTGAAACATAATAAAACAGACCAAGATGTTCCCTGATCCATGCAGGACATGG
The DNA here is from genome assembly GCF_052110815.1 of Crocodylus siamensis. Taxonomy (NCBI): domain Eukaryota; kingdom Metazoa; phylum Chordata; order Crocodylia; family Crocodylidae; genus Crocodylus; species Crocodylus siamensis. The sequence continues at coordinate 72,762,558 of NC_143402.1, read as the reverse complement.
CAAGTTTACCTACCTGGGGACTAGCAAGTGGCTTATATCAAATCCTTGGCCCCACCCCCCAGGACTGGGAGGTTTACATTTGAGTTTGAATGGCTCAACTCAAGCCCATTTCCCAGTGGTGCAGCAATTAGATACTGCTGGTACAAGGAACCAACTCATTGACCTACAGAGACTAATGACCCATTATTTGCATCATTTTGAGCCATCCTGGAACATCTTCACAGCTTCAGGAAATTGCTGTTCCTGTCCCTTTGGTTTCACTGAGTTTCACGTACCACAGGATGCTTTTAAAAAGCCTTTATCTGTTGCAGCTTCCTCTGGTCCCTTACTACAAACCTCATTGTTTCGGCCACACCACGTAGTTGTGTGGTGATCACTTTCTCTGCGGTGAATAAGCAGACCACGATCTGCAGTTCTTTCTTATGCACTGGGTGTGCCTGCCTGGTTGGAAGTGACTTCTTTGGATCATTGGGCTGACATTCACCGGGTGAGGCCTCATCCCCTGGAGGACTGTTGATGTGCAGCAGGACTCAGCCCACCTGAGACAGGTCCATTAGGTGCTGTTTTGTTCTGAAGGCACCAGCAGGAATAGCAGAGCTCCCGTTGTAAAACCAGAACACACCTCTGTGTCTTTACTGCAGAATTGTATAAGTACTAGCCGTGCCAGCACCCACACAACGCTGTCCCTGGAGTTGTGATTCGGTTGTGATATCTGCCACTGTGCAGTTCGGTAGGTGTTGCATACCTGCTGTCTTGGCAGTGGTCACCAGATGGCACTGTTACATACAGTCTTACAAACTCTTTTCCCTGCATGCAGAAGCTGCTCTGTCCTTGGAGCAATGCTGTGCCAGTGTCGCAGTTGTGTTGTACCTTCTTTTTGGGAAGCTGTGGCAAGCAGCAAAAGTTTGCTCTCCAACTGGGCTTTTGGGCTAAGGACAGAGAGCCAAAAAGCTCAAGGCTGGATTGATTCAATCTTCACGGGTTAATCTGAGCTGCGTAGATTGAACTGATAAGCAAATAAACAGACATTCGTGTTTGATTCTGGAAATGCAGCTACAGGCCTGTCATGGCCCAGGCCAGAAGCTGGGGATCATGAGAGCATGCCTTCTTGCTCAGCTGGAGCAGACACCCACCCTGTGAGGGGTGATTTGGGGAGAGGTGCAAAACATCCTGGATGGACTGAGTTAACCTGAATCTGGAGGGGATCTGGGACAGAAGTTCAATAAATTGATTTAACCTAAATCAGTTAAGTCTGATGCTACATCCATCCAGATTTATCTTTAAACTGGTTTTGGCCATTTTCAAAGCAGTTTATGTGCACTGAACTTCTATTGTGTTTACAGATTTGAAGTAGTTTCTGATCTCTTATACCAGTTTAGGTGTCTTTTCCATCCCTAGCCTTGCAGGGAGGAACCTGCAGGGCTCCAGCATCTGCACCCCTGCCCCTTGGCAGTGGGGGGTCTTTCTGTCTGTCTACCAGCTTACATGGACACACACATACACCCACACACATGAAAGCATCGGTCAGTTATTTATATCAGTAAAGGAACTGCATTACTAATATGGGGCAGAAAGTTTATGGTTTTGATTTGCAGGTCGGCATTACAGAGCAGAGGTTGCAGCCTGCACATTGTTATAACTCCCGATGAAGTTAGCAGACATTCTGTGTGCAAGGGCCATGTGTGTGGCATAAGCGTTACCCTATACTGTATTAGTCTTGACTCAGGTATGTAGCTACTGTATGTAGACATTGATAGAGTCTCTAGAGCTGTGGAGGATGTGGCTTTTGAGGCTTCAGACAGGAATCTGGTTGAAAGTAGGGCACAATGTGAGATGGAGGGTTCAAAAGTGGATGGAGCTGGACTGTTCTCAGTGGGGGCAGGTGACAGAACAAGGAGCAATGGGCTCAAGTTGCAGGAAGGGAAGTTTAGGTTAGATATTAGGAAGAATGTTCTCGCTAGGAGGGTAGTAAAACAGTGGAAGAGGTTATCCAAAGAGGTGGTGGAAGCTCCAACCTTGGAGGTTTTAAAGACCTGGCTAGACAAAACCTTGGCTGGGGTGATCTACTTGGGGAGGTCCTGCTTTGAGCCAGCATAAGGGGAAGAAGTTTACTAACTTCAGGATATTCTTTTAACACGGGCACAGTCCTTTTGCTTCGTTACAACATCAATAACCGTCTTTGGACTTTTCTTAAAGTTTTGTAAGTCTGTTTTTTTCCTTGATCTTTCTTTTTTTAAAAATAGCAAGAATGTCACCTCTGGGGCTGGGTACAAAAAATCTCCAATAACGGTGATACAGGCCTGGGCATTTTGGGTAGGGGTGGCAGAAGTGTCTATATGAGATGGACATCCAATTCCCATTGAGCAGCAGCCTTTCTGGGATAGCAGCTGTCCATTTGCTATCTCAGGCTCAATTTACTGGGTGCAGTACAGAGTAACAGGGTAAAGCACAGGCCATGGTGTTTGACAGGAGATTGCATTAGATGGTCTAATGGTCCAACCCTCGTTTTCTATGACTCTGTGATTGTATGGCAGCTGCCCGTAGCCTGTGTCCAGGGCCTGAGTAATGCAGTGGTAGGAATCCAGCTGTACACATAGTGTACGCATAGTGTACAGTAAAGAAAGGAGGAAGTATTAGAGCAATCACACCCAGGGCCTTTGGATGGAGAAACACAGGACTCTCGCGATGCTAAAGATTCATGCATGGGTGCAACCAGGTTGTTTCAGGACCTACAAATTGTTCCAGCTCCTCAGGATGGAGAGTTATTGCTATCTGGTCTGTTTTGCCTGTGTCTGAACTAGACAATATGCATTTTGGGTTAGGGACCACATCTTAAAAGCACCACCAGGCTGCTGGTGATTGGTGATTAATAGTCCACCTGGACAGCTCTGTTGTTTCAGGTAGGGTTATTGTTACATTTCAGGTAGATCACAAAGAACTACATGGAACGAATTTGAGCAAGCCTGCCTCATTGCTCTCTGTGCTTTTCTGGAAGACCTCTGACAGCACTGCCCTGGACACCAGCAGAGAAAAATTAGAGAAGCAGCTTTCTTTTACGAGCTTGCTTTTCCTGGCTGCAATAATATAATGCTTTTTGGGGCTTTGGGTGTTGTACTACTGGAAGAGTCATCTGTAGATAGAAATCCCATGTCCAGGTCAAAACTCGAGTGAACTAGGGTGTCAATGAGTTGTGAACTTGGGCTTGTGCTTTTCCCCTGTAATAATGAAGCCAATGAAGTACAATGACAAGGCCCTGGCATTGTTGCTTTCGGGGCACATGCTTTGTACCTGCAGCACAGTGTTGCACAACTCACTTGTATAACAAAAGCACATCAAATGCAAGTGTGTCGGGGCCAAGCTTTCCTTACTATAGAGAACTCATGGGTTGTGCTTCAGGCTCTGGCACTGATGCATTGTGCAGCTCTGGGTAAATCCTCTTGTTCCCTATCTCTCAGTTTGTGCAGGTGTGAAATGCATGTGCAAAGCACAGATTTATCGAATATGTGACTTTCTTATTAGAATAAAAGTCCAGGCTTCACTTCCTGGCTCTGTCATTGACCCTCCCTGTAATCTTAGGCAAGCTCCAAAACTCTCTGTGCCTTAGTTGACGTGTGCGAAACGGGGGCAAAAATATTCACCTCTCTGGTAGAGGGGAATTCACCTCAGTTTGCAAAGAATCGTCACTCTCTCCAGTACGAGCTCCTGCAGCTTGCTGTGTATCTTCATTTATTCTGGTCTTTTCCTGCACCTCTCCAAGACCTAGCCTGCACTCCATGATAGGGAGAGGGTTGCTGACTACAATTAAGTGACTGGTGGAAATTGTAGTCTGGTAGCCTGTAGCCTGGCTGCACTTCTGTGAAGTGCCCCACTCCATCAGCAACCTCTGATCCTGCCCAGAAAGAGTTAAGTGGGCTCTGCTTGCCTCTTTACCCTCCTGGGTGATAAGGGTGGTGGGAATAACTCTTGAAGAAGGCAGATATAGCATGTGGACTGAGCAGTCTTGTGGAAAAAACCATAGGAGCTGCCAGGTATGGCTAGAAGGTTTGAACTGATCCTTAGTTTTTATTATTGCTTTATTTGCTACTGGAGCCAAACCCCAGAAAGGGCCGAGAGGTGGCAGGGGAGGGCACTTTAGCTTCAAATACTGCATATGTGCATTTGCAAAGCAGGGAAGGGAAGTTTTCTGTTAACACACAGTGCAATGTAAGTATGTAAGTGTAAGGCAGCTCATTGATGCCAATGCATTAAAACCTGATATACCTAAATAAACTTTGTTTAAAAAGCTGTGCTATTAATACTTTGATGCATCAGTCAATACATAGCTGGGGTAAGGTTTGGTAATATAATACCTTCAATAATGCAAAAAAACCATGTTCTGTTTTCTTTACATAAGAACCCACTTTATGTCCAAGTACATTAAATGTAAAGGAATATAGTGTAACTTCTGTTTGGTTCAAATCAGCATCAGAAGAAGAAGTCCACAGGTGGTTATTTCTCTAGGATCTGTCCCAGTTTGGCAGTGATCAGCCTTCCAACTTTTTCTTGTAAAAGGCATAAAAGTAGGTCTGCTTCTCCCATACCTGCACAGTTAAAAGGTAATTCATTGTCATACACACGTAAGCTGTTTGAGTGAATCAGCCCAAGCCCACTATGAACTGGATGTGATCCAGAGTCCCTGTGGTCCCATTGACTTCAGTGCAGGTATTGAATGAGGACTGAATAGCGCAGGAATGCATGTGAGACCCTGAGATTCTGGCACTGTCTTCATTATTTTAGGTCCCGATCCTATAAAACATTTAAGCGTATGAATCGCATTCCCCTGAGTCTTACTGGGATCAGCTGGGGAAGCAGTTAGGCTGAGGGGACAGGACGCTGCGCGAGGACAGGATGTGTACGTGTCTGTCTCGTCTGTTCGCAGCTTGGCCAGTACATGGCACTGGAAGCCTGAATAAATCACTTGGCTTGGGCACTCTTTTCCTTCCCGGTCAAAATGATCTGAACTTGTTCCTACACATTGGCACCACCTTCCTCTGCCTGTCCTGTCCTGTCCGTTTAGATAGTCAGCTCCTTCAGGCAGCCTCACATTCGCATTGCACATCTGTACAGCGCCTAACACACTGGGGTCCTGATTCAGGTGAGGCCTCTAGGCAGTACTGTAGTACGAAGAATACCAGTAAGAAGGGGAAGGGTCATTTCCACATGCTCTTCTGGACAAGTGTCTAGGATGTCCCAGGAAGGTAACTTGGGAGAAGGCCTGTAAGGAAAGCAAACACACTTGTTAGAGAAGAAAAATCCAGAGTTCCTCCAGCATACCTTGCCCTGAGCCTGGGGGGTTAATTCCCAAACTGTTCAAATGTGAATGCAATTCCTGCCCTTGAAACTAATTCAGTGTAAAAACTCCTTGCCCTCGCCCCCCCATGTTTAGTGTTTTAATGAACCTTAGCACTAAGTCAGGGGGAGAAATTAAAGTGCTACTAAAGCGCTTCACTCAGTGCTGCGTTCCTGGGTGCCTTCTCCGATCCTGTACAGTGGCCACCGGCAGCGCAGAGCGCGGGAGTCCGGGAGCTGGATGATGGTGCAAGGCAGACGTCGCTTCGCAGGCGTCAGCGGAGTCCCGCCAGCGCGATACGGACGGGAGAGAAGGGCGAGCCCTCCTTCGGTCTCCGTGTGGGCAGGGGCGCGCCGCCCCCTTGAAGAACTGCTCTGACTGCTGCTGAATCGGGCTATCTTTAATCAGTCCTCCACTTCTCCAGTGCTGACATGTGATTTCTCTCTTTTCTACTGTCAGCAGTATTTAGCGTCAGCAGTGGGTTTTCCTGAGCTTGGGATAGCACAGCTTTGATTCTGTTGGATCCATGGGATCTGCTTGATCCATGAGCCCTGCCCCATGGAAATTGGGAGAGATGCTATCACAGTCACCTCCCAGTCCGTGGAGTTGGCGGGAAGGAGAGGAAAATCAGGCATGGTCATTGGTTTGCTTGGAAAGAACAGGGCTTCAGGCGGAGCTGTCCTTGTTTCCCAGGCTCGTTTATCCACCTAGATTCATAGATGCTCGGGTCAGAAGGGACCTCAACAGATCATCGAGTCCGACCCCCTGCCTGGGCAGGAAAGAGCGCTGGGTCAGATGACCCCAGCCAGATGCCTATCCAGCCTCCTCTTGAAGACCCCCAAGGTAGGGGAGAGCACCACCGCCCTTGGGAGCCCGTTCCACATGGTAGCCTCTGAAAAGAAACATAAGCTCTCATGCAAAACTTCCGCTCTCTGCTGCGCTGTCTGTCACAGGGATGAAGTCTCTGTTAAAGCCCCGTCAACTTCAGTGGGGCCAGAATTTTACCTTTCGTGTCTCTTGGTGCTTGGGGTCCAGCCGTTCATTGCAGGCGTGGTAATCGCTCTCGGGCCCTTTAACCTGTCCTGTCACTTGTCACAATCCTGGGGAGGTTTTGTCCCTTTGCTAGTGCAGCGTGCAAGCACCCCTCTGGCCCCAGCATTTTGCACGAGGCTGCAACCCCCCCAAGGGTATTATTCCAAGGGGTGTCCAGTTTCATCAGCAAATACGCATGCTGAAAGATGACTGCTCGCCAGTTCCCTGCCCCCCACCACAGCCCCAGCAGAGATGGTAAATCCACCCACCCCTTTCTTTTCCAGATACGGACTGCTCTCTCTCTCTCCCACTCCCGAGTCCCTGATGTTGGGAGTGCAACAGCTCAGCCCATCCCTGCAGCTGGCTGCCTGTCGCACAGAAGCACTTTCTTGCCTGGGCTCCTCTGACCACGTGGTTTGGATCTCAAAGTTCCTGCCTTAATCCATCTCATCACCCATGCAAGGCGATCTCTCTTTCCTTTTCCCTTGCAATATTGTCATGACACAGGAGACTGGTTAATTAATCTGATTGGTCCTTAACTTTGTATCTGATTTAAAAAGAAAAAAAAATACCCTCAGTCAGGAGCCAACTTATTACTCATCAATGTACAGTCTGGAAACGGAGCAGGTATAGCTACACACACACACGGCATTCTTTCTGATTGTAGAGATGATTGAAAATCCCAACAGATTTATACTCTAAAACAGTGCAGTGCAGCAGGCCAACAAAAGCACAGCGATCCCTTTTCACTTCACTGGGCCAAAAACCATCAGAAAAGTCGAGGCAAGGATTAATCATTTTGCTCAAGCAAGAAATAAAGTCTTTCAGCCAAACCAGCCAATTGTCTCAGGACCTAATATTTGGGTAAATGACATGACAGAGTGGCTGTTGCTGGGATGGCCTGAAGCTCTTCAGGGGCTAGTCTGAGAGAGCCTGGCCCAGTGTGCAGAGCCTGCCAAACTCCCGCAGTCCCCAGTGACGTCGGTGCAAGCTGCAGCGCTCAGCAGGTTTGAAAATGGGGTCCAAGTGTTCAAAAGTCCAAATCACCCTGGTTTCAAGTTGTTTTGATTTGTCGGTGAGTAGGTCACAGGAATAGCACAGACGGGCCGAAACACTGGGGGACTCCTAGTATATCTGATAATGGGCTTCCTAGAAAGTTGGTGCTAAGGCAGTGGTCACCAACCAGTGGATCTCGATCCGCCGGTAGATCTTGGAGCCTCTTGGAGTCGATCCGAGGCTGGGGTGGGGGTGCTGAGCACCCGCATGCATGCACATGCATGCCCCAGTCCAGCAGGTCAGTCTGTGGTGGATAAATCCAGGCCCCTGAGGTGAGGGGCAGCGCTGCAGAGGTAAGTTAAGCGGGGCCCCGGGCAGGTGGGACTTACCTGCTGAGGCGGTGTGCCCCCAAATAATTTTTTCTCCCTTTGCCTCGATCTGCCCCCACCCCACTTCCCTCCCCGCAGACTTACCTACTGGGTGAGTATGGTGGGGGGGGACGTGGCAGCACACAGTAGATCTTGGGTTGCTTTTAAATGCCAAAGGTGATCTACTTAAAAAGGTTGGAGACCCCTGTGCTCAGGGCACAGCTATCACGGTAGTTCCTAGAGGCACTGAACGAGGCGCCATCATGCCAGAAAAGTCAGTTGTTGCCAAAGTAACTGTCTTCTGCAGAACAAAGGTAGAAACGGGAAATAAAAAGTACAAGCACAGATTTCCAGTTGCCTAGTAGCTATAGGTGACCAGGAAGTTTCTCATGTGGTCTGCTCTTTGCTGGGGCCAGTGGGCCATACATGGCCCTATACTATACAACTTGCTAATGTCACTGGCAACCTGCCGCAGAACTGGAAGACAATGGATGGAGAAGATGTGAAGAGCAGTGTAGACCTGCTCACAGTATAAATAGATCCGTGGAGTTAGTAAAGATCAGGATCATCTGAGCAACATGGGAGCACAGGCCACTGTTTTCTCCCAGTTTCTGCACCATGCTGTGCACTGAACAAATTGATATGCGTGCTGTGCAGAAGGGTCTCATCACAGGCAGCGGGTGGTAAGGTGGTTGTTCTTTGTGCTGGAACAGCAGTGACTGAAAACACCCCAGTGCAGGGGCTCACCTGACCTTTTGCAATGCAAATCTAGCCAGCACTGCCTCTGGGGGGTGATCAGCATCTCCAGAGAAAGTATTTCCTAGCCAGCCTGCAAAGTGACTTGCACCTGGTCTGAGCAAGAGGAAATTCCCTATTCCTTCTTTGGTCTGCTCCAGTCTGTTCTGTCCCTGATCCAGTATGCAGTCTCTGAGTTCGAGCTAGCACAGAACAAGTTGTTCAGCATGAGGAAGTGTATCCAGATCTGTCCCTTTATGCCTGTGTATGGGATTTTAAATTCAAGGGAAACCATTAATGTGAGGATAAACCAACTCAGATTGCTTATATGTACTCTATTTCCTGAGCTGTGGATGGACCTCTCTTCCAAGCCTCATTGGCCTGAAAGAGATGTAATAATATCCAGGTAATTAGTAATGAAAAGACACATTTGATCCCTCTGGTCAGTCCTTTTGCTGATGCAGTATTATTTTGTACAGTGCACTCTTCAGTGCTTCATCAAATCTAATTTTAAATCTCAGTTGATGGACCTTCTACTTTCTCCCCGGAGAGTATTTCTCTAGCTGACCCCAGATTTCCTCTGATGCTTAGCTTGGATCTGTCTTTTCTTAGAGCACATTAATCGGAAGAAATTCCCCCCCCACTCCCATGTCACATGTATCAAAATATATATTCTCTCTTTTACACCCTGCTTAGCTGGGATTTAAGGTCATTCTCCACCCTTACTGGAGTACTAAAGAAACAAGATAGGTGTAGTATTTTACTGGAAAGGATTTGCAATGACACCTGCAGCAATCACACTTGGTTGCAGACTCAGATATAGGCTTGTCACAGGCCTCATATCTTTGTGGTCTCATTTCCTCTCATCCATTTCTGTGCCAGCATAGTCCAGGCCAACACAGAAGTGAAAAAGGGAAAATGTTTGTTGTTTCCGTCTTTCAAACAGGATAAGAGCAGAGTCATTCCCTCCTCCCCTCTGCTAGTTGGGAGGTGGACCAGAGGCTGGGCAGATCTGTTAATGCAGAGAACTGTGATTTAAAAGATACAAGAGTTGTGCTTTAAAACAAGGTTTAGAAAACTCTAGTTCAAGTGATATGAACTATGTTCAGTCAAGATGGGCCAGCTGATGAGTATATTTTAATTGGAACTGTAAAAATCCCTGATTGTTTGGTTTTCTGGCTAGATGAAAAAACAGAAAAGCAGATAATTTTAGTTTGATAAAACATTTTAATTTTTGGCAAACTGAAAAGTAAAAAAAAATGTTTCAGATTGGACGTAATGTTTGGTGTTCGATCTTTTTTTTCAACATTTTAAAACATTTTTAATGCAAGTGAAATTAATTTTATCACCGGCTGATATCGAATCATGGAACTACTTTTGACAGTTTGAGGGTTTTTCCAGTTTTTTTGTTCTGGTTGAAACTGTGCCCTGAAATAACAAGTATGCATCTGTTTTAGCCAGCCTGATGCTGGCTTTTTTTGTGAAAAAAGTTTTGGTTGAAAATTTTCTGCTGGCTCTAAATTTAACATTGAAATAAAAGTTGTGAAATCCTGATTTGTGCAGAGCCATTAGAGAATGCTTTTTTAAAACATCTTATTTGATGCATTTTTCTTTCAACATGGTTTGGACTAGTGGTAAAACATCTCCAGGATGGAAAAGGGAACAAAGGGCCACTATATACTGTAAAAGTAGGATGATAACATAGCAAGGCACTTTATAACCCGAATTATTCCAACACATGGAGTTTGCCTTTCATTGTTTATCACATTTAACCTGTGTCATAATTACAGTGTATTAAATACTTGGAGTTTTTTCCATGATTATGAATTGGGTATGATTGCACGAGGGGAACCATGTGTCCTGTTACATTCCTATGGGCAAGATAACTAGGTGATCAGGGAGGAGGGAAGCATTGCTGCCAGAAAGCGTCTCCCCCAGGGACCAAGAGGGGACTTGGTGGGTAGCACGGTATGCAGCAGGGATGGAGAGGAGCTCCCGCCGTTATCAGTAATGCATCATTTTTTTCTCTAGTTATTTCCATCTGCAGAATGCCTGCCATATGTTTTGCAGATTTACCTGCTATTCCAAAGAGCTCAGCTGTTTGCTGCAGATTTTGCTTGCTCTGCTGTAGTCGATAGTCTGCTTAGCCGTGATGGATCGCATGGAAGTTGCACGACGTTGCTTCTCTTTCCCTGGCTTGATGAGCTTTGCTCCGGTTATCTGCTTCTGGGTGTGACTATTCACAGAAGGTGCAAGTCATGCCTGTGTAGAGGGCCAGCATACTCGATGTCGCACACAACTCCTGCTGGCATGTTGCAGGGGGGAGCATAATGTCACCTGCTGCACATTTATCAAACTACAGGAATTTGAGCAGCTTGAGATTTCCAAGGACATTTGTGCTGCTAAAATGTGGTGGCTGCATATGAATGGAAAGTGAGCGTGAGAGAGGTACTTATGTGGCCAGAGCAATTTTCATTTGAATTCAAGCAAATTAAACACATAAATGTTCACGAGACTTCAGTTTTTTGCATCACTTTCCCAGTTCTTGCTTAGCTGTAAGTGTTCTCAGCTCCCAGAGGATCCATGCTTGGGGTTGAAGGATTCAGGAACATGCAGGCAGTAGGCAGCAACTCCGAGGAGCAAGGCTGGATCACGGGCCTTAAGGAGGCCTTTTGCTTCAAGCCAGAATAGTATTCTATTTCTTTGTAACATTAATACTGAATAGTGACATTCACTGCTTGCCCTTTCACTCCTGTGCATGCACACACACACACGCTCCCAGCTGACCTGCGCCCAGGGTACAGAATATGTCACAGCCGAGGAAGACGATTTTTCCAAAGCTGCTGGCTCTTTCGTTCCAGGCATGCTTTCCTAATTCCAGGTGCGTAAGAGAACAGTCCTCCAATGGCCGGACTGTGGTGTGCAAGAAGCAGTGCCCCCCTCCGACTTTGGCACAGCTATGTTCAACGGTGTGACCGATGGCGATTCAGTAACTTTGCCGAATTCTGTCTGAGAAAACCCAGCGTGCTGTGGGGAGCTTGTGCAAATCTTGGTGCAAAACCCTCTTGAGCCAACCCTCTTTAACTGACAGATGCTCTTCAGTGACTTGAGGCATTTCAGGGTCTTTCACAATAAATGTAAATTGTAAAGCGGGGCTCAGAGATGGTCTCCAGGAAGAAGGGTTGCGTCTAATCTGTATGCTTCCTTTACAAGCTGCTGTAACGACTTGTAAGGTTTAAAAGCAGTTTTTGGGAATGTGGCACGAGGCATTCTCATTTGGATGTTAGCACATGGCCTCTCAAACTCAGCTTTTGCCTTTGCTGCCATAAAGCTTGGGCCCAGTTCTCAGGTGGTGCAAATCAGCATAGCTGCATTGGCTTTAGTAGTGCTATGCTGATTTATTCCAGCAGGAGAGTGGCTCCTTCTGGTCACCCCTGCTTTCCCCACCCCCCAGGTTACAAGATGATGGATGTTTTTTACATACGTGTTAGCACAGTTGGGGCAATATTCTTTTCCCCTAGTAACAGATTTAAAAAATGACAAGCTTGGGAGCTCCCATACATTTCAGGAGACTTATTTGACTAGGAAGGAAAATTTCACCTCTCAGCCTTATGTAGACCTCTGCCATGCACACATAGACACGTGTAGACACATGTACATGGGATTGACTACAAAGTGTTGTGTGCATTAATGCAAAGCTAGTAGTAGAAGGTATGGATATGAGAAGGGACCTGTTTCCCATGTGGAGACCCTGGTCTCTGGGCAGACCCCCATCAGCTTCTTTGCAAATCGGCAGAGGTGCAGGGATGGGGGCCCAAGACACCAGTTGTAACAACCTCTGCCCTGATTGGGGTGCACTCTATCCCACAGGACCAGGGCCCTTGGGACTGATGGCTGGAAATCCCCTGGCACTTTTGGCCGGGTGCAGGCGTTCAAGCCAGTGTCCGGCCTGTGTAATTAGAGTCTGGATTTTGCCTGCTGAAAATCCCCTGTGGAGTTTCAGATACTTGCAGCATTGTCGACTTCCTGCTTTACCTTGGGCACAATACTGCTGGGCTTGATAAACAGTTGCTGCTTCTCTCCCTTCACCCTGTGCTGAGGCACCTGAAATTCAGCGATTGGAGACGTGATTCATGCTTGCTTCAAGCTTATCAAATCTTGTAAAGTGAAAGATGCTGTGTTAATGGGAGAGACTCCTTCCAGCTTCCTGGGGGCGAGTGCCCTACTCCCTCGGCTATTGATCGAAGTAGGAGACACCCCCCTCATGGTCTTGTTGTTTCCCAGCCAAAGAAGTTCGTTGAATGCAGCTTGCATTCACAAGTATTTTTAGGAGAAGCAAGTCTGTATTGTTTGACAAATTTGCTGTTCAACAAAAAAAAAAATGTAATGTCTGCTGAAGATGTCATTTAGGTTCCCAAACCATGCCATCATGTTCAGCTGTTGGACTGAAGTCAGTTAACCTGACAATTTGGAAAGTGGTCATTCACTTTACTTGTATCTGAATTTCTTTTCCCCTGGACTCTGGCTCTTCTAGTCACAATCCCAGCCTGACTCAGAGCGGCTTTAATTTTGTAGCAAGGACTTCCCTCTGTTGCTTTCTCACCTTTGCCTTAACATCAGCCTCTTGATGTAACATTAGGGTTACTGCCTATATTATTGTGAAGGAGTGGCTGTCCAAATGCTTAATCTACTTTACACAGCTATTCATCAAGTTGGCCAAACTTTTGCTAACTGTTGTGCGATAGGAGATACTTCTACCAAAAGCTTCACATACTGCAAATCAAGCTGCTTAACCTGCATATGTATTAACGCTTCCATTTTAATGCATTATTTTCTGGACAATGTGTGTCTATACCTGACCTAATGAGATCTTGTAGTTATAAAACAAAACTCCACTTGACAAAATTGATCCATCTCAAGCGAATATCTTGAACTAGCCTCCCTGCCTTGGGAAGAATGCAACTGAAATGGCTTTCCGTGTCTCCTTAAGGGCTGGCAGATTTGGTCTCTGTCTGACCCATTCAATGCTTTAGTCCTAGAAATGGCTTTGAATGGGTCTGTTGGGTCGGATCCACGGAAGAGTAGTTTCTGGCGTCAGTCAGTACTAACCCCGCTCACGTGACCCTACCAAGCATGTCGAATGTTTTCAATCTCAAATTAGGCCGGTGTCTATAATGGGCCCGACCGAAACAACACGCGTGTCGGGGGAAACTCAGGACCAGTCCACATCTTTAGGCAAATTGCTGTTTGTCACTGGAGGCAGTAAGGGAAGGGGTGTGCACAGGCTGAAGTGGGTCTGAGTTTTTGGCTTGGCAGTTGCAGACCACCCTGGAAGTCCTGTTTCAGCTCTTACATGTTGGGTTCTGGGAGCGACGTCCGTCCTTGGCTCTCCAGGTAGAGTCGAGCGGTGGTTGTCTGGTTGGGTTGTTTTTCTTTGCAGCTGATGTTCCCAAATCCTAATCCTGACGCTTCAGGTTTCCTTCCGCCCACTGACTTCAGATTTCATTTGTGTGGCTACAGATCAGCACGGAAGAGTTTGCTAGACAGCGCGCTGCTGTTGGCTGCTTATGTTGCTGTTTATACAGGCATGGAGCACTGAACTTCGTGCACGGCCAAGAAAGCCAACCAAGGTCAGAGTCCACAGGACTGCTCAGAGGCCTGCTTCAGAGCCATAATTAACTAGTCTGTCCACTTCTCTGTGTCTACACAGCCTCAGCTAAATTTACCAGTTATTTAAAAGGCATTTGAGGGAACCTGCATACAAAGGTGGCTGATCTCAGAGTGGAAGGGTCCTCATGAACCAGAAATCATCTTACCAGTTATAATAAATTGTGAGAAGATGGGAATAAAGGGCATCTAATTTGTCACTGTTCACCATCTAGTATCTTGGTCTGTCTTTGTTTCTACAAACGAGAAGTTGCTTTTCTCACGCTCAGAGAGCAACACATGCTAGGAAGGGCGGGAGGCTACATCCATATCCAGTTCTAGCGAAGACGGTTTTATACTCTGACTTGACACAGGTAAGCTGAAGCAGCCATAGGCACTCCTTGACAGTCACTGGTCAGAAACTATGGTGTAGTTAAGTTAGCGATGTATCTTGAAATTACTGCTGGAAAGAAAACAGAGGTCTTCTTCATCACTGCTACTTCACCTTCCCTGAACTCTTTGTTACAGAAACCCATTTCACTTTTAGGATTTTTATGGTATTTTTCCATCCTTAGCAGCAAACGTAAGCTTTCAGTCATTAGAAACATGGAAATTATTCAAAAGTACAAGTGAGTAAAAAAAAAAAGAGAGTTATCAGGATATATGATCATGTTGTGCGTATCTTTCTGTAACAGGGTGTGCAGAGCTGAAGGCTGTCTATGGTGTAGTAAGCCAAATCTTTACTAGGGCTTGGCAAGCTTTCCCTTGCCAAAAAGCTGGATTTCTGAGGCAACAAATGTTTTTGTCAAAAGTGCCTGCTTCCTTCTGCCTGAAGAAGGGCGTTTGTACCCGAAAGCTTGCAAAGAGCAGCTTCCCCAACAATTTTAGTTGGTCTAATAAAAGATATCACATCTACCCAAAGAACCGTGAAAACTCTTTATTTTGTATTAGAAGACCAAAATGCAAAATTAACTTGTTTTGGCTGGAGACTAAAACGTCTCGATTTTTCAGCTGAAATGTGTTTTCATCCATTTCCAGATTTGAATTTTCACTTTTGCATTTTTTCCATTTTTCATTTTTTGACAAAAGGTAGACAGTTTCCATGGGAAAGGATCTCATCTTTTGACCCGCTTTAATCTTTTGATTCAACAATCCACTGCACACACGAAAAAGAGGCAGAATGATTATTTAGCTATTGTAAATACACAGCAGAGACCCTCCTCAGCTCCCTTTCAAGAAATATCACTGTAACCTTAAAAATAATGACATTTCTCCATGAGTGAGTCTGAACCTCACATAGCGAAGCATTGGGAGTTTTAGACCCAGTTCAGCCCAGTTCAACAGTAACCATCCTTTTAAAGGACTGACATCCGCAGAAGTTTTTGCCACTGGGGTAATACAGGATCGGGACCTCGGCGCTAAGTCTCGTGCATTTAAGACATGCTCTCTAAGGATCAAAGCAAAGGCAGGCGGGAGCACAGTGCAGTGTGTGTTCGGTGGCTCTGCTTTTAGAACAGAAGGGAAGACAAATATAGTGGGGGGAGAGGAAAGGAGTCTAAACGTGGCATAATAGCTCCATTTATTTTCCTGTCACCCTGTAGACATGCAGCACTGGCACCTATAGCTGACAGATAAACAAACTGTGCTTGCTCTCTTTTAGAAAATATGTGAACAGAGTTGCACATTGTCAGCCTCACAGGGCAAAAAATAATAAACACAGATGTACATTTGAGAAGGATGAAAATGTTTGGAGTTCTCCCATTTGAAGCCCAGGCACTTGAGACGGGAAGGAGGATGGACTCTCCTTGCAGAGCTGGGCGATCTGGCTGGGATCCTCGCTTGGAAAGAGCTCTCGCTGGTTTGGACCCGGGAGGACTGAACGGCTCTGGCTGGAGGTGCTGGAAAGTGTGCAGAGTCCCCACATGCCCCTTGCAGAGTCCCATGCCCATGAGGGTCCCCGCATGCCTTCCCCATCCCCAAATGCTAGAGGTTTTAATTCTCCCTTGCTTACAGCTTTATCTCCCCTAAAGCCTTGCTTTCTCCTTCCTTTTCCTGTGCTCCATCATGGTTAAAGTGTGTCAGGCCATTGATGTGCTCATGGGAGGGGTAAGTCAAAACCCCAATTTAAATAATAGATTTATATCAGCTTTCCCATTATATGTTTTTTTTTAAAGAAAGGTGTATTTTCGTTGGTTGATATTAACAATTAAAATGCTCCTTTACAACTAAATATAGTTTTTACAGCAGATTTGACACGTTTCCTAGGTACACAAACTCATACACACACACAATGCATAGCTTAAAAAACTAGGATGATTAGGAATCCTACATTTTAGTATGCACTAAAATAGTGAAATATGTATTATTCAGTAGATGATTAACTTTTTGCTCATATTTGTATCAAGCTGCATTCAGCTGGCCACTCGAATTTAATTAAACCCACAAAACCAGCCCTTCAGATTTATTAAACCAACCGTCACATTTTGGATACAAAACCTTTTTAAAAAAAAAATCAAAACATGGTGCACGTGTACAACAAACCAAGTTATTAAACACCAGCATTAACTGTTATAGTATTAGAAGTATGAACTGTGGGTAGTGAATTAAACCACAGTAATTTCAGGTCACGCTGGGGAAAATTGTCCAAAACACCTAGGTGAAAGTCATGTGAGCTGAAGTTCCTACTTGCCTAATTCTCTCTAAAATATGACAGTCATTTTTTACCTAGGCTTTTTTGACAAAAATGTCCTCCCTTTTAAGTTTTTAGAACCCAGAAGTCTCATCCTCTTTCCGCTTTTTATTCATAGTCTGGAAGAGAAAAACAGTCTTTCATGCTTTTACAGCTCCCAATCGATTTCTCAGCTTCGAATAGCCCAGTCCAAATGAAGAAAATGTTCTTTCTGCTACTGCTGGTAAAAGCTGGTTTCGTACATCAACAGCTTCTGGTTCCAGGGCCTTTGCTAGTGACTTCTACTAGCTCAGTCGTGCGATTTCCTTTAAAACACCCTCAGCAAATGCGCTGCTTCAATGGTTCACCTCTAGCCCTGAAGTTTATTAAGGGTGGCATGACTGATGGGTGACTAGTAGATGTTCATGTCATAGCAGCATTTTCCTTTTTGGCAGTTAGGCATCTACCCTGGTACTTTGTATGAAGAATATTGGCAACAAAAATGAGGTGGAGGAAATGTGTCTTGACCCATCTGCTTCTTTACTGCCTGCAGCTTAACTCCGCTATTGGGTATTTCTTGCTTTAATCTTTCGTGAAGTGCTTTCTAAATTCCAGCAGCCTCCACAATACAGCAGCAATCTTTTGTAGTTAGTCCAAGAATATGGAAATAGGTTTTCGCATATTCACCGTATCTACATTTTTTTTAGTTCAGTGTTGACTACTTTAGCTTGTGCTACTTCCATCAATTTTGTCACAAGTTTTTTCACAGATACGTGGCCTATGTTGTATTCAATTCAAATTTCATTTAAGCTAGTTTATTAAGGAAAACTTAATTATAATTTAAAATTAAAAATATAAAAAATTAGAAATTTTACAACTCCTTTTTTTAAAATCATTGATTTTGATCTATCCTCACCTACCTTCAAAAGCCCGGCGGTGAGCTCCACACCTAATTCCCATCTTATGTTTAGTGGCTGTCTAGCAATTAGCTACAGTCCTGGTGCTTTGGAGAATGACTGTCCCTGACTTCTGGGTACATGTGCTGATCAGCAATGCTTCTGAGGGCACACACTAGTTACTAATTACCAGTTATTGGCTTTCAAGCTTCTGCAATATCCATTGGGCATTCGTGCTTCCCATAAATCAAGCTACTTTTAAACGTGCTGTTAATGAAATAATGATTTGCTAAGTGACAAATGTGTTGCTAATTACAAGTGACTTCATTAGACAGCAGCATTAAAAAAATGACACTAGATCTCAAATATGTTGAGTAAGGAATGACTTAATTAACAAATCCGTGTGTCTCAATTATTCACTTAAAAGCACCATGCACAGACAAATGTTTAAACTAATGTTCCCTAATAAAGTTTGGATGCAGCTTAGGAATGACAGCAGGGTGATAAATATTTTATCTGGGCCAAGTGGAGGAGGAGAGAGCTTTGTCTGTTCGGGACAGAGGGATAAGCCGGCCACAAACCACAGCACTTAACTGTTCACAGTGGTATTGGAACAGATCTGGGTTTCTGTTCTCCGTTCCCCTTCCTGCTAGCAAGATCCCCTTTTTCCTCCTGCCATGCTCCACAGTTAGCTGGCCAATCACATCAGCCTAGCCCTGCTAATTAATTACTGCCATGATTAATTACCATTGATTATAGTTCCTAACCAGCTGCTCTCCCAAGCTGAGGCTCCAGTTTATTTTGTTCTCACCTGAGATGGAAGCGCCACCTATTGGCAGGATTATGCACGTTCCAAGAAATGTATTTTGCCCCAAACTTCCCCCCCCCCCGTATCTCTAAAAATAAAACCATAAAATAAGTGTAACAGGAGAGCCTGATTACTCCCAGCCCTCCAAAAATATTTGTTAAGAATAAGAACAAATTCTCAAACAAGCCAAGAAGTAAGTGTTAATACCTGCACTTGGTCCTTGGTGTCAAGATCCAAAAGAAACTGCCCGAGCATATGATCTGAGCCTTCAAGAGGCTGAGAAGCAATTATTATTTGTGCCTAAAAGCTCCAGCCAGCTACAAGGCCCACGGTGTTTGGTGCTGTACACAAACTCTAATGAAAGATGGTTTGTGCCCCAAAGACTTTACAGTCTAAAAAAAAGCAGATGAAAGGTGGAAGAGACAAAGAGCAATTTAGAATAATATGGGACAGGAAGGTGGGTGGGACAGCTGAAGTATGTGACTTCCCCAGTGCCACGCAGAAGGTTGTAGTAGTAGGAATAAGAATAGTTATTTATATGATCATAGTTCTAGCTCTCATGGTTTTGTTGCAAGTCCTGTGATATTTGGTAGTTTTCCTGAAGTCCTGGCTGCTTGAGAACCTTAGTTTTCGTTAGAAGAGAAAAAAATCTAGCCCTTGTGGTTTTAGAGAAAAGCTTAAAAACATGACCGGAGTGTGACCCTCGAGCCTCAGAAACCAGAAGGCAAATAAAAAGAGCCCCCAATTTATGATGTTCAAGCCAATCTCATGATTTGGAGGAGCCTGACTCATGATTTTTGAACGCTTGGGGTTAGCGATGCTGGTAAAATGTTCATGTGGGAGAAACCCAAGCTAGCACTGGAACCCTCATTGCATTAGAGGATTTTTCTTTGTTCAACCTTGTAATTTATTTTGTACAGAAGCCTATTTAAATGAAAGCCTCCTAGTTTAAAACCTGGACAAACTTTAAGCTCTGTACAGCTTATTGCAGCTGCAGATGGAGAACTGGAGGCAGTTTTCCACTCTGGCCACTCCGGTCTTTGGACGGCAGCACGCTGAGTTATTGGTGTAGATAGCGGGAGCACGACCTGAATTTTGGAACAGACTTTAGCATGGTAAGCGCCAAGTCTGCAGGTCTCTAATGCACCCTAAAGTTGATGTCAGGCTGATGGAGAGTTAGGTTTCAGGCTTTTTTGACCTTACTGCTCCTTGATGGATAATTCATTGATTGGCCATGGTGTTTGCTCCTCTTGGAGCGCCTGACCCCTGCTCTGGCCAGAAAGTTAGCAGCCAGCTCACTGGAAGGTGGTGAGGGGAGGATAGGTTAGGCCAAGACAACGTGGACCTCTGAGCTGTCAGAGGCTTTTTAAAAAGCAAAGCAACACGGCTGGTCCTCCCTTCTCTGGGATTCCTGGAGCTAATCTTTTAGAAATGCTTGGGAATCCTATTTATTTCCTACTCCACTGCCTTTCATTGGAGGCTTTTCCTACATCAGCTAAAACTCCCAGCACAACTGAATGGGTGATGAGCATTATTATCTCCACTTTACAGACAGGCGACCAGAGGCACAGAGAGGTCAGTGATTTTTCAGAAGGTCCAGAAAGAGCCTTTATGATCTGAAGACGACAGGTGGTCACTCGGTGACAGAGCTGGCAGCGGAAGCTGAAATAGGATTGCAGCGTCTTGCTCTAACCACCGGCTCGTGCTTTGTTGGGCTACGTTTCAGTACGCTTCGTGTTGTAATAGAAGCAGATACCAAACCACGGTCATTTAACACAGCCTCTGTAATGTTGACTTTCCTACTTGCCCAGTCCCAGTTGTCACAGCAATGCTTCGAAGCCCCGGTCTGGTCCCAGTACACGTAGAGAAACTCAGCCCCGGCCTCAACGAGCTTGCAGTCTGCACTGAGACGAAATGCAGAAAGTGGTCGTGTCAAAGCAAAGCAAGGTAAAAGGATATGCTGGTAACATGGCTGCAACCACTGATTTTGCCAAACTTTCCTGATGGTGCCAAGTTGCTTATTTCTGTATTTTCCAGTAACAGACAGTCAACCAGTAGAGGTAGACTGTCGCCTTACTTTTGGCTGTGATACCTGCCCGTTCTAAGGTAGTTCAATAAATGGCATGCTATTCCTGCCCTAATTTCTCTCTAGTTTCATTTTGTGCATTCATTGATTAGCTGAATTTTGCTCAGTGAGTGGCATTTGCCTCTGAACAAAGAACCAGTGCAAAGCCCACCCACCACTTAAGCCTTGACCAAGAGTGTAAATGATGCATCGCTGTGTGCGGGCCCCTCTCCACGGGGATGCATGTCACCCTGGGAGCCACCCAAGGGTGAAGAACTTCCAGGTTTGAGCCTGGATATTGCAAAGAAAATGCCAAAGGCATACAAGTTGCTGGGTTGTTTTTCAGGTTCTTCTAGAGCTCACTTTCAGTGACAGAAAACAGCCTAATTCTGCCAGCAGAAACAAAAATAGTATCTCCTTTAATCCCTGGCTTGGATTTCCACTATGAGTGGCCCTGCTAGCCACAAAAATACCAGTGGGGGTTATTGGCACTAAAAAATGTATGTTCATTATTCACAACCCTAAAAACAAAAAGGAAAACCTGAAGCACCTTTTAGGGGCCTCATGCGGAGTCCTCGTTTTGTGTTTGCTTTGGGAGTTTCTACCAGTCTGATGCGATTTTTGTCTGACTTTCACTTGAAGGACTGTGCAAGAAATTCCAGAAACTACAGTTCATAGAAGATAAGGTTAATGCTTCTGACAAAGAGGTATTTCTAGCATCTCTGAAAGTGTTGCTGTTTGGGTGACAGCAGATTCAACTATAATTTTGCTTTAAAATGGTTAGATCAATTTGGTACCTGCTACTACTCCCATGAAAACGAAGGCAAGGCTTGCCTGTAGGGCAGAGGTGGGCAATTATTTTGGGCAGAGGGCCACTAACTGAGTTTCGGCAAGCCATCGAGGGCTGCATGATGGGCAGTCAGGGGCAGATTAATGTTAATCTTCTAAATTTTTTAGGGGCCCCGTGGCAGGCCACATCCGGCCCCTGGGCTGCATTTTGCCCACCCCTTCTGTAGGGTCTTAAGCACCTGAACATTAAGGAGTGGTTGCTAGTTGCTCCATAGTTAAGGACACAGATGAATACAGATAGATATTGCATCCTCTTTAATGCTATCTGCATAATAAAATTAGCATGGAACATGGTAGCTGAAAGCTGAGGCTGAAGCTGGGGAAAAATTTGAGGCCCTTTGAAAACTGGGATTTTGGGATTTGGAGAATGAGATACCATTCCTCAAAATCCAAGCTGTTTTCAAAGTTTGGAAAGTCATATCACACGAGAGCAGGTAGAAAGTTTCTAAATGGAAAGTCTTTCGTTTGAGAAACAGCCTTTTTCCAAAATCAAAATATTTTATTTTTAACTTTTCTTTTAATCTGTGTGTGTGTAGGGGGGCAGGGTTGCACCATGTTTCATGTCATTTGTTAATGGGAATTAATATCAAAGTATTACTGAAATAGTTATTGACAACTTCTAGTATTTACACAAAATGTAAGGAAACGTCACAAAAGTTGTTTTCTTGTTCCTTTAAAATGTGTGGGTGTACAGAACGTGATATTTTTTTGTTCCATATCCTGCAAAAGTGGAATAACTTTGGAGTTTTGGAAAGTTTTATGAAAGACTGTTTTTGCTTTTGGAGCATGACTGGTTTCTTTTGTACCTGTTGGGGCTGAGATGTGGAACAAAGAGACACCTGAAACATGAACTGCGCTAGAAAATCAAGAATTTTTTTGGAAGAAACTGTCTTTAAAAAGAAGCTCACGCAGGGCTGTCATTACTATGAAGATAGATTTTTCAGAGTCAAATTCATGTGCGTTTTATATAAGAGGATAGTTTTTTTCTGAAGTCTTGGCTCGCACTCCATTCCTATGGCGTATCACATGCTCGTGGAAGCAGACAGATAACCCTAACACTTCGTTATGTAGGGGTGAATCATGAGATGTTTCTTTCAATCCTTATCATGCTTAAAGAGGAGAGGATTGTAAACCTAGCTTGACCTCTATTTTCCGCTAAGGAACTATCTGTTCATGGGAAGTACATTCATTTTCAGACAACTTTCTTTTTATAGCCGTAATGGATCTGAGTGGATAATTCTGACCCTTGGTTATTATACCTATTATAGGTAACCTGTAACATATGTAGGGCATCTCCCATTGATGTCAGTAGGAATGCATCTGTATAACAGAGCAGAATTGAACTTCTGGGTGATTTTGATGTCTGCCCTTCCTTTACCTTTCTTAGCTTTACTTTGTCTTGGTGGTCTGCTGAGAGACCAGGGAGTGGTGGGGAATCAGTTGTAAGAAGTCAGTAGCTTATTTGCCCTGCGATGGTTACGCTGTCAGTGGGCAAAATTGAAAAAAAACCCTCTGTTCTAGATGTCCCTGTTCTGTAGCTGTTCCCAGCAATAACCCTTTGAATTTCCCATGTGATCACATTGTCTGATGTGGAGACAACTGTCTAGACATCCAGTTTTTAAAAAAAGAAAGAGATGGCTTTATACTGCAGCTGGAGTGGCACATCTCTGAGACGGCAGGGCATAAGTGCAGATGGGTAAGTGGAGGGCATGCGAGGTTGATTTGAAACTGCAAAGAGAAGTACTGCATTCAAGTCATCAAAACAGCAGCTCTGCTGCGAGTTGGTTCATCTTTAGCCGTTCCTAATACTCACCTCTCCGCTATTGATTGACTCAGGGTATTCCATTTCTGCAGCAATTGCTGTTGGTTCATTATCTATACAGGCAGCCGTTGTAGGGATTTGATGCATTTATATTTTTGTCTCATTTGCAGCCATCCCCTTTATCTGCCTTCTATTCTTGCAAACAGCTTGAGGTAGAAAGCAGCCTGTATTGAACTGGCTGATTGCCAGATCATTTACAGTTGATCTATGATGTTTAGCTTCTTTCACAACAACTTCATTCTGCTTTCTTCTATCTTTATGTTTCTTCTGCTGTCCTGCAGAGGAGTAATATTAGCTTTCAGATCCATGCGTGCAGGAGCCTGCTGTGTCCCTGGAACTCGTTAATTTGCAGTTGAATTTCCTGTCTGTCTCTCTGTCTCATGAAATCCTTTAGCAGCAACAGTTTATCCTTTGGGCTCCAAAATCTTCACCAGTTCAGTCAGGGTAAGACTTACAAGCAACCTTCTCCTCTTGCTTCCATGCAATATGGGTACAAACCGGATGTGTGGATGGAATAGGGAAGCAGTAATGCAGCAAAGCAATGCTGCGGAAGAAAAGCTGATTTCTTGATTCCTTGCCACGTGCTCGATCTGTCAAGAAATTGGGATGTGGGATGATCAGCAGCTTCACGCAGCCTGGATTCATTTATGACGGGGTGGGCAAAATGCGGCCCTGGGGTCGGATGCAGCCCACCAGACCATTCTACCCGGCCCGCAGGACCCCTAAAAAAATTAGAAAATTAATATTTATTTGCCTTGGGCTGCCTGTCATGCGGCCCTCGATGGCTTGCCAAAACTCAGTAAGCAGCCCTCCGCCCAAAATAATTGCCCGCCCCGATTTATGATGTGGCAGCTGAGGAGGCCCACAAATCCACCTTTCAAACACAGCAGATTTGGGTGGATTGACATTCAAGCCCAAAGAGATTGAATGGCTTACCTGAAATCACACGGGAAATCTGTGGCAGTTTTGGGAAATGAGCCCAGATCTCCTCAGCCCCTGTCCCGAATCACTCTTCCTTTCTATCCCAGCTTCCTGCAATACCTCTCCAAACCCTTTTCAGTGATCTTTCCCAGGGGCTTGAAGGTTCAGATTTTCCAAAGAGATCCCACCAAAATAAGGGGCAGCTTTTCAGAAGTGCTAAATGCCCAGCATCCTGCGCTCCTTTCGAACTATTTTCTGAGCAATTTTGAAAATCCACCCAGACGGGCTTCTTTTGATGAAACCGGTTGTCGTTGGAATGCATCAAAGTGCTGGAGCTGAGATTATTTGCTGGAATGTCATTTTGATGAAATGTTCATTAAGGATCAGAAGTCGTAACAATACAGAGCCGTCCACCACAATAATTCAACTATTCACTCGGGGTGTGGGAGAGCAGGTTCAGGCCTTTGCTTTGCTGGACTCAGATGATGGATGTGACCCTGGGTCCTCTGTAGGGGGATGAGTGCCCTCTCCGCCAGGCTACTGACCTTTCCGGGGCGTGATGGAGTCAGTCCATGTTGTCTGACTTGTGTGCTACATCTCACAGGGTGCTTTTGTGATGCTCGCTCACTCTGGTGGTACATGTGTTTCCCTTCAGGAGTCCGCCCTGTGCTGTGGTCCTGTCCGCCAATGCCCCTGGCACTTTGTTTCTCTGTACCAAAACTTCTTGTTATTCCTTTTACCCCCTTTACACCTCTGGTTAAATAGTGCTGGTAATGTGGAGGGCCACAATGTGGCCAGGATTCAGGTTCTTTTGCTAGCTGTGTTATCTGTCTCCGTTCTTTGAAACATGCAAGTAAAAATGCGGTGGACGTGATGATGATGATGATGATGATACAAGCTCACATCTTTTTGAGCTTTGATTTTTGGCAGTTGCATATTAGTATCTCAGCAATCTCTGTTCATGACATAAGTGCAGCAGTTTGCTCAAGATGCTCAGTAATTTATAGATTAGGGTTCAGTGCTCGCTCGCTCGCTCTGATTGGGACTGGGCCTAATGATCCAGGTCCTGATCCAAGACCTACTGAATTCAGTAGGCATACGTTAATGCTTTATTTTAACGCTTAATTTATACAAGCTTATAAAAGGCTAATATTTGTAGCAACCATTATTTATTTAGGGATGACCAACACTCTTCTATTGAAGCCATTTTTTGGATGGAAATTGGGGCTTTCAATAAACGATTTTTTTGTGAAGAATATCTATTTCCCATGGGAGCATTCATTTTGTTGTTGCTGAAAAATGGGGATGGGCTCCCTGTCAGATTTTATTTTCCATGATGCATGACAGCCATGATGCACTGCATCCCCTCAGGAAGATGCAAGGCCACAAGAAACAAGCTGACCAAGCCATACAGCCGATATAGGAGAATAGAAGCAGTGGACGCCCAAAATGCAACTGCCTGGAGGCACCACAGCAGCATTTCAGGATTGAAAAATTGTGATTTTTGATATTTCACTGAAAACCTGCCATTGTTTTCAGAATAGAAACTCACATTGGTTGAACTCTAACAACAGTGTTGTATGTTATCGGTAGTTAAGAAAAAGCTTATTGGCAGCTTCATTCTCTAATCATCTATCAGAATTTAGTAACCAGATAGTAAAGAAGCTACTAGTAATGTATACATTATTTTTGTATGTACCGTTAATATAAAGGGCAGCAGGGACTTCAAGAGGCTTTGGATCATCTCTATCGGAGATGGTCCCAGCTCCTTCTAAGATAGCATAAGCTAAGAGAAAGGGTTTTTTATATCTGAAGTTATAGTCAAAACATGTAATCAGCTCTTTTCTTTAGTTTCCAAATATACCTAGTTTTTAAAAGGCCGCAGGAGTGATAAAACCAAGTGAGATGGAATCAGAGATTACAGTAACATAAAACACATTCCTGGACCTTATGTATTTTTCAGGTAGTGCAGGAAAAATAGAAAAAAAATAGCTGAGTGCAAATAATTGTTTCCATTAAAGGGACTACGCTACTTCTATTAGGTAATTCTAAACTTTTCTCCCATTAATGGTAATTTGGCAGAAAAGAAAGGTGCATTAAACAAGTATTTCAAAGTCACCTGGGCAGCAATTTTGAGATATTAAGCTTTCAAGTTGACAGCCTCAAGCACATCGATTCAGTGTAATTATACACATCTTAACACCCTGTAAATCTTTCTTAAATGCAAACAAACACGTTTCTTTAGTAATACTGGCTTCAGGATGAAAACGGTCTTCATGTTACAGGACTGAACAAGCATTGCAGATCAATACTTTTGCAGGAAGATTACTTCTTGTTATTGGAGGCGCTTGACGTAAAACAGGGAAGAGTTCTTCTAAACAAATCCTTGATTTGCATTGAATGCATACGCATCCCCCCGGCATCTCTGCCAATCTGAAAAGGACCTTCTGGTTTTGCTTGCATGGAAGTCAGTAGCAGATCTCCCACTGGCTTCCACAGCATTATGATCTTGCCCTGAGATATGAAATATAACACAATGGATATACAAGCAGCAGCTGAAATCGCTGTCACAAGAGCTGCTTTTCAGTGGACCTAAGCCAGAGTTCACTAACGTTAAGGGTAACCTTTTTCACTGACTTCAGTAGCACTGGGATCAGGCCCTGTGGGCTGGGTTTGCAAAGGAACTTAGTGCCCAGAGTCGGAGAGAGATTTTCAAGAAAACTCAGCACAGTAGGCGAAGTCCAACCCCTGGCCCTTCGAACACCTCTTCTACCCCAGAACTGGGCAGATGGAAGTTTTGACCATTGGCAGAGTTAATCCTGCTGGAATTTGGTCCCCTGATGATTATACTTCAGGTAGACCGGGGCTGCCCTGGTAATGCTCTGATTGAGTTTATAGCAGAGGAAGTTGGAGGCATAACGTTCAGCGGACAATCCTGGAGAAGCATATTTGGCAAGGAAGTTTCCTGCAGACTCCAGGTTTGCCTGGGCTGTGACCATTTTATTGCTCATTTCCTGCTCCTCCCCATCCCTTACTGCTTCCTTTGGCTGTTGCTTTTCAGAAATGAAAGGCAGTTTCATGATGCTGTTTTGGGTTTAATGCCTGGCTTTGTACTGAGTCTCCCACCCTTTTTCCTGGCTCTCTTCTTCCCTGCTTCTTCCTTTCCTTCTGCCATCCTTTCCCATCCCCCCCCTCCTCTTTCCTCCTTTCTTGGCTCTTCCTTGGGAGATACTCTCAAAGTTGCCAGCCATGTCTTGGGCTTGCAGCTTTTATTTTAAAGCTCCTGATATTGGGAAGAAAATGTGACTTTGTTGGCTTCTCTGAACGTTGGAACTGATGCTGAATTTCCCACTCGCTCAGTGGGGGTTTTTTGGGGGGGTGTGGGGGGGTCTTTCTTGGCTGGCTGTTAAGTGCAAGCTTGCTGGGAGCAGGTGATGAGTTCTCCATCACTGTATGGCTCCCTTGCCAGAATCCATAACTCTAGCAAATAGCTTGTTGCAGCTTCAGGGGCTAGAAATACAGGGATTTGATTTTTAATGGGGAATATATTGGACAGAAACTGGGCATGGTGAAAACCTTGCAGAGCAGTTCACATATATTGCAATTAGTAGGGAAACCTCACTTTTTACACTCTTTGACTTATTTATGTACTCAGAGGAAACATAAAACTCGAGTTGCAACCATTTGTGGCCACTAAAGATTATTCTTTTTATTTATTACTTATATCACTGCAGTACTAGGTGCTGTCCATGCAATACTAAGAGACAGCTGCTGATCTTAATTTACAGTCTAAACAGATAAAGTAGACACAGAATGGTTACCCCCATTTCACAGGTGGGAAACCGAGATGCAGAGGGCTTTTTTGAGTTGTCCAAAGTCAGGCAAGGAAGTCTGTGGTGAAGTCAAGAACTCAACTCAAATCTCTTAAATGTCTTGCAAGTGTCTTGAATCCTTGCCTGCTCTTTCTCTCTAAGATCACTTGGCATTTTTTGGAGCGAATATGGGTGTTGCCATGGAGATCTGTCTAGAGTCTAGCTTAGATATCCATATTTCCCCTGGTACCTCCCCATTCCTCACTGTCTGTCCTGAACCCTTATGTGATATTGTTGTTAGTTCTCAGTTGTTGTCCTACTTCAGCTCAGAAGAGACTGCAGTCACTGGTGGGTGAAATATAGCATGTGCTTCAATTTAAATTTGTATAAAGCCTTTTGATTTCTTTGGACTCAAAGGTGCCAGTGGGCGGTTACATTCGACATCCCAGAAATCTCAGGGCTTACAAATCCTTGCAGCACCTTTATGATGTTGGAGATGGTTACACTCACTTGAGTGATAGTTAATGATCTTTTGCTACTGAGATTCCCCTGCTGATTCCTGCCTTTCACTCATGGCAGAGACGCACGGTCTATATGAATGAGAGAGTTTGCTAAGAAATGTAGTCCGGTGGATGTGTGCGGCTCTGAGTTAGAACCGACACTTTCACTTCCAGACGCCAGCACCAGAACCGGTAGTGATGGTGTGAGGTTGAGTTGCAGACCAGAGAAACAACGGGTGCAATTCTCCCCCTTGTGACCCCCCATCGTAGAACCAGGCTCACTTTAATGCTAGGCGATCTTGGGAACACGGCCTGAACAATCTCCTGCTGGCTCTTCTAGCCATGCTAGTTTGGCTGCACCAGCTGGTTGTTCGCTAATTGGGCTTCCCGGATCTGTACACAGAAAAGGCACCAGTAGGGAAATGAGTTTATCCTCTGATGTGTCTGATGTCTTCCTCAGGACACAACGGGGCGGGGAACAGGGTCTTTTTCCCCCTTCCTCCCCCCTTGGGAACTCATGCTGAAGTTAAGCAGGTGCTCATTTGCTTTGCTGAATAGGGATGGGCTGAGATACACCCTTGCTTTGCTGACCCGTGGTAGGTTCTCGTGCAATCCAAGCTCGTTTGTCTATGCTTTATGGAAGAAATGCAAAACTGGGAGCCCTAGCATCCTCTCTAAGAAGAGGTTTGCTTTCTCGTGCTGTGTGTCTATCAACACCAAGCATGTGTCTATCCTATCGCTCGAGGAGGCTGTAGAGAAGTGAGTGCTGACACGTACATCAGCACCCACTCTGCCTCACACTGCGCCCTGCGCAAGATGAAAACCATCTCTGAACGCATAGGGTGGAGCCCCACGCGCCGTACACACTTCCTTCCCTGCTTCAGTCTGGCACACTGTTGGCCATCATCCCTCCTCCTTCAAGTTACCACTCCTTCAATAGGGAGATTCATAAATAGTTTATAGAGCCAGATACATGATTTATAAACGTTTTAATTAGTGATTAATTAATTGTTACAAATCGCTCAAAAGCTCTACAAATCAATAGGTCGGCTATAACCCTTTGTAGCACCTCTTCTTGAGGAGTCTATAACCATTTATAACACAAACTACTCATGTCGGTAATATGATTATAACCCCTGTTACACATGCATTAACCTCCTGTAAGTAATTCATAAAGAAACCCTTAGGAGAAATCATAACCCTCCCTGGTTCTATTTAGGGGACAAATAAGAAATTTTACTCTTGGGTAAGTTTATGCTCAAAATGTACAGCAAATCTTTCAGGTGAATAGACTTAGGTAGACTAGATATTTCATCGAGGAGGAAAAAATAGAAGAAACAACAGGGAAGACCTTCTTGAATGTAAACAGCTAATGACATTGTTGAGAGAAGGAGACTCATGTGGAGCTGAGCTCTAGATTTGCAGCAAGAAGCCGTTGGCTGCAGTGAAGCAAAATGTGATATAAAAAAAGGAGAGATGTTGTGATGCTTGAGGTACAGACTTTGATTTTAACTCTCCTTGCTCTGGAATACTGGAAGCCTCTGTTATATATCTAGGTATTCATATTTACCTGGCTGTATATGTGTTTTATGGATATGGCATAGCATGCCATAAACTCATATGGACCTGATTGTTGCTAACACTAAGGCCCACTTATACTGTTCTGGCAGTGAGCGCATGTGCTCATATCCACAGACTCTTTTATGATGATTCATAAAAATAGAGTTTTAATGAAAAAGTTAAGATAGCTGAACAATTTTGATTGCATTTAATTCTGCTTTCATCCCCCCCCCAGATGGTTCTAAATGGGAGAAAAATTCAGGGTAGAAGAGAATATTGGATAGGTTCAAGAATGAACTCTCAACCCCGTATTCAGGAATAAACTGTATCTCAACAATATATTGAAATGAAGTCTGAGTTGATACTAACTCGTTCCAGATGAGACCTTGCGATCTGCAGGGTACATGGATTCACTGTATTATATTCTAATCTCTGTGAGAAACGGTCAGTTCTTATTATCGCAGGTATCTTCAAGACTTTGCAGTATGAAACATGGTTCAAGCAGAGCAACATGCTTTTAATGACTTTGGAAATGTTCATATCTGTCACAATCACCTGAAATGTTTAAGTGGAAGCTATGACTTGGTTTTGCCAATGGTTAGAGCAGGGGACTGGGAGTCAGCTGCTATGGCTTCTGCTGCTGAATCTGGTATGGGTTTATTGGTGGCAAGTTGCTTGTCCTGTCTGGGCCTCAGTTTCCCTCTCTGCGATATAAGGGTAACCCTACTCTGCTAGCTCATAGGAATTACTATGAGTAACCTGCCTGCAGATTTCTGGATGAAAACTGGTGCACAAATACAGGATATTATTGTCCTTTGTATTAATTAAATATGGTGTTATTCTTTTAGTTTACCCAGTAACCTTCTGACAGCACCCCAATAGGCCTTCAGATGTGTTTATTCTTGTTTTGGTGACAACAGTGGTACAGATTTTTGCAAGCCCAGGGAGCAATTCAGCTAGTGTCTGCAGGCATGAGCTTGCCCTACATGATGCTACTTCTTTCTTTCTTTTTCATTAAACAAAATCTGGCCTGCACAAAAAAGGTACCTCTTTTCTCTTTAGCTTTTGAAGATACTCTCAAATGCTGCAACTGAGGAAATCGCTTAAGTGTGTACTCATTTCCCTCTGTATTCAGGACAGCATTTAAGTACAAGTCTGACTTTAAGTGTGCACACACATGCTTTCCTGAATCGGGGCCAAGGCTGCCAGTTCAACTCTCCCCTTTCTCAGCTGCTGGTGTTCTGCCATCCTTCAGAGACCCTTCTGTAGGAAACATGATCCATCCTTTTACAGCGTGGCTGTCCTGGAGCTACAGATAGTCCATATTGTCTTGCCAGTAGGGACCGCTGTGGTCCTCTTGCCCTGAACACTTGCATAACGAATCCCATGACCTCTTCTCCATTGCTTCCTGCCTCAAAGCCAATAAGGTGTTGCTGAACTTGGACATTTCTCTCAGTATGAACTTGGATCCTGACTTAACTTGGGCTTGTCAAAAGATCCTGGTGGAGATGGCACCCCAAATCCAAGTGACTTGCAGATGTTGCAGACACCCATATAGGCCTCATCAGACAATGGGGACCCCACCAGATCCCCGTGATAGGCACTTCCAGTGTGAATTATTCTCCATCTTTCGTGCTTCTGCCTTATTTCCTGCCTGAACTTTTCTAGCTTCATCTTCCAGCCGCTGGATCCTGCGGTGCTGGATAAAATGTCATCTTGTAGCAGACAGCTCAATAACCATTTTCACCCCGCTATTGTGAATCTGTAAATACCTCTTTCCAAGCAAGCAATGAAGAGTTCTGGTGACTTGATGTATAGCTAAAAATGAGGTTTCTCTGGAGCTTTTCATTCTCATTGTCAGACTTTTAAAGACATTATTCATGTAAACTTCTTTCCTGGTCTTTTCAGATCCACTCTCTCTGCTTCTTCCTCTTGCATTTGGCACCGTTCCTTACAACCGTATTTGCTGCCTGCATCAGTTGAGAGATTCGTTCTGAATCTTGGCTGTCCTTGCTGTTGATTAAAGTCCAGAAATCACTGTTGTCTGCTCAGCAGCAGTGCTTCTGTGAAGATGATCTCTGGTAACACTGACATTAAGCATGTGGCCATTCATGTGACAGCTTTTCATTAAGTATCTTATGAACAGACATCTCTACTAAACACCAATACCTTCCCCTTTCTTATTTCCAGGTCATGCTCTCTTGCTTTTGCCTTTATCCCTGGAGCCAAAAGTTGAACAGCTTCCTCCATCTCAGAATCTGTCCCCAGATCGGTGCTTCGCACTCATACGCTCTCTTAATCTGCTCTCTTCTGAAGAACAGCTTCCCTGACAACTGTTGCTCCCGAGACTCGTTTTCATCAGCCTGCATTTTTCCCTACCTTTCCTTGTTCTTCTTCGTGCCTGTCTACCCTAAATCAGGCACAGCATCCAGGGACAGCATGAAAACAGTCTTTTCTTATTTTTCTTCCCCTTCCCTGTATTGGAAGGGTAGGAGCAGAAGCTTGTCATGTGTTAAGTGGCTGAAATCGGCATAGTTTCATATCCAAGGGAATTCGTGGCCATAGGGAGACATGTCGGGCCTGCTCACAACCCCACTGAAGTTAATTAAAAGTTTTCCATTGATTTAAATGGCGAAGGGATCAGGACCTATTCCTGTCCCCTGAAATTTCACCATCTTATCAAGATACTCTGCAGGGTCCTCCCTTTCAGTGTACAGGTCCGACCCGTAAAAGGGTTTGCGCTTGTGTGAGCAAACTGTTTGCTGCCAGGCAAGAGCAGTGTGTATCTACATCCCAGAGGGCCAGTTCAACCCTAAGCAATATCGCAATGTGTGTGCTTGTGAAATCCCTCTTTTCCCAAGTTCCCGTGCAATCTGAGCAGTCTGCCCTGTCTCCAGACAGTGCAGGTGAGGCATGGGCCCCTATTGCTTTGGGCAATAACCTTTTGTTCCTCTATGAACAACTTCCATCAGGGGCCCTTTTGCAAAAGTTTCTGCCCCACCAAACCGCTGTGAAGTAGAATAGTATTATCAACGCTGTTTTATAAGCAATAGAAACCGAGGCAGGGGGAGGCATGTCTGACTTGTGTAAGATCACACAGCCATCAATGGCACAGCTGGAGCTAAGCCCTAGAGGTGAAATCCTGGCTCGCTTGAAGTCCGTGGCACAAATCCCATTGGCTTCAGCGGGGCTTGATTTCAGCTAGAGCGGTGGCATTTTACCACTTTTTAGGGCGATGTCCTTTCAAGGGCATCCTTCCATTTGCTTCCAATCCCTCATTTCCCAAGATGTAATTCTCCGACTGGTTCCTTTGCTGGGACATCAGTGAAGGCTCCAGGGGCTGCAGCTGGGCCATCTTGCCCTGTGCCTTCCAGTGAAATTATGGCTTCATGTGCACATGCCTTTCCCCCTGCAATTCATGCACAGAGCGTGCAACTTCCTTGAGCTCATGTCGGTCCCTGGACACCCTACCATCCTCATCGAATTCCTGATGAAGACCCTTTCCGTTGGCTTCAGTGAGCTTGACTTAGGCCCTCAGTCATCAGGCAGCGGCTGAGCTGATTGTTTTCAGAACCGAAACCGTCTGCAAGAGCAGAGAGTAAGCAAGAAATTGGAGAATGGATGGTGACCCCGTTGAGGGACTGGCTGTAAGCAAGAGGTGCTTGCCCCCATCTGGACCTGATCCAAAAGAGCTGGTGCCACAGGAGGAAAACTCAAGTCAGGGTAGAAAAAAGCAGTTAAAAAGAACAGGGACTCTGGAGCAGAGACAGAAAGTAGCCACACAAGTGTAGTGGGCTCCTGCAGCACCCCGGGCAGAGCTCTGACCAGTGGAGAGTTGGGGGGCAAAGACCCTGGCCTTCCCCAGGTTTCTCTGTCCT
Organism: Crocodylus siamensis; assembly: GCF_052110815.1. Lineage (NCBI taxonomy): Eukaryota > Metazoa > Chordata > Crocodylia > Crocodylidae > Crocodylus > Crocodylus siamensis. The sequence continues at coordinate 72,728,673 of NC_143402.1, read as the reverse complement.
CTGGTGGCAGCTGCTGCAGCTTTAGCAGCACATGCTCACGCTGCCAGAGCTGAGCAGTGGGCCCCAGAGTGCCCTGCCCCTCCAGGGGGGTTTGCTATGGCAGATGCAACGCCATGCTACCCCCCAGAGGCGCTGGGCAGCCTTTGGTCCCCTAGCATATGGGGGGAAAGCTTGAGCTGAATAGTGCCTCCCCTGGGGTTTTTTCATAGATTTCATAGACATCAGGGCTGGAAGGGACCTCGGGAGATCATCGAGTCCAGCCCCCTGCCCAAAGGGCAGGAAGTCAGCTGGGGTCATAGGATCCCAGCAAGATAAGCATCCAATTTACTCTTGAAGGTGTTCAATGTAGGTGCTTGAACCACCTCCGATGGCAGACTGCTCCAGACCTTGGGGGCTCAGACAATAAAGACATTCTTCCTTATGTCCAGCCTGAAACAGTCTTGTAGTAGTTTATGACCGTCCAACCTTGCCATCCCTTGGGGCGCTCTGATGAACAAACGTTCCCCCAGATCCTGGTGGTCACCCCGATAAACTTATAGGTGGCCATCAGATCGCCCCTGAGCCTGCGCTTTTCCAGGCTAAAGAGTCCCATGGCTCTCAGCCTGTCATCGTAAGGTCTGTTTTCCTGACCTCTGATCATGCGCGTGGCTCTTCCCTGGACTCTCTCAAGCCGTAGGAGACACAACTGCACACACAGAAGAGTATGTGGGGTAGGAGCAGTGTACAAGGCGTCAGGGACATCTCCCAGGGAGCCCGCACCACAGGGCTGGTGCAGCTGGTATGGGACGAGACTGCCCCGCACTGCAGGAGCCCCATGCCCTACAGGGCACAGGGCGACCCAGCTTCTAGGGCTGGGGGCATAGGGTGCGCCCGCTGTAGGAAAGGCTCCAAGGTTGACTCTGGCACCCCCTCTAATTTGCACGCAGGGTGGATACCCTGGTTCCCCCTCCCCTGTCCCACCCTCCCAGCCCTTTTGTTTCATGGTGTAGCGGTAGGTATCATGAAAATGTCTTGCTGAACGGTACTGTCAGCCAGCAGCCCCATGTTGCAGGCCTGGGGAGGACGGGGCGGTCGGTGGGTGTGCCTCCTGTCCTTGCCCTGCCGTGCTGTGCCAGCCAGCCCTTTTGCTAAGCTCTTAGCTTCTGTTTTGCTAGGACTGAGAGCCAGGAGGTGCGAACCAAATGAACAAGAGAGTTTAGCTTTTGCTCCTCCACTTCCTCTTCCTGGATTTTGGAGCCCTTCTATCTGTTTCGCTTTGTTTTACGTGTTGCATCTTCTGCACGTAGCTGGGTCCTGTGAACCAGAGCATGATTATGCTTCCATGCCATGGTACTGACTGGCAGAAGAAAAGGCACTTGCTGACAGGTTCAAGGAGGCTTTGTGGTAAATGTATTATAGAAGCGATACTGGATTTCTTTGTGCTGTGGTTGGGCATGTAACATGACCTGACTGGTGTAACCTGGCAAGTGGAGTCATGCAAAGGAACAAGGAAAGAAATCAGGAGGTTCTGCTCCTTCGTGTGCTTGCAGCTCTCCTTGGCACGAGCGCCTTACGTGCTCCTGCATCAGCAGCAGCGGGTGCAGGGAGCTCCGTCGGGTCTAGCACGTGACTCTGAGCAACCGTGTGGGAAATCAGTTCAAGGGCAAGTCAGGATTTGGCTTGCCCAGTGGCGTGAGGAGCTGAGGGCAGAAGCGGCCACGTTTACCACGTTGCTGGTTTCTGGCGGCAGGCTGAAGAGAGCACGTCTCGTCGTGATGAGAACGCCCGGGCGCCGTGCTGCCGGCGGGCAGGTGCCACCCTGGTAGACACTGGCGCCTGACCCAGACCAATGTGTGTCTGCATATTTGGCTGGTACATCTGATTCGGGGATGCTAGCAGCCTTATGATACAGATCTGACCCATCAGGCCTTGGTTAGGGCCCTCTTCTCTCTCTGGGTGAGAGCAGGCTAGCTGAAACTCAGTTTGAAAGGATTGAGGTGATGCTGGTAAGTTGGGGGAGGAAGCAGGCGAGGTTATTACAGTCTCCTTCACGGAGATAATTTGCCTAACATCTTCGACGTGTGCATACAATATGAGGGTCGTGCTGCCATCTCCAGCACACGGCAGCAGCCACCAGATCAGCTTTTGACCTACCTTCCAGAGGAGCGTTGAGCCTTAATTCATTAATATTTTTTAAAAGCTTGGAAACCCAGGGATGAAAGGTGCCGTTGGAGTTCAAAGGATTGGTATGATTATGTTTTAAGCTACAGAATATGAGGATGAAACTGAAGAAACCATCGATGTTGAACACATGTGAAAGAAATGCCAAAGGAAGAAGAATGAGTTAGCCTCTGCTTTTTGTGGGGGAGGAGGGAAGACTCCATTAGACTAGCAGCTGGAATACAGCCCAGCGTGTCTGACATAGAGGAGAATATGTTAAAAATATACCTCAAACCTCAGATGGCAAGACTTTAAAAGGAAAAAAAAAACAAAACCCCCGTGCTTTGCTTAAAAGCAAGAGCAAGCTTTTTGGATGGGAAGACGTACACCTAATAAGAGCATGGAAGTCTTGAAAGAGACTTCTGTTGTGGCCCTATAGATAAATGATGTGCTTTTGCAATCAGAGAATCAGAAGCCACTCTGCAAAGGTCTCTTTAAGAGGCTTGTAGTAAAGTGGCTTGTCTCATTCTCGGAAGCAGCAAGGCACTTTTTTCATTTAAAAGATCGCCCTTACTAATTTTCACAAGGTAGGGTCAAGCAGTTCTATTTTGCATGCAAAACCCAGTAATTCTTGGCTTTAAAACAGTAGCACCATTAAATAAGAGGGAGCTGCTGAGGAAGGATGTACTGAATTTTGAACGCAAGACCAGCAGCAACAGCTAAGGAAAACGAATGGCAAGTCGGATTAACATAGCGGCTAGTAACGGAGGCACAGAAGGGCAGGGAAACAATGCAGCACAAACAGAAACTTTCTGAGGTCTCTTACAGTGGTTTCCCCTTGAAACTGTGCAACCCACAGACTAGCTTGTAATGGTTATGATTGGGTTTGCCGAAATGAAATTAGATGCTGGTTTTGGAGAACCAGATATTTAGGTTGGCGAGGGGTACTTCAAACAGGAAGGAGGGCATGGGAAGGAGGTCAGCGCAGCAGATTCACTAGGCTTGAAAGGACCATTTGGGGATTCGGCATTGACTGTGCAGCGCTGTGAATTATGGCGAATACTGATGGAGCCCCTAAGTATTAGAGGCAATGAGTATTCAGCAGAGGGGCGCTGGTGCCAGGCGGGAAGGCTTCCTGGTGAATGCCTCCAGCGTGGCTTGGCATGGCCCACTCTTTGCATGTTCTGGTTTTCATAATCCAACATTAGAAGGGTTCAGTTAGCTTCTGACATCTGGGGCTGACTGTCATCTGTGTGGCCCGGCAGAGATAATGGGCTTCATTCAAGCACTGCTCTGCCCTGCTGTGCCTGCCTCCAGGCCTTGGCACCTGGCTAACTCCCTGATTCATGTCTCCAGGTTTCCGCAGACCTTGGAAACTGGCTGCCCCTCCCCAACCCTCAAAGCCACACTTCCACCAATGACCCTATATGGAACCGTTCATTATATTCCCCTATACATGACTGTGGTAGATTGCATCGTTGCCTAAACTTGTAAAGGCTTCTGAGAGAGTCAGAGAAACCAGCAGTGGGATGCAGGGGGGAAGGGTGTCACAGATGTCAGGAAGTGAATTTTTGGCACCCGAAGGGCCAAACATCGAGTTGATATAAATCCTGCTGTGTTTGTGGACTTTGCTGTTGCTACGATGATTTGATCAGGGGAAGATCTGGTGCCCCAGCATTTTTTTTTAAGTCTAATTTTGCATAAAGGCTCATGCCAGGAAGGAAAAGAGCAGAATGGCCACGCGCCTAAAGGACAGGGAATTTGCAAGAGCTCTCGCAAGAGCTTTCCCTTTCCATTGGCTGGGCCATTCTTTATCTTCATTCACAAGCCTGGCCATGTAAGAGGGACATTTTCAAGCGAGTGTCTTCATTCACGGGGTGGAACCGCATGCAACGACCCCCGTGATCTGCGCTCTGTTTCTAATTCTGCTACCGACCGGCTGTGCAACTCCTCCACTTCCTTGTGCCTCTGTTTCCTTTTTCTCCCTTTGAGGTTTGCAGTTGTAAGCCTTTTGGGACAGAGATCAGTCATCTCATCGTTTGGCCATGTTTTCAGTGAAGAGCTAACGTAGGTTTGCAAATTGTGTGCCTTGCACCCAGCAATAGGTCATCAGGGCTTCTGCAAAGACATTGGGTATAAGAGTGGAGTGGGCAGGGAAGGGGTGCACCCCCGTTGCTGGGCTGGGTTACGGGGGTCCCCGTCAGTCCTCAGGATGGGGGCACGCATTCTGCAGCAGAAGATGCTGTATGAAAAGCTTCCATGACTTTATGAAGTTTCAAAACCACGCACCCGGGTGATCTGCAATCGAGTTAGCTCCTCCTCGGTTCGCCTCCCTTGAGCAAGGGAAATCCACACGTGGTGAAGTGACACTCGAGGGCTGCACACAGCGGCTGGGTGTGGGTGGCAAGCATTGCAAACTTGGGCTGCAGCTTATAACGTGGAAGAGGGGCAGCTAACTTTCATGAGCAGCAACTCCTTGCTCGAGTCGAGCGTTTTTCCCGGGTGCACACGGTCTTCCAGCTGAGCGCGCCACCCCGATAAAACTTGACTCAACTCACCAGTGAAGGCAAAGGTGTAGGTGTACATGCAGCCCTAACACAGCGAGGCCCTGACCTCTTTTGGGACCCATGGGCATTACTGGAGGAAAAATAACTTTAACTTGACAGTTTCCTCAGGCTTCATTTCTCCTAATGTGCAGTGTTTTCATCTGAACAAAGTCGCCAAGTCACGTTGCCCTTCAGAAGAGGGCTTTAAGGATTTGCCAGTCATATCCAAGCCCCACTGAAACAGGATTTATAAGTTATGGTGCAGGTTTTGGGGAGGGAGCAGCATCCACCCCTCTCGCCGCGCCATTCAGTAGACGCAGCATTGTTTGTGTTTTAACCTGGCACACGAATGCTGGATAAGCTGTGCTGACCACAGGCCATTAGGCATTATGACGAACTGAAGACTGAACTGCATTGTTAAAGCATCAAGGAAACTCTGGAATAAATTAACAGATCATATAATATCTCACTTTTCCCAGAAACACTACAGCCGCAGCTCATCTCCCCTTAAAGGGACATTTCCAACTATTTTTGCAGCCATGGGGATGTCGACACGGCATTCACAGCAGTGACTGCAGCAGAGCGTGGACTTAGCCAAGCTGGCTTTCTGTGAGTTGTCTTGGGTAGCTGTAGCAGTCTAGCTGGATATGTAACCTACCCAAAAGGTAGGCAAAATTAGCCTGTGCTGAACTCCGCTCTGCCACAGCCAGCCTGCTGCGGAGACCTTAGCTATAGCTTTTCAGCATGTATCTGCAGTGCGTGCTGTGTTAGGACTACTGTGTAGAAACACACTGTTTCCTTCACTAGGAACTGGAAGTTTTCCATGTTCCTAGCGCTGATAGGGCTCACCTGAGCTAGCCTTAATCTAGCTAGTTTGAGTCACAACAGCAATGAAACTTCAGTACCTAGCATCCATGGCAGTCCTGTACATCTGTTGTTAGATTAAACCTAGGTCAGGTTTTGCAGACACATCCCCTATCCCTTGATCGCTACGAAGAGAGAGTTTAAAACCGAGGAATTAGTTCATGCTCTTCAAGCCCTCGGTTTTTCTGCTGAGACCACCAACCTTATAACACTACCTGTGTTCATTTTAATATGAATCCCTCTCCACAAAGCTGCACTTGGATTGAGGCCTTGTCTTCATTATGAAGAGCCACAATAACTAGTTTGGCTCAGGCTGCGAAAAGGTTGCATCTAAGAGCCAGTGCCGCTTTGCTGGCATAGCCCTCGGCATGGACACAGCTTTGCCAGCAGAAGGCTTCTCTCAGCAATGCTTCTGCCATGCAAAGGGAGCGGTGCGGCTACAGCGGAAATGTTCCTTCTGCCAGCCAAGTTGTGTCTGTGCTAGGAGACTCTGCTGCCTCAGCTCCACTGCCCCGGCAGTGGCACCAGTTGTGCTGGAAGACAGAGTAAGCACAAGTCCGGTTTAGGGTGGCATGGGCTCCTGACCTAGGTTGGACTCGATGGAAGCAGCAGCATGCCCATTAATTACTGTAAAGCCGGGTGCTTGTTCACCTCCATTACAATGAGCGTATGAAAGAAAACCAAGTAGCTGAATGAGAAACAGGCATGAGACTGGAGAAGTCATAGGGCTCAATCATCCTACAAAATCTCCATCAAGCAAGTAGTCCCGGAAACAACTCCTGTACAACCAAATAAAAGGTTACTTACCTGAGCAAGGGCTTTCCAGAATGGACCCTAAAAATATAGATCGAATAATATGTGCTTGTCCTTAAAATAGATGAGTGGCAGATTGTCCAAATGCTGGCCACCCATATTTCTATTGCCAGGACAGTTCCCTTCCAAATGAATTAAAGAACATGGAAATCAGTGTATATTTAGGCTATTAGCTGTTATTACTTGGTCAAGTAAACTATTTGTCAACACATAAGAGGCATTTGGAGAGGCTATTTCCATGCAATAACTCAAGCCTGAAATCCTTCTGGCTGTTTCCTAACCTGGCACTTACAAAATTGGATCCAATTGCATGACTGTAAGATTTTGAAACTGGCCTTCCAAGCTGGTCTTGGGTAAAGTTTCTCAACAATATATAATTATTCCCATTATACCTGTCGTCAGTGATTCATTGACCACAGAGGCATACATACGAGCTATTTTTCTCTTGGTGACTTTTTCTTTTGGATGATTCACTGGGTTTAAGCGTGCATTATCATATGACTAAATAAGAAAAAAGATAAATGGAGTGAAATGCCACTGAGATTTTCCACATTAGAACAAAAATGATTTTTGCTCAGTAAAATAATGTTGCTTCTCCCGTGTATTGCTAGCAAACATCTGTAAAGCTTCAAAACTGTGACCCTCTTTCCATACTGTTTTACTCTGGCTTTACTGCTGCAGCTTAGTGGGTTTCAGTATGTGAAAGCAAGAGAGTAAAATTAGTGCAAGAAGTTTGGAAAAGGGCAGCACTGAATCAGATCCATTTGCTCCCTAATTGACTGACCGTTGTGGCTGCAGTGATCAGTCTTTACGTACCCTTCACAATACTGTGGCCTCAGTAAAAGGTATTGTACCTTTGGGAGAGTTTCCTCACTCTAGAACCAGAGAGAGGATGTGGGGTGGGGAATATAGTCATCTTAATACAAACTCCTATAGTAACACCCCTCAGTACTTGGCTTTTACTCGAGAGGGGGGCAAATCCTGCTTATTGACTTTGGACAGTATGTGATGCGTAGGGGCTGATGTGAAGCCCAGGTGATGGCACCCGCTGATTTTTGTGGCTTCGGATGAGGATTGCAATCCTCAAGTCAGTGTCTGTTGAAGGACATCTTTGAAACACAGCTAAGACAAGCTGTATACAGGATGGATAATACAGCTCCTTTCACTGCAAAGCGTGGGGGTGGGCTTAGATGCTCCGTTGAGCAATAATGAAAATAGATTTATGTGTCAGTGCTCTTATCCTCTGTGAACAAGCCAAATAGCTCTGGCACAGGACACAGGATACTCATCCACAATGTGAAATTAATTGCTTATTATCTGGATATTTCAGTCTGCATAAATTATTCTTTTCCAGTTTACAACAGTCCTGACTGTTGTCCTTGTGGGGAACAAGACTTCCCTGCCACCTGAAAGGACAAAGGGTAGCAGTGCTCAGCACCGTGGCCTGCGTGGTGGAGGGGATGATGGTTTCCATCTTACCTTGTCCTTTCATGTGAAGGAGGCTCAGTGAACTTCCAGCGGAGCGAGGAGGTCACACTTGTATCCTGATGTCAAGTCTCAGTTACTGTCTTTCAGTTAGAGGGAAAGAGCCCCCAGAACTGGTCCTCACCTAAGACCTCATCCTGTGTTCAGATGATTCTCCTCCTCCTCTGAGCTGCTCTTTCTCAGACTTCAGGTTGTCACCTCCCCTCCCACCAGCGCACCTTGTTGACTCTGTGGTCTCTCTTCTCACTTTTGTGCTCGTGACATACAAATCTGCCTCTCCCCTTCTAATCTCACTTCTCTCTTCCTGGCCTCATGGCCAGGACGTCTCTCTCTGGACTTTCTCACAAATCTCCCAGCACTTCCTTTATCCAAGCATGGGCCAAGCTGAGTTTTTGCCCGTTTCTTCCTCCCTCTCCTGTCACCTCCTGGCTCTAATTAGGACTCACTACCTTCTCCTCTCGCATCTAGGCCTGAATCATGTTTCTGCTTCTCTAACTTTACCACATTCCCTTTCCATCTCTGCTGCCCAAAATCTAGGTTACTCCAGGGTGCTCTCTTCCCTTCACCTGAGTACCCATAACCTTATCTTTCTCTCATCTTTCTGATCTTTTCTTCTCTTCAAACTATTCAACTTGTGACATATTCTTCCGCTATGCACTGACCATGTTAACCCTATACCCTCAAGTCCTTTTAGTTCAGGGGCAGGCAAAATATGGCCCACAGGCTGGATCTGGCCTACCAGGCCATTCTATTTGGCCCACAGGGCCCCTAAAAATTTTAGAAAATTGATATTTATCTGCTTCTGGCTGCCTGTCAAAGATGGCAGGGGCCAGGGGGACTTAGGATCCAGGGGAAGCCAGCAGCAGGACCCAGCAGCAAGGCCAGCCCGGCCCCACCTCCCCTCAGCCCCCTTTCTCCCTCGCCTCCCCCTGGAAGCCTCTGCCTGCTGCCACTTTCACTGCTTCCCTGCAGGCCTGCCAGATGCTCCAGCACCATGTGGCCCCCGGCTGCATCACTGGACCACAGGAGCACGGGGCCTGTGCCGGTATGCCAGAGCCAGGAGCAGGAGGGTGTGTGTATGTGCATCCATGCAATGAGGGAAGAGGAGAGAGAGGCAGAGAGAGCAATGAGGGAGCGACAGAGTGTGTGTGTGTGTTTATAGGGTGAGTCCCACATGCACACCTCACAGTGTGGCACCCCCACACTACCATAAGCTCTGATCCTCACACCCCGTCACACACCCCAGCCACCCTTCCCCTACACACAGCCCCCCACAAACCTCATACCCACAGCCCACATACCCACACAAACCCCCACATGCTCGCACAGCCCCCACATCTATACACTCCCCACAAAACCTCCATGCATGTACCCACACCCTCCCCCACACCCCATATACCCACAGCCCCCCACAAATCTATAACCACCCCCCATGCCCCTCACCCCTCCACAGTATACAAGAGTAAGACTTCATTTTAAGCTATTGCACAATCACCTCTATGCACACTACACAAACAGATGTATATCAGGACAAAAATATTTTTTTAAATCAAATTAATGAATATTGTAGATGTTCAATTTTTAGAGTATAATTTGGTATTTTTCTGGTTCTGAGATGGCAAAACCCCTTGCTGAAAGGAGTATTTTGGGGGCCAAGGGGAAGGACTTCTGGTGGCAAAGGCTGGGGGTTAGGGGGAGGACCTCTGGTCGCAAGATGGTGACTGGGGGGCGGGGGCACCTGTCAAGCGGCAGGGCTACCCATGCGGCCCTTGACAGCTTGTCAAAACTCGGTAAATGGCGCTCCGCCCAAAATAGTTGCCCACCCCTGTTCTAGTTCATTGTATTCTTTCACTTAAGTGGTCATATCTTCATTCTTGTCTTAAAAAACCTAGCCCTTCTTTAGCACTCCTTTGAAGGGGATGGTACAAATGCTTTTAGACATGATCTCCCAAGATGCTGAGCATCCTGGCCTGGATCCAGCTAAACCTGGATCATTTTGTCCCCTGCAAAGAAGTATTGATTCCCTTACTGGATCAGGGCCAGAGCACTTGATGTGGGGGAGAACTGAGCGCTGCGTTCGCCGGAGAGCCAAGGGACACATCTGGAGTTGCACCTACTGAACGTGTTTTGCAACGTTTAAAATACCTATAGAGCAGTGGTTCTCAAACGTCTTTTTTTGTGGACCATTTCAAAATTGCTGAGGGTCTTGGCGGACCACTTAATACACTTTTTTTCTGTTTTACAAATCAAACCACACAACTCATATTTTAATATCGGTAGTCTTACCTTTCTAATGCGATGGATGTGCCTGTCTTTTTGAGCAAAGTTCTGGGAAGTCGGGTGTAATGTTTGTCAGCTTTAGCCTTGGGTCACCTTTCTGCAGAGCACCTGAACGGAGCTTGCGGACCAGCGGTGGTTCGTGGGCCGCAGTTTGAGAACCTCTGCTATAGAGGATATTGATAGGAATGATCCCTGCAGAAGGATTTCGTGAATGGAAGGGCTTCTATATGACGAAACATACATGCTGCACACGTGTGATAGAAATTATTTGCTGCAAACTTCTTGAGAGCAACTAGAGACTTTGGGGATTTCAGCTGAAGTCAAGGCATTGGGTTTCCTCTGGAGGGAGATTAGTCTGTCACGTGAAGTGGTAAAATGCAGTTTATTCAGCCTGTTCTAACATAGGACAAGACAAAGAAAGAAGTTGGTGTGTATCGGGAGAGAGATGGTTGCAGTCGGATTCGCACGGGGGCTGGAGAGCATGCTGTTGCAATCCTGTGGAGACAAGTGATTGCATTTAGAGCTGAGTTGACTCAGATCATTTGGAGCACAGCTGGCCAGTAGCAGGACGTGTTTGCTCTCTGATCATTGCCACTGACCCACGAGCTGGCGAGAAGCCCCAGTGGAAAGGGTCATTTGCAGGCCAATCAAAGAACGGCTATTGGCTGGGAATGCCAGACTCGACCCTTTCCAAAACATGTTTTCCTTCATTTTGTTGAAACACAAGATTGCACTTAGTCATCAGTTCCACGGCTGGGATTTTCTGATCTCACAAGCTGCGAACCTCCTTTCCCCCACCCCTTTTTATTTTGTTTGAGAAGCCATTTATTAAATGCTGATGCTTTATGCCTAGCCAAAGGGTTTCCAGTCAGATCATCTGTAAAGTAGGGATTTTTTTGGTTAGCTTTGCGATGGATTTCCCAGGTCTTAGAGCAATCTCCAAGTAAGGCTGGAGAAAGCGGAGGAGGGAATACAATCCCAAGCATTCATTTGCATTAAATGCATTGAGCTGCAGCCTCAGTCAGTGTACGCCACTCTCATCCCCTTTGCCCACAGAGTCATTGCAGTTGCTTTCTGAAGACTTGTGAAGGAGTGAGCCATTGCTGGCACGGATGTTGGCAGAAAGAGAGAGGGTTGGGTCTGCCTGTGCACATATATCCATGTCGAGAGGCACACAAGGTTCTTTGGGTAAATCTGATCTCTTTTATTAGATCAGCTCAAATAATAGAAGAGATCAGATTCACCCAAAGACCCTTGTCTGCCTATGCCCTTAGACCAACACGGCTACAACCTGCGCCCCTGTATGTCCATGTGGCCATCTCAGAGCCCCTTTGCTTTTGTCAGTCTGTTTTTGGATGAATAGTCCTAAAAATGAGTGTCCTTGCTAAAAAGGACACTGCACCCATTTATGCTAAGTGTGGGTTTGGGTCCCTCTACTTTCCAGAGTTTTTCTTGCCCTTTTCTAATGCCCCCACTAGCCCTTGCCTTGTACCTGTGTGCTTACCCAAGCACCGCTGTTCTTCCTCCGTACGTCGTTCGCTCACTAACGGTGCACGACTGCCCTGTATTTCTAAACTTCTTTTCTAAAGGACTGCCATTTATCTATACCACAGTAACCCACGTCTCCTTACCACGACCTCTTCCCAGTATTTTTCCCCATGCTTCTTCCAGCTTCTCCAGTGGTAACTGCCTCACTCTTTTTCACCCCTACTTTATTTCAGCCAGGCTTCATTACCACTTCTTACTATTGCTCTCATGCCTCCAAACCAGGCCTGTGCTAGCTGCTGCAAAAAATCAAAGCAAAAAATTGTCTGTTGCTTTTCCCTGAAATGTTTCTTGCCGGCTAAATGCTCTCTTAGCAACCTACAGCTCCCCTTTACACGCTGATTAAACCTAAACCCATTGTTAAGTAATGCTTTATCTTAACCGTTTGCTCAGTATCAGATGCCCTGCCTGATGTGATATCCTGTTGTGGCTAAATGTAGTCAACTTCAAAGCTATTCTTCTTCAAATATGTCCTTTGCTATGACATTCAAATCACTACGATATTTATAATGATGACTAAGTCCCTACCTAGATCCCAACCGTAAAACCTCAGCTTTGTATCCTACAGCCTTGAAATATAAACCAGTCTGAGTCTGTAAATTATCACAATTTCATTTCCATAATATTGCTCATCCTTGGTCTACTCTTGACCCTGCTGCAAAATCACTTAGCAATGTCCTGTGTTAATTATCATGCTTGTGTGTGTGTGTGTGTGTGTATGTGTGTGTGTATGTATGGGCGGGTTGTGTGTTTGCAAGAGCCTATGCCCTAGATACTGCAACTGCATCTGATATCTTGCAGGTCAGTCTGAAGAATATCCCCTCAGTGATCTGCAAATACAACCCTGAGACAGAAGTTGTATTTGTCTTCTGAGGACGTTTATAAAATGTCCCTGCTCTCTCCACACCCCAAATATGAGTAGTCATTCAGATTCAGATAAGCCAGTCTCAGGAGGCACATTTTAGACCAGAGGCTAGACTGTTCCCTTCTTTTACTCATCACCAGGGATCCTGGTTTTCTCCAGTTAAAAATGACAAAATCTCTGATTAAAAACCCCAGACCCATGATTAAAATGAAAGGCCGTTCTATATATAGGTATCAGTTGAACACAATGTGTTATTGATATATTTAGAGTTTTAAAGCAATTTGGAAGCCTACCAGTACCTCAATCACGGTAATAAAATAAATTCTAAATACCTATATATTTTTGCATTTATTTTCAGTTTCTCATCATGGAAAACCAGAGCTGCTGTTAAGACCACTCTGTACACTCCAGGGAATTATGCACATAAAAATTCAAAATTATGTGCAGGAAAAGTCAAAATTATGCAAAATGAATTACTTTAATTTTTGTTGTTGTTGTTGATTTTTTTGGTTGTTTTACAAATTGAATTAAATATAACACAGTTTGAACCTTCTTTAGAAATATATGCAGGTACTTTGCGTGGGGGGGGTGGGAGGTGTGTTTGTGCTTGGGGTTTGTAGGGGAGTGGGGGTACGGGAGTATGTGGGGTTTGTGAAAAGGGGGCGGTGTGTGTAGGGTTTGTGGGCACAGCCTCCACTGCTGGTGGCTCAGCAGCAGCAGGCAGTGGGCCCTCCGGATGCTCGTGGCTGCAGGAGGCAGGGCCCCTGGCAGCACATGCCTCTGGCTGAGTCCCAGGGCCTGCGATGCCGGCATGGAGCCAGTCTGGCCCTCTGGAGCCAGTCTGGCCCTCTGGTGCATGCCTTCACACCAGACCAGGCTGGATCCATGCCAGCACGTGTGGATTGTGGCAGTGCAGATGGGAGCTGTGCGCCATCAGGCCAGGCAGGCTCTGTGCCTGCACGTGCAGCCTCCTGCTGGAGTGCTGGAAACCCCATGTGGAGGCATGGAGCCAGCCGGCCGGATGGTGCGTGGACTGGGAGCCATGTGCCATTGTGCCAGGCAGGCTCCCTGCCTCCATGTGAGGCTTCCAGCACTCCAGCAGGAAGCCGCACACGCAGGCAAGCAGGAGGCGAGCCAGCAGGTTGGGGGGGCTCCTGCTTGCCTCCACATGCAGTTTCCTGCTAGAGTGCTGGAAGCCCCATGTGGAGAGCTGGCCTGGCCTGACCCAATGGTGCATGGATGACAGCAGCAGCTTGGCACCCACCCCAGCCTCCAGCATGCCACAGCATCCCTTGAGCTGCAGCGGTGCACTGTGGCCATTTTCCCCGCCTCGCAGGACTGGGCAGCAGGGCAGGTGCCCCAGCTGCTCAACACTGCTAGGGACACAGGTAAAAGACCCTGCCTGCCTATTTCTATCCCTGGTGGGACACGGGAATGCTGCCCGGGTTCTCCCGTGCAGGCCTCAGAGCACCTGTGGACACCTCCCCACTCCCTCACCCTCCCTCACTGCTGGCTCTTCCCATAGTCCCCAACCCCTCTCCAGCAGTCACCCACACCTGGCCTACAGGGCTCACCCCTGCAGCTCTGCTGGTGCCCCTCATTCCCAACCTGCAGCCTCCTGCCCCTCCAGCCCTGCCAGATAGGGCTCCCAGCCCCCTGCAAGCTTTCTTACCCCAAAGACTCCAGGAGGAAAAGTGAGTCTGAGCCAAGCCCTGGCTAACTCAAGTCTCAGGCCCTGCCCCTTCCCCCTCTCCATCCCCCTTGGCAGAGGGTTTAGGGTTTGCCACCCTTTTTGTAAGAAGCTCTTGGAGGCTGGAACTCTGCCAGCCTGTAGAGACCTCTTTGCAAAAGTGGAAAATCTACATTTTTCTCCCTTAAAATGAAAAAATCTGCTTTTTTTCTCGGTTAAAAGTGAAAATCCACATTTTTTCCATTTTCCCGTGGGAGATGAAAAACCCAGATCCCTGCTCATCACAGCAACGGGAAATGCCTGTCCTCCATCTCTTGTATAGTCAGCTGGGATCATGGGTCTGTCATACAGGGCAATATAATGACCAGGAAGCTTAGAGTGCTTCAAATATATTGTAGTTATGACTCCTCACACCTTTCCTAGTGGCAGTATCTCTCCTTCTAACATTGGCTGGTTTATGCCACACATTACTCCTTTGCTTTTGGGTTGGGCTGAAGGCAGCTATGCTGTGCACCTTCAACTTGTGTTTTGTTGTGGCAAGCCCTGTTGCACTTGACCTTGAAGGAGACAAGCTGTCTTCACATTTGCTTTTGTCATTTACAGCTGACTTTACAAAGCAGTTTAAATTCTCTCCAGGTTTTCAGAAACATTTGTGGTCCCACAAGCCTGTCTCTGGCTCTGTTACATCCATGAACAAGTTGCTCATTAGATTTTTGTGTTGGAAATGTTGAACTGTACCTCTGAAGTCATCTATTAAATCAGTCTTCCTGCACTTTGCACCACAGCAGATGAACCTGTCAGGCTGCTGTGTTTCATTTCACTGGGATTAATTACAGCACGAGGAGGGGAGAGGAAGAGCATCATTGTGGCCCGCTGAACCCTTCAGTAACATGAGCTAGGGGGAGAACACTATCAGGAGAGAGAGCATATTATCAAACCAACTTGGTGCAACACTGACAACTTTAATGCAGGGCCTTAGGGTTACCTGGCAAACAGAACCATGGGTCCCTAATAGGATCTAGACCTCCTTAATAAGAGAGATATAGCATATCCCAAAACATGATCCCCTGCATGGATAAAGCCATTGCTAATCACTTGTAGGGTGTCAGGGAGTCTGTTACCCAAGGCAGGAGGGTGCCTTGGATTATAGAGCTGCTCTAATGAAAGTGCCCACAGTATTACATGTATTCAGCATCCTGCACCTCAAAATGGTGATGCTGAATACATGTGATGAGCTTTAGTTAAAGCAACACGGCTGCCATTTTGAAATGCTGAATACATTTGGTGCAGAGGCTGCTGGAGCATGCTAATTAGCATGCTCTACCAGGCTAGCAGCAGACTCGATGAATCAAGGCTGCTGCCATGTGTGCTAATTAGCACGCGTTGGAGCCGAGGGCCCTCACATGTGTAGGTGCCCGGAGAGTCCACCACCTCTCTAGGTAACTTGTTCCAGTGCTTCACCACCCTCCTAGTGAGAGAGTTTTTCCTAATATCCAACCCAAACTTCCCATCATAGGTAACTGGAGCCTCCTGAGTCTGGGGGGGCACCAGCAGGGCACAACCAAGGAGAGGGGGTCCCCCAGCAGCCAGCTGGCAACTGAGGGAGGGGTCCTCCAGCTGCCAGTTGGGAGGTGGCCAGTCACCGAGTGCACCAACGGCATGGTGGCAGCAGGAGTACCGGCACGTCCACATGCGGCATGGCAGCGGTGGAAGTGACAGCACTTCCACTGCCGGCACTTCTGCCACCGATCTACTGCCGGCGGAGCCAGTTTCAGGGGGATACTAATACTCTCTGTGCCCCCCTACCGGCTGGAGTGCGTGCTATCGGGGGGCACCAGCACTCTCAGGGGGGGCACGTGGCCCCCCTACGCGTCACCTGTGCCTCCTTTGCTTCAACTTGAGACTGTTGCTCCTTGTTCTGTCGTCTGCTGCCACTGAGAACAGCCCAGCTCCATCCTCTTCGCAACCCCCCTGCAGGGAGTTAAAGGCTGCTATCAAATCCTGTCTCAGTCTTCTCTTCTCCACACTAAATAAGCGCCATTCCCTCAGCCTTTTCTCCTCAGTTATGTCCTCCAGCCCCCTAACCATTTTTGTTACCCTCCGCTGGACTCTGTCCAATTTGTGCATGTCCTTTCTGTAGCAGGAGGCCAAAAACTGGGCACAAGACTCCTGATGTGACCTCACCAGGGCTGAATACAGGGGAGTAATCACTTCCCTTGATCTGCTGGCAGCGCTCCTACTAATGCAGCCCAGTACACTGTTAGCCTTGTTGGCAACTAGGGCACATTGCTGACTCGTAGCCATCTTACTGTCCACTGTAACCCCCACGTCCTTTTCTGCAAAAAAAGGATCATGATCATGGTCCCAGGGAAATGCTGGCAAAATCTGAGAGTCCCGATGCGATAGATTTGTGATCAGATTCGAGCATCTGAAGTGGAGTCAGACCTTCGGCCTTCTGATATTCCTGCGTTTGCGACAGACTCCTTCCATGCCCGCAAACAAGTTGTTTAGACTTTCCCTGCCGCCGTTTCTGCATCTTCCGAGTGAGGCTGCTCATAGTCATGTTCTTCACCAGGGTGTTGGTAGCTTTAAATGGTTAACAGTGTGTGGCCTGATGACGCTTCAGAGGTGCGAAGTATCCTGCCCATTATTACCAGAGACTTGCAGGAAGCCTTTGGTGCTCCGTATCTGCAGCTGCAGTCCCGGCGGGATGCCGATGTTGCATTTCTTGCGGAGAGGTGGTCCATTAAAGTTGCTGCACTGGCGGGCCCGGCTTCTTTCAGACGTGGAGGCTGCTGGACTGTTTTGCAAGGGGACTGCGTTGTAGGCTAACGGGCCCGTTGAACCTGCACATTTTCCCTTTCTTTCTCATTTTGTGTTTGGTCATGAAATGGGCCAAGAATTTATGCCTGGACCTTTTAGACAAGCATGGCTGGAACGTGAGGATTAATTGACACCAATAAGAAAGAGCATTTTTTGAAAAGGCTCTGGAAAAGAAAGCATGCGGTCGGGTTTAACCTATTATGAACCCATCCACCACATGGACTAAAGAGCAGAAATCCTCTAACCATTAGCAATGGTCCTTTACCCTTCTGTGCCACCTCTCACCCAAGGGCCCCAAAGCACTTGAAGGGCATCACTTGGTGCGTACTCACTTTAGAGACATGGAAAATGAGGTTTAGAGAAATTAAGTGACTAAGTCCAGGTCTTGCACTGAGTCTGTGGAAGCATTAGAGACATGTCCCTGTTCTAACTATTGCACAGACCTGCCTGTCTCTTCCTAGGAGAGCATCTCCTAGTAGAATGGATAAATGACTGTCTGAGAAATGAAGTCCTGGCATGTTAAGGTTAAAAGTCCTGGCATGTTAAAAGCTTTCTGCTCCCTTTCCGTGTTGTGGTGGTTTTTTTTACCTTTGCAAGGTGAAATCCATTGTTGAGCACTCAGCTCCCGTAAAATGCAGTGCTTGGGCTAGGTGGAAATGGAAGTCCATAGAAATTAATGTCCACGAATGAATCAAGGATTGAAATGAGTGTCACCCTTTAGGGTTCAGTCTTGACTCCCATGGTAGTGCAGATCCAGATGGCTGCATGGGCATGGAGGTGACACGCCGTGGTGAGCCTGCAGGAGTTTTTCCATATTCCCTGGTGCAGAGCGGAGCCCAACATCCATGGTAGTGCTGTGTCAGGGCAGAGGTGGATGTCGGCTAGTGCTTGGTTTTGATTTACTGGTCCCTCAAACTTGTGTGTATGTGAAAGGGCGGGGGTGAGAGAAGATACCTTGAAGAAATGTCTGAAGAATGGAAGGTACTTCAGTTCTTGTGGACGTTTCCTCTTGCCATGCGTTTGTGTCTGGGTGCAGAGCCCCTTTCTCCAACCTGTATGTCCTGCAGCTTGTGAGTAGGGTTTGTAGAGCCAGAGACTGAGACAACCCAAAACCAGTTGAGAGAAGTGGAGGCAGAAATTACCAGGGTTTTCATAGGCAAATGCCAATAAATGGTCCACAGAGGAAAAATAATTAATGTATAAATTAAGCTTTCTCTTCTCAAGCTGGCTAGCGACTGCATTTGAAGAGTAAGGGTGTAAAGCCCCAGAGAACGTGTTTGAGCGGACATGATTTTCATCTCCATTATCTTTATTGTTGGTCAGGATTCAGCAAGAAGCCTGGCAGCTGGTGTCCAATGTTGCTGGCTCCCATCAGTCTGTTCACGGCATGTGGAGTTTAATTCTTGCGTGCGATGAACCTTCAAGGCTGGTTACCTTTTGGGTGCCGGTGAGCCTTTGGGATGCCCAGGTAGCTGTAACCGGCAAATCATTATGAATGGGTCATTAGATAAACTCTGTTTATGGGTGAGATGATCAATTTGGCACCAGCTTCTAATGCATGCACAGCAGAAGGTTAACACTGCTGGTAAGAGCTCAGTATGTAATAGTGCTTTTTGCTCCCCCCTCCTCACCTGCTGTAACTGGTTAAATGCAAAGAAAACCTCCAGCCAGCCGACCCCACAGAAATCACTTCATTTTCTTGCAACTTTACAAGCAGTACAAGGTCACCCCCACACCTCTATACCAAGAAAAGTCAAACTGATTCTGTTTCTTGGAGCATTTTTAAGACTGACACCAACCTAAAGCTAAGTGCCATGCAGCATAAAGCTCCCATGTTGCGCACTGAAGATTTACAGTTCTTTTAATTTAACTTGAATGGAAATATTGTGAGGCAGGTGACTTGGGGGGAGTCTTTTCTGAAAGATTACTTGATTCCTTATGCCTTACAGGGAAGGCTTCATTTGAGGTTTGGTTGCTGTATTCATCATCTGTCCAAATGTGCTTTGGGGATTTGATCTTTCTCCATTTTTGCACGTGTAATATATATACTTCAACCAACACTGCCCCCAAAAAATTCATCTGGGAAGAGGAACAGGCATGAATGCACTGTGGGATGCAAAATTAGGGTAGAGTCGTGAACACAAGAAGGTTGTCTGGGTTTAAAAAGTGTACCCTATATTTTAAAGGGACAGAAGGGAAGTGTAATCATTGAAATGAACAGCAGTATCTTTATATCAGCCCTACGCCATTCGCTGGCTGGCTTTGTGACCCATTTTTCTGGCAATGAGACCAAAGGAGAACCCAAAATTACAGCATCATCTGGGAACTTGGAAGAGTGGAGAAGGAGCGGCTGAAATGGGTGGAGTTCACTGGACTGAAACGAGCCTCTGGAGTCTGTGACTGCTACTGTCATTCAAATACCTCGCCTTAATGGAATAGGCTCCTTGTCATCTGGAACAGAGTTTAAATCGTGTTTGACTTGCTTAATTACTAAAACCCCTCCCTAAAATGTTCTTGTTCTTCATATTTTAAATTCCAGCATCCTTTTGTGGAAATCAACATTCGATGTCGAGGTATTTTAATTGCACAGTGCTTTAGTTGTTCTGCAGTCAACATGCTCTTAACCTCTTATTAAGCTTTTCATAAATACGTGCGTATTCTCCGATGTTGTATCATTAGTGTGGTACGCTTGGCTTTGCTGCCTGCAGAGGTGCTCAGAAGCACTAATGCGCAGTGACTCAGAGCAAGGAATGAAGATGCTGAGACCCAAGAATTTCAAGGCTGTTTAAAAAAACCTTAACTACAAACCCCGGGTTGCCCGGCCATCTGTTTTTCATATCCTTAGTCTTGCACATTCTTTGCGGACCTTGGCCTTGGCCGCTGACATTCAAATTGCTAAATTAATACTGTCAGCTTCAGGAAGCACCCAGAGCCCATGTGCCGCATTCTGCTTTCAGTTATACCTGTGTGAACAAGGAGTGACTCCGCATCCATGCCGGTGTCACTGCGTGTGCAGAGCTGTAATTTGGATCATACCGATCTACCGTTTGGACTCTAACTAGGGCACTCGCCCAATACCCCGTAGGCGCCCGTGTCCTTGGACTACGCCACACATGCCATACCATCTCCAGTTCTTCTCAAATGTCCACTGCATGCAAGAGCCTGGGCACACAGCAGCCAATACATTGTGCATGCTTTCTTTGTCACATATGGGGCTGTGATTTCTTGATATGCCAGCTGTCTGCACTGAGGATGCATTGTTCTGTCAGCACGAGGGTATGTGGAGCAAAGATGTTCTTAGGCACAGCTAAATTTGGTTCGGCTTCCTTGTGTTCGGACAGCAAAACAATGTTTTGAAGCTGCCACGATCCCCCCCCACCAGTCCGTTTCAGGAACCATCCTTGAGAAAATAAAACTCCCTTGATGTTCATGTCCCGCAGCATGTCAAGTGCTGAAGAAATGGCATGACTGAGCCTGCTCTTCTTGCTCTGGAGAGCTTTGCTGGCATTTTACTACAACAAAAGATGCCGTATGCACGTATTAATGGCTTGCTTTCCTGTCCGTCAGCTAGAGTATCTGTCCTACGCTCCAGGGAAAACCACTGAAGGTCACAAGCGGTTCAGAAGGAAGGAGCAAGTTGCGGAGAGCCTGGCCAGACTGGCCAGGACTGACTTGTTGCTGTATTGAGCACCACTGCAGATACTCCCGGTAACTCAAGTACTGAAGATAGAGGCAGGCAGGGGCTACAGAGAGGTGAATAAAGGGTTGATGAACGGTTCACTGGTCTGCCATGCCCCAAGAAGTACCCTTTTAACTCTAATAGCAGTCACAGGTTCATAGTGCTTAGGGTCAGAAGGGACCTAGACAGATCATCAGGTCCAAACCGCTGCCCCGGGCAGGAACAGGTGCCACGGTCGTATCACCCCAGCCAAACCATCTCACCCCAGTCAAATATCTGTCCAGCCTCTTCTTGAAGACTCCCAAGGCAGGAGTCAAGGAACTAATAGATACCTGAATTAGGTGTAATGCTACTCTGCATGTCTGCAGCTTTCTTTCACCATAAAGCTTCTAGCTAGAAGATCACCCAGGCCTAGCCTGCCTGTTTGTTAGATCTGAAGACCCTGTACCCACCCCTTGTGCCCCTCTTACCAATTGTAAAGAGGCGGTCATGGAGATGTTCATTATTGTTCCTCCAGGGATTTGGCTCTTATAGCTTTTCTGTATCCCTTTGAATAAATAAATGGGGGAAATGAGAGTTTTCCTACTGATACGCTTCCCTTCCTAATTCTGGAGGAAAAGCCGTTCTAAAAGACCCTGTCAGTCTCAGTTGTAAAATCTGATGTGCAGTCTAAAAATAGCATTTAAGTAAGGACGACGAGTGCCTAAAATGAGTTGGCCGGAGAAACGAAAGTTGGCAAGTCTGCTCCACTTCACATTTCCAAAACTAATTTTCCATGTCAAGTCTCCTCTTCCTTTTCCCTGTGCTGTTTACACAGGAATGTAAAAAGAAACTGTTAAAGAAACCCACACATCTAATTGTTGGGGGAGGAAGGCTAGTTTTGTGGCTAAGGAACAGGAGAGAAGCCAGGAGATCTGGGCTGTGTTGCTTGCCCTGCCACGTGCTCATCTAACCGTGGCAAGATTGTTTTGCAGATCATCCACCGGCTTTGGGGCCCTCCGTGCTTGGATGCTTGTGCCCCTCGGATCTGAGTGTCTAGATGGGCTCGGTAGGCAGAGCTCCCAAGGAAATCTTGTATTTAAACCTGGACCTTAACTTTCTGTACCTCTGTCCCCATATGTATAAAATAACAATAGTATGCACTCTGGCTCAGCTGGCAAATATTTGAAGTCTTTGAGCTCCCCAGGCAGACGGCTCTCCCTACATGGTGTCATTATTTGGCCTTCATAGGCTCCTCTTTGTTTAATGCAGTGCCCTAGGTGGCGGGTAGTACTAAGCAGAGCCTTATCGCTTCACTGCATGGTCATCATTTGTGCCTAGGCAAAGGGAAGGTAAAACGCTATCCGTACAGCTTCCTCCCCCATACATTATTAACATTCCTCCAGTCCTAGCAATGGAGCTGTGACGATTTATATTGGCTGCATATCTGTTCCCCAAAGTCCTAAATTTCCTCATCTCCTGCAGGATGTTCTGTCCTGCAGAGTTAATAACAGTGAGTTCCTGTATAAATGACAGTCGGTTCCCAAAGGCGTGGTGGAGTGTGAAGGCTCCTAGACTGTATGGGCTCCCATTGTGCCTCCCACTTTCATCAGCGCTCTTTCCCAGAGCTGGGATTTGCAGGATCTAATTTCTCAGCTCTTCTCTGCAAGTGTGTGGAGTCCAGAGTGATACTGTGAAGCATCTCTTCTGGTTTAAGAGAAGCAAGAAAGCCACTGTACTGTGTAAAAGGGGGGTGGGGAGGGGGAAGAGGTTGTTTGTGCCCTGCACCTTCCTAAATCAAGAGAGCAGACTTTGAAGTACAAGAGTAGTTGCTGGTATTATATACATATCATAGGATGTTTACCATGGGAGACTGAAGTCTAAACAATGAATTTGCAAGCTATGCCAGATGCTCCAGCTTGTCTTCTGAACACCAAGCCATGAAAAAAAAAAATCCTGATTACAAAAAAAGATACCCTGCTATTTGTTTTCTTTTCATAGTTGGCTATTCTGTGTACACCGAGATGCCGCTTAGGGGCTGAAAGTATTTACCTTGTCAAATATAAACTTGCTAAAAATGACCACTTGGCACTCCCTGTCCCTGCCTATTTATTTACCATGGAGAATCTGCTCACAGAGCTTGGACTGTAGTTTTTTTTTAATTTCAACCTTAATTAAGCAGTTAAACAAATCAATCACACCTTTCTGACAAACACCCAACTCCGCTCAAAGTCATCGCGCTAGTTTGTAACTATTTTTTGTGTGGGCTGCGGTTAATCTCCAGACAGGTTTATTCAGCAGCGTAAGGTGACGCTAGGGGCCAGAGTTTCAAAGCAGCTTTCTAACAGTGACCGCAGTGTTTGCACTCGCACTGGTTTGTATGTGTGAGACCCTGTAAACTCGCAGGCTGTCCTACATGCAGAATGTGCGTGTGACCTGCCTTGGCAAATTTAGCGATAGCATACGAGACCATTAAACTTCAGATTAAAGGAGCAATACGTCTATCAGAGCAGTGCTTCTCTAGGGTCTTATAGGTAAAGTTGCAGCAAGGGAAGCTTGGGTTAGCTATTAGGTAAAACTTTCTCACTTTAACGTACGCGTTGTTTTACTGCTAGGAGGGTGGCAAAGCCCTGGAACAGGTTACCCACCGAGATAGGTTTGGAGACCTGGCTAGACAAAACCTCGGCTGGGATAATCTAGTTGGGGCTGGTCTTGCTTGGAGCAGGGCATTGGACTAGATGTGACCTCCTGAAGTCCCATCAGCCCTCATTTTCCATGATTCTCTCATTGTAAAAGGAAAGGATCTGGGTGATCTTTCCCCACCATGTCGATTTTTTCCCTTGTCGTTGATGCAGTCTTATGGGGAACATCACTGCAGTGGTAAAATGCCTCCAATATTCATGAACTGAGTCGCCTGCAAAGTGCTATCATTGCTTTTACAGGGAGAGAAAATAAGGCACAGACGTGGAGGGACATATCGGAGATCTCACCTGGCTGTGCTCGGTGTGGGAAGGCAGCACAGACCTTTTGACTGCTGGGTCTGTGCTTTGTATTCCCAGGCACCCCTTCACCCGCCGGGCGCCATCACCTTCAAGACTGGAATTGCAGGTTGGAATTTCTCAAAACATTGGGTTTTTTTTCCCTTCAAAAAAATCTCAAACAGATTTGTCTTTCGAAAAATGTTGACATGTTTCCTCTTGGCCAAGTGTTTTTGCCTCCTTTCCAGTACTTAAACTGGCTGTTAAAATGTTTAAGAAAAATTATCAGGAAAGATAAAGAGAAATGAAAAGCGGGTCTATTCTTAACCTTCCAAAACAATGGACTTAATAGTTTCAAATTTGTGAACTTTGTTTTCAGCTGACCTTCACTTATTAACCCTTTGGACTGGTCTGGGCAGGTATATTTTGCTGTATACTGGCATAAAGGCCCAAAGTCTGCCTAGCATGGGTGGCTGAAATACTGTCGTTCTGGGGCTCAATAATTTGCCTTCCTTCAAGTTTCTATGACCTCCACTTCCTCCCTGACATGTTGAAGTGTGTTGCCCATTGTTTCATTTTGGAGCCTTGGGAAAAAACCCAACAACTAAGTGAATTATGCACAACAGGAAAAGAAAAGCAGCTGCGCATCTTGCGAGTGGCACATCCTAGAGCACTTTGTGTAGAAAAAGGTAAGGTCTCCATTCAGCAAGGGGGCTGGAAATCTGGCCCTCTGCCTGAGATTTGTCTGGCACACGGATTTCTTTCTCCTTTCCACTCCAGGGGGCAGGGGGAGTGCAGGAGGCATCCTTCTTTGTGCGACAAGGCTGGACTCGCACCTGCTGGGTTTCACCCAGCCTGCTTCCTTCTGCTGGCCTAGGCAGCACGACCTGATCTTGCACGGCCCCGTCCCCCCGCTACCTGCCTGCATCTAGGGCAGCGTTTCTTGACCCAGGGGTCGCAACCCAAAAGTGGGTCACAAGAATATATAAAAGGGTCAGGAACAAACTTTAAGAATGGATTCTCCTTTAAAAGAGAAAAACATGGGAAAGCGTGGCTTTTCCCTTGCAGGCTGGCAGAGTTCCCGGCTACTGCCCCGCACACCCACCCCGCACACAAGGTGGGGGGGCAGCGGGTCAGGAGTGAGGGCCATTGATGTTTGCAAACGGGTCCTGGTACAGAAAAAGTTGAGACCCACTGATCTAGGCCATGTCTGTTGTCAGAGCAGGACTGTTCCTTACCGTGCTGTGTCTGTTCGTTAATGCTTTGCAAACAAAAGCATTGGACAATAGTTGCCTTCCATCCTTTGCCGCCGTTGGCCATTTATATGAATGCTGCCCTGTAAAGAGGTAGAAGTTGCAATTTTCTGCCCTGTTTCCTGCCCTCTCATACCTAACTGGGACTAGATGTGCTCCTTTAATGCCACTGTGTTGCATTACTGCAGAGCACTGCCTGGACACGTGCACAATAAGAGATGACTCCTGGGAGGGGCTGGAAATACTGGGAGACTTACTTGAAGCATCCTAAGAGATTGGTGCCAGAAGTTAGGGCGAATTAAAAATGTTACGTGGTATCCACAAGTGTTTAAAATATGCTTGATATAAAAACCAGTGGAGACGTTGGGCAAACGTTAAATGGGAACACTTCCTTGTCTCTCCAGGCATTTCTCCTACTACATCCTCAGTCTGTCTTGCAGTAAAATAGGTCCTATGGTCTCTTTTCAGCTGAAAGCTCTGTTGACTTACTGAGGGCTAGGCTCCATGTCCCGATTCAGGAAAGCATTTAAGCTTGTGCTTAAGTCGAACAAGCCGTCCCATGAATTGCAGTAAGCTGTGTACCTGCTTCTGGGTAGGCACATGCTAAAGCCTGCTTTACGGACAGAGGCTTTGAGGCAGCAATGTTGTCTTTTGCTTCTGTAGGGGCCTTACCGTCAGCTCATTCATACAGTTGTGGTGACAGCGAAGCATAACTCATCCCACGGGTATCTCTAAGGGCACACTGACTTTCTAGACTTTCTATGGAGGGAGTCTGGCCTCTTACCAGACAAACAGGCTCTTTTCCAGTCCTTTGACTTTTTCCAGCATTTGAGGACATCGGGTCTCCATTATAGAAAGAATTTGTACTGGAAACACTGAGTAGCAGCTGATACATATAGAGTTATGTTTTGCTGTTGAGTCCGATGTGCATTTTTAAAACAGCTGCGATTCCCCTGGACAGCCTTGAAGGCACGCTCATTAACCATAAGGCAAAGGGGAAGTGAAGCTTCCTGTGGCAATAGCAAGTTGCGATCTAGCAACAAAAGCGTATTCCTGTGCTGATGTCAGGTATGGACACGGTTCAGTTTGCTGTCTTACGGTACTTTGTCATTGCTGGGTCGGTGGCACACAGTGCATCTGGCTGAAGTCCCAGGGATGATATCAACGGGCTGCCATGCCACAGCCAGGCTGTTTGGGCTTCTCTTCCTCCTCTGCCGGGTCCCCTGGTCCCTCTGGAGTCCTTCAGTCCACCTGCCTCATGCTGTTGTGGGGTGGGCCAGGCCGCCTCGGTGCCCCTGCAGTCGGTCTCGGGCTGGTAGTGTGCTGCTTTGCCATGTGTATCCCGTGTCTCGTTACCACTCGGAGAGGTTTGCGTTAGTGGAAACAATCCCACTTTGCCTCCTAAAGCAGTGATGTTTGCTACAGCCTGGATGTCATTGGAGTCCCATGACCTCAAGTGAAGGCTCCTCATTTAGGCTGCCAGATTGGGAATAGTTGGCAAACGGAGCAAAAATTGCGATTGTGTCAAGGATTTGGCACAGGAAATGGACTGTCAACCGAACACAGTTAATTTTTTCCTGCCTTCTACCTGCCAGACCCAGGGAAGGGCAAGTAGCTGGAGCTGACACCATTCTTTTTTAGGTCCTTGCGTGTTTTCATGAGCATTTTACTGGCTCGATGAGCTAGCTCCTCACTCATCCTACATAATGCCAGGCAAATACTGATCATGATTAGTTTAACATTTCAGGCCCAGGGAATACAATGCACCCTAACTCTCCTCCCTTATAAAATGTCTTGCTCTATTTATAACCAACTGAGATGCTTCTGTTTCTGCAGCAAAGCAGCTTTTTCCAACGACAAGGCTGAATGAACAGCCGCTGCTGCTTTTCACTTGGCGTGAATGTCGTTTTGTTAATACAGTGGGCAGGAGGGGAAGAAGGTGGGGGTCCACTCTCGTGCGTCCAGAGGGGTTCATGGTATCAGAGCCTTAAGAAATGCACTTCTGAACTCTGCAGGTATTCTGTACAACTTCTTTGTGGTTCCTTCGGGAGCCGTTCCCAGCGCTGTGTCCTTGCGTCAGGCACAGCGACCAAACGAAGCAGTAGCATCCCTCCTTCAAGAACCAGTAGAGCTTATCCCAAAAAGAAGCATGGTTTCTCTCCCATCCCCCTAGGAGCCAAATCCAAGCCCCATCAGACCCCAGCCTTTGCACATGCAGTAACATAGGCTATCCTGCTGAGCAGCACATCAGGGCTGTTTGAGCCTCAGTAGGGATGTCCCAGAGCAAAGGGCCCTTCTTGGAGAAAGCTCTACTGCCGCCCCTCTTTTCTAAGTCAAGTGGTGGAGCCATCTGCTGATTGCATTTACATCAGGAGCACAGGGAGAGGTAGTCTCACAACTTGAAAGGTCCAATCCAATTTTTGTAATGATCCTTTCCGGTCTCCTATAGCTTGCTTTTACATTTGGGCCCCTGGTTCTTCAAGCCAGTCCTTGCAGCGAGACCTCTGTGCTCGCATGGGTCAGGCTGCAGGATTTGGCCCTGGGGCCACAGGAATGATTTCTTACTCTGCTAAACGCTCATTGATTTCAGCAGGAGTGGTGTGCTCAGACAGCAGGACTGGTCTTCACTGCCTATGCAGTGTAGCCCCACTAAAACAGAGCCAGCCTGTCGGTGTAAGGTGACAACCACAGTGTGGCAGGCTGAAAAGGGGAGGATTTTAGGTCAAATCAACCCAGTAAAACTCTGGCTTCTTTTAAGAAGTGCTGGGAGCTCTTTCCTACTTGCTCAGCACCTATATCCATATCTCAGTGAAGAAAGCCGCACTGATTTCTGTGGATTTGGATCAGGCCCTGGTGCTGACGTGAGAACAAATGGGCATAAGCCGGCTCTGAATGCACATCCCATCTGCTGGCAGGCAGGAGGTGTCTACACCTCAGCTCAGTGAGACTGAGCAGCAGTCCCCTGGTAGGAATTGTGGGGGCAAGCATCTCCACTCAGTTTAAGATCGATTCATGTATGAAAGGGGGTCTGTGACGTGGTGACTTCCAATAACCAGCAACTGGCCTCTTACCCCGGAAGGTCCCTTCCAGTTCTCTGTTCCTATATAGGCCACGAAGCCAAGTAATGCCCCTAAATACAAGAGTCCAAGGGTTTTCCCTCCGTCACTGCTGCGTAGCGAAGTAGGTGATGTGCTCTACAGGGCTTCTGTTTTGCACTTCACCGCTCGCCGCATTTTAAGAGCATTGTACAGTAGATGTCTAATTTATGGAGCGCTGTGGAATCTTGTAGGTAAGATACTAATACTTTTCAACCCAAATGCAAACTGGCATTTATTATTTCATCTCAGATGGCAGCTCCACATTTGCTTTATTATTTTTACTATACTTAGGACATATGACTTCCAGTCCTGTTGCTCTTTTTGTAGCTGAACATATGGTTAGAATATCTCTTCTGTTACCGTTAGCCTTCTCTTAAGCCTCCTGCATTTTAACTGATCTCTCACTTCATTCCTAACACATGCTCTTACGAGGAGAAAAGAAGCCACAACGACATGAATTTCAGATGGTTGGACTTTGAAGTTTGGCATCTATTAGATTGTGTTGCTTGATGTCCCATAAAGGCTTGGCTGGACTGGTTTAGCATGCTGGCATCTCTCAGGTTGCCATCTTGTTTTCCAAAATCTCAACTTTCATTTTTTTTTTTAAAGCAAGTGCCTCTCTCCCTCCCTCCCTCCCTCCCTCGGATTGAAAAGTGAGAGATCAGCTGTGGCATCTAAGGAAAGCAAAGCTTAATAGCTAGAATTTAGAGTCCCACCAACTTTTTTTTCCAGTTCAGCCTCTCCAATAAGTATGTGTTAAAAATGTGCAAAGTCAGATTCCCTACTTGTAAAGCAATTAATAGAAAACCCTAATTTAGCTTGTTTTGACAAGATGCACATGTTACCATTAGAGCAGCACAATTATCTGCTCAGGACTCGGTTCTGCATTCATTGCTCGGAGGGAGCTCCACTGACAGTTTGCAACGTTACGGGCTCAGTCCAGCTTTCCCTTTAACTTCATTGAGCAATAAAAGTGTCCAAGCAATGTAATATTGGGACCTATATACATATGTGGGTAAAATGCACTGTTGCAGGTTTTGCTAACTGACTTCAAAGAAAAGGTGGTGAGGCTCACGTTATAAAAAAACTACAGCATTGAATGTGGGCAGTGAGCTGTTTTGGTCCGCTTGACAGAGAAGTACCATGAACCTCAGCATCTCTCTATTGCAATGCATTTGACACAATTTAATTCCAGATTCCTTGCCAGACTCCTTTGAGATGCCAGTGTTTATCTTTAAAAAAATTCTAAATCTATGAAAGCTAAAAACCTCCCCAGTTATTTAAAAATAGTCTAAAATAGCTATCTATTAGATAAAAAGTAACACCACCCGGAGGTAAGAAAACCATAGAGAAAAACAAAATATCTCCTGTGCTTGTTTGCTTGTCCTTAGTCCAAAGTAGATCTTGGCCCGGGGCTATTCACTTTTCAAACAAGGGCTCTTATAATAATGAATCTGACAAAAAAATCAAATATTGCCACATGAATGAGGCTGCTAAAGCAGTGTTTCCCAGAAGCAGGAAGGTGGTGTTGCTGAGCACTTCCAAAGCGGTGTCACTTAATTTACCCACCCAGATGGGCGGTCGAGATGCTGATTAGATTTACACTGGATGAACTCCAGAGTAATAGAAGTCAGGGGAATTACTCTGGATTTACCCCAGCATAAACAGGATCAGAATCTGGCTCTTAATTTAAAAAAACCCAACAGTATAGAAGCAAAGCTTGAGCTGGGAAATGCTTACACGATACAGATTTGTTTTTCTTAACAACTGTGACGCTAACTAGCTTCGAGATTGTGCCAGATTTGACTATAACAGAACCTGATTCCCTGCCAAGTCTACTGCGCTGATTTGTAGGGCAACATTGGCAACTTAAACTAAGGTTTACATTGACGGCTATATTACACATTTATACAAGGTTGGGGAAGTGGTTCCAATTACCTAGTGTTCTGCACTGTGACCGCAGCAAGTCTGCGTGAACAGTCGTCTTTTAATGAGCTCATAATGAAATGCTCGGGCCGCGTTTTAAAAGCCATTTAAGGGACGTACACTATATTACGGGCTGTTATCGCTGCTTCTGTGCTCGCATCATGTTAGAAACGGTATTGGTGGTGGGGACTGAGCTATTTGTTCGATGGATAAGTATAGTCACAGCTATTTCCTGCACATTCCAGTGACGGAAGCCTGCTTGCCAGTTTGCTCTCAACATATTTGCAGACAGCAAAAGCCACCTTTGGACTAGTTATTGCAAACATTGCGTTCTGTGATGAACTTGTTCCCAAGGCTCAGGCTGAAGAGTCTGGCCCAGAACAGCCCCATCTCCAGACAGGGTGGGCCAGCCTCCGTTCTCACCCTGCTGGTGTAGGTCTGGAGATGATCTGGGTTTGCAATGGTGATGTTAACTGATGAATTATTATTATTTTTTTTAAGCAGGAAATAGCCCCATTGAGTCCTTTTATGGGCTCTCCTTTGCTGATAATAAGAGTCTGGAAATTGTAAGGCTATCCCCTGGTATCCAGACTTCTCAGCTAGGGACTTGTTCCCCAAGAGTATAGGGCTGTTGCAGTATGAGCGGCAATTCAGAAGCAGCAGAGGGGATATGATGCTTTAGGGCCGAGAGGGATCTTTAGCCTTGTTTGTCCTCAGAAGTGAGTGATGAGCAAGAGACATGTCCTAGGCCTCATGTCAGCAAAATCTTTTAAACCAGAGATTGAGTTGTGTGACCAAGCTAACCTCAGGTATAAGAAGTGCTCAGCTAAATAGGGAAGGGCTGCTGAGCCCATGCTTGAACAGGGAAGAATCATTCTTAATGAACTGGCAGAGTAATAGAAATTAAAGAATGTATTTGTGTTTCTTAAGGCCTGGATACAGTCCTTTGGCCAGATCGTCCTGGCTGCACAAAGCGTTTGGGCATGCTAAATTTCCAGTGAGGGGCCGGGGGGCAGGTTTCTTTCGGATACTGTTAGATACACACATCTTTTCATGCTGCAGAACAAGTACAGCATGTGGCTTGTGTCTGTTCTGGCTTGATCTGTATATGGTCCCCTGAAATGGAGAGTCACCCCCTTTTCCTGCAGAGGTGTCAGATGCCATTATATGCTGCAGAGGAGAGATCTACACATTGGGCTTCTTGGCGGAGACTTCTCATGCGTTCTTCCACGTCTCAAGCAATCCAGTCTGATTGGAAGTGATCGGATTGAACGTGGGCTATAGCTCTTGTGCCTGGAAAGTCATAACAAATCCCCCTCTCCCCATGTGGCAGGATGCCAGCAGCCTCAGCTTTCAATGCCTGCCTCAACTTTTCCTTTCCATACTCTGAGACATGGAAGGAGCCCCAGGGACCTTCTTTAGGTAGCTTTTAGCCAAGTGAATAAAGGTCGTAAGTCACACCGCATGGGAGGAGCAGCCCTTATTTCAGCACCAGTTTGGATAAATGGTTCAATTTTGTCAGCAGTCTGCTAACATTTGGTAATTTTTCTACAGGAGATTTTTTAAAAAATAGTATCTTTGGGCTTCTTTTCATTTGCTTTCTGGTTCCTGAGCTTTAAGTTTTTCTTCATAACCATGAGGATGAAAAACAGCCTGTTTATTGAAGCTGATCATTCGACTCCTGGAGCTGGAGCTTTCAAAAAAAAAGACCAGCTATCGTAAGATATGCATTAAAAATGGCATGGAGACAGAGACAGGCACCTCTGTAACCAAAAGTGGAGTGGACCTGCCAGAAGGTTGATTCCCACGTGGACAGAATTGGGTATTTTTCTTGGTTTACTTAATGCAGAGCTTTGTCCTTATTGTAACGAAATACACTTAGACACACGAGTGGAGGGAAAAAATGCTAAACCCCACCATACATGGCTACCCTTCTACTGTAGTTGTGTCACTGAGCTGTTTGAACTGGGATTTTTTTTTTAATTTGTTACCAAAAGAGGTTTGCATCTGAGCCAAGACCACGTCTCTGCTAAACTTCACTCCCGAGTAAAATCTTTACAGCCAAGTTATAATCCCTTGGAAAATGGAGTTATAACAGAAGTGCTAACTGCTAACACAACCCCAAGCAATAAACCACATTGCTTTACTAAAAAAGGAGATGATGACTTCTTATTAAACTCAATCATGACTTGGCACTGTGGATTTTAAGTTTTGAAGTGCATTTTGCAGCAGGTAAATCTAGCACCAAATCGTCAGCCTTATTTGCTTACTCATTGAGCCACTTCTGTTTGCCTTTGCACCCTGTCACCACTGCTGAGATGGATGGATATCCATCCGTGCAGCATCCGGGCCACTGTCTGTGTGGTATGGATGTACATCGTGGGACGTAAAAACCCACGTTAGAGGCAGATAAGACGCAGCAAGGATCTAACTTGCTAATAATTGCATGTAGTGAAAGTTAGCTGCTGAGATCAATCCCTGAGGCTTGCTTTTAGGCAAAACTCCCTTTCCCAGCAATGAGAGCATGGCTTGAGGAAAGGCTTCCAAAGCAAATGCAAAATACCATGAACACTTTACATTGTTCCCAGACACTGCAATATGCAAGTCAGTCCTTCTCCCACTGAAACAACTGACCCATGGAAACTATGGGGAGGTCGTATTGGCTTCCTTACAAGCAAGAAGGAACAGGCTCAGAATGCAGTTAGACCTTTTAAAATGTACTGGACCCAAAGCCCGGTTAAATCACAGGCACCTCTCTCTGGAGTGCGCCGGAGTTTGGAATAGCCCTATGGGCAGGGTTCAGGCAGTACATTCATCCAAGGCTGCCTTTATTTCCCTATTTATAGTGATTTGTGGTAAAGCAACTTGCTGCCATGTGTGATACTAGCACTTGGCATGTTGCCTCTTCTAACACTCAGACACAGAGAGGCGCAGGGCAAGAGAATTAACCTGCTGAAGCCTTGCAAACCTGCAGCTAGCAACCAAACCAAGACAGCCCCATGCTGCAGTGCCATGGGGAGTAGCATGACATACGCTTGTCAACTTAGACAGGACTTGCCCTGCAGCCTTGATCTGGGAATTGTGGCCAGTTGCCAACCGTAAAAACGGGCCCAAATGGAAATGATGAGCGGTAACTTCCCTTCCAACGCTGTCCCCTGTGTAGACGAGGGATGCTGAGTGCCCAAGAAGTGTCGCAATTCTCTTTCCCTTCCTTTAAACACATGGACGAGTGAAGGCCTCTGCCCTGGAAATAGCCTTGTTTGAAGTCAGAACAGGTATTTCCTGAAAAACTAGTAGCTGCATGCATTGATCCAAAATAAAGGTGTTTTTTTATTATGCCATCTTGACTCTTACCAAACCCTAATGTACTTGAGGGAGCGTGTTGGACCTCAGGGAGAAAATGGGATCATTACTAAAGCGCACGCAAGCAAATTCACAGCACCTGGTCATCCCAATGGCTGTAGCTGGAGACCCCTGCTATATAGCTCTTTTCCTAAGCCGTGTACGCAAGGGTACTCTGAAGAGCGTGGCGTTGTCTTCTTGTGGGCTGCCAGACATTGGTTAGGAGCTTGTGTAGTAGTGTGGGTTTCTTTGTGTGCAGGTGTGTGTAAAAGCAGCAATGCTGGTGCTGTGAGCTCAGATCAATGCTCAGAGGAACGTGGGAGGAGAGGGTTCAGACGTGTGGCTCAGTTTCTTGGAGGAAGAGACGCTCATCTGGCATCTCTTTACAAATTCCTTCCAAATTCACAGGAAACCCAAGGACAAGCTGTCGGCTAGAGAGGGTGGGCAGGGCACTGAGATACTCTACTGGCTTGCCTTGCTGCTTGCAAGTGCAATTCTCCCCTTGAGAGCCCTCGTGGTGCGGTGCGAGGGGCGATGGGAGCCCCCACAGCTACATCTGAGTCAACAGAGCAGTTTCTTTTTTCTCTGCCTCCCGTGGGACCTTTTCATTCCTCAGATTCTCACTAGGGTGGGGGCCCTGTCATCATGCCAGCCTAGTTATCTCTTCAACCCACACTACAGGGGTGAACTCCTGGGGCTGCAAATTCTTTCCTCTTGTAGATTTGTGGCTCGTCTTCTGCTACATAACACATTAGGCAGCTGGCTTTGCAAGCTCGATCCCTACCATTCCCTAATGTGACCTGTACTAATGTCTGTTAATGCGATTAGTCTTCATGAATGTAAAGGAAAATAGGCAGGGACCCGGAGCGTTCACATGGTAAAGGGCTCCTATTGCACAACCTGCTGAGCATCCACAAAGACTTGAATGGGTGTTGAAACCAGTCAGTACCTGGGCGGATCAGGGTCGTGCATCCAGTAGTCCTAGTACAAGCTCTCTTTTACAGGTACGACTCTTGTGTCTATCAGTGGGCAGCAGGGTAAAGCTTCTGCCTAAATCGGTGGTCGATGAGCAGGGCTAGAAAGGACCTGTTCTTCCATGACTGCTGAGCTAACAGGAACCAGAAGGCAATAAACTTTTTTGTTACTAAGGTAAGAAGCTCTGACTGACCTGGGGAGTGAGTTTTAAAGTGGCAAAAAGTTTTGTGGCCCTACTTGCTCTTTAAGCCCAGCAAGATCCTTCCCTCATATTCCCATTTACACAATCAATCGCTATCTTCTTGGCAAAGATTAGAGAGCTCGGTTGGTGTAGCTAAGAGCGGCACCTGTGGTCCTGCGGCGGTGGGTGTGTTACATTTTTCCCTAAACAGATAAAAAGCATGAACGTTCATCCTGGGGGATTTATTTTAGAACAAAAGCAAGTTCTTTGTGCGAGAGAGCACAGCGCGTGCACCTCGTCTCCGACGGGCCGCGCAGCGCGGAGAGCAGCGAGGCCGGGCAGAGTCTGGAACTGTGTAAAGGTGCGGCGTCCCGAGGAAATGGGACTGCCTGTCACAAGGTGTCCAACGTCACCCAAGGTGTTGTTCAGATAAACCGCCCATTCAGACACCACTAAAAAGCTGAAGATGTCCAACAAATCCTGGATTATATTAATCCTGTTAAGCTACAAATCTCTTAGTTAGTTTAAAATGGCCAGAGAGAGGTAGGTAGCTGTGTTAGTTTGAAGGTAGATTTGAGCAGCGGTTTACTTCATTAGATACTTGCCTTAGCAGCTGACAGGTTTTTCACAGCATCTGAT